>NW_026585686.1:2410578-2446240 GCF_907164565.1 Psammomys obesus | reverse complement strand
ACCGTGCCCCTTGCCAAGTCCACTGATAGGGGGGACCTCCTTCTCATTCATCTGATCCTGTTTTATCAGGCATCTTCAGGACTGGCTGCAAACCTCTCCTCTGTGGCCTAAAAGGACTGCTCCTCCCTTGGGGGGTGGGGATGCCAAAGAGCCAGTCATTGAGTTCCTGTTAGAAATAGTCCTTGTTCCTCTCACTATGGGAAACCAATTGGTTACTGAGCTACCACAGGCTACATCTGAGCAGAGGTTCTAGGTTATATCCATACATGGTCCTTGGTTGCATGTCAGTCTCAAAAAAGACCCTGTGCCCAGATACATTTGGTCCTTGTGGAGCTCCTATCCTTTCCCCATCAGACTAACTCCTCTTCTTTCTTATGATTCCCTGTACTCTGCCAAAGGTTTGGTCATGAGTCTTTGCTTTGAAAACACTGCTAGTTAGAGTCTTTCAAATGCGCTCAGTAGACTCCTGTCATACGTTAAATGCACATCCCATCTGTCTTTCTAAACGAGGATTGATAATCTTACCCCATGTCTGCTTTCTTGATTATCTTTTCTAGGTGTACAGATTTCATTATGTTTATCACATCTTATAGGTCTATATAAGTGAGTATATATCGTGTTTGTCTTTCTCCTTCTGGGATATTTCACTCAGGATGATCTTTTCTAGATCCCACCATTTGCCTGCAAATTTCATGATTTCCTCCTTTTTGATTGCTGAGTAGTATTCCATTGTGTAAAAATACCACAATTTCTGTACCCATTCCTCCGTTGATGGACATCTGGGTTGTTTCCAGGTTCTGGCTATTACAAATAAAGCAGCTATAAACATGGTTGAGCAAATATCTCTTTTGTGTACTTGAGCAAACTTTGGGTATATACCTAGCAGTGGTATAGCTGGGTCTTGAGGAAGCACTATTCCTAATTGTCTTAGAAAGATGTCCAGAGCGGTTGTACCAGTTTACATTCCCACCAGCAGTGGAGGAGGGTTCCCCTTTCTCCACAACCTCTCCAGCATGTGTTGTCCCTTGAGTTTTTCATCTTGGCCATTCTGGTGGGTATAAGGTGATATCTCATGGTCGTTTTGATTTGCATTTCCCTGATGGCTAAGGATGTTGAGCACCTCTTTAAGTGTTTCTCTGCCATTCGATATTCCTCTGTCGAGAATTCTGTTTAGCTCTGTTCCCCATTTTTTAATTGGATTACTTGGTTTGCTGCTTTTCAGCTTCTTTAGTTCTTTGTATATACTCGATATTAGTCCTCTGTCAGATAAAGGGTTAGTGAAGATTCTTTTCCAATCTGTAGGCAGTCGTTTTGTTTTGATGACAGTGTCCTTTGCTTTACAGAAGCTTTTCAGTTTCATGAGGTCCCATTTATTGATTGTTGCTCTTAGAGCCTGTGCTGTTGGTGTTCTGTTCAGGAAGTTGTCTCCTGTGCCAATGAGTTCTAGGCTGTTCCCCACTTTTTCTTCTAACAGATTTAGAGTATCTGCTTTTATGTTGAGGTCTTTGATCCACTTGGACTTTAGTTTTGTGCAGGGTGATAAATATAGATCTATTTTCATTTTTCTGCATGTGGACATCCAGTTGGACCAGCACCATTTGTTGAAGATGCACAACACTGCCTTCTAATAAGCAGTAGATAGTATCAGATGTATATTACCTTAAGTTAAAATTAAATTCCTCCTAGTTTTTCAAAGTTGGGCTTTGCTAAATGTGTGTCACACTTAAAAATGATGCATACAAGCTTGAAGAGAGATCTAACACATTTACTTTTTCCAGTGATCACCATTGAGAAGTGGCAGGATAAAATAATGAAGAGTTTTGTTTTTTAAATAGCAGAAAATACCAGAAACATGTTGACTTGATGTCTGTAATTGAACTACCCAACAGCTAACACCCAGTTTAATATTCCTTTTACAAGGCTGATGCTGTCTGTTTGACTAAGAAAAGTAACAGTTTATGGTGGGAAGTTAGAAAAGAAATTTTTAGAATATTGGTCAGCCATATAAAGAAATGTTGTGCTGATTAAGTATGACATAGATGAACCCCCAAAACATACTAATTAGAAGAAATAAGGCACTAAAGGTCATATATGATTTCATTTATATCTGGTGTCCAGAATACCTCTGTGGAGGCATAAGGGGCTGGGGGCAGCGGGAAGAGGGAGCGGGTGGGTGACGAGAATATTCTGGCACTACACATTGATGATAATTGTGGGTGTACAAACTTGTAGTCAAAAATCACAGTTTTTATAAAAGGAGAAAAATACCCACTCTCTTCATCCTTCTAACATCTGAGTCTCTGTGGGGAAATTTATACCTGTGGGAGATTTGTGAGAGTTGGTAAATACTAGCTTTCAGGCACTAGGCTGCTATACACATCTTACTTCTAATCACTTTCAAAATAAGATGGGATTCCAGGCTTCTCCTTCCCTCTATTGGGGATAGAAAGGAAGATCTTTGAAATTCACCATGGATTGGCATGGAAAGGAAAGGAATTCACTACAGAAAATACAAACAAAGCTGGAGCCTCATGTGTAATGTCGAAAGATGAAGAATGGCAGGAGGCCCCTTCAAAGGCCTGCTGAGTTTGTAAAGGAATCTACTTTTTTTTCTATAGTAGGAGATGCTAAAAAGACAAAAACTTTAAATATGTGTGTCCCTGGAGGCCTCAAATGAAATGGCCTCAGCTTAGAAGAGAGCGAAATTGAAAATACAGTCTCTCCACGCAGCTGAACGCAGCACTTAGAACCGTGTCGCCTGAACAAAGGGGCTTCAGTTGAATTTTAACTAAGTTCTTGATGCTGAACAAGTGTACAGATATCTAAAAGGCAAAAGATGATAATGCTGATAAATGGCAACGTGAGATAAAAACCCGAGCTTTGGTGTGACGGTAATGTGCTCAGTGCCGACATGCATACCAGTTGTAACACTGAGCTGTGGAGGAAGAATGGCTGGCTTTCTCTGTGGCCTACTGAATGAAAATTTGTCTTTCCTTAACACCTTTGATAGACGCAACTCAAAATATCTTGGTGTGTATGCATGTGTGTTCACACACACGCAGGTACATATGAGGGTGGAGACCAGAGGTGGACATCGGGTGTCTTCCTCAGTCATTTTACATGGGAATTCCTTGACACGTGATTGCTCAATGAACCTGGAGTTCTTCAGTTTGGCTCAGGTGGCTAGCCAGGGTGTTGCAGTGACCGGCCTGTCTCTGCACCACCAGCACTGGGATTACAGATGTGTATCTCCATGCACACGTGACCATTTCACACGTGACCATTTCACACGTGACCTTTTAAATGGCTGTTAGCATAAAATTCAGGTCCCCAATGCCAACAGGCACTTACCACTTACCAGCTGAGCCATAACCCCACCCCCCACAAAACAGTTTTTGAAGACTTAGCCAGAGTATTATGCTAAAGAAACACTATACAAAAGAGTTCACTTCAAACTTTAAAGGACATGCTCAAAGTAATTTAGGATACGTAATGAAAGAGTGTTCTAATCCATGTGACAGACGCCAACCTTCTATCTTCTTATTTCCAACATCTAAAGAAGGTATGAAAGGGAAAGAGATTTTGATAGAAAAGAGAAGGGAGAGAGAAGGAGGGAGGGAGAAAGAGACAATGTGTGTGTGTGTGTGTGTGTGTGTGTGTGTGTGTGTGTGTGTGTGATGCGCTGTTTCTGATTTTTTTTTTTTGTCTGCAGTTTATTAAGGACATCAGCATGGACAGGCCTCTCAAGGCCTAAGCCACCTCTATTCAGATTTTCAAAGAAAATTATGAAAGTTCAAGATTCTTAGGAACTGTCTTTTCAAAGGACTAGAAATTGGCATTTCAATTGTATAGTTTTACTTCCCCTTACCATCAAGAAAAAGAAAGAGAGAGAGACAGAGAAGGAAGGAAGGAAGATGAAATCTTGAGTGCTCTGTTCTATATTGTTAATGTTTATTCTATCTCTTGGGTATGCTAGGTGTTCCTACAATCTTGTAGTAGAGTTTAATATCAGTATTTTTAAATGAGTTTAATGACACGCCTTTAGCTTCTGTGGCAAGGCACCAGACCTGACACCTTGTTCTTTCCTCTTTTTTTTTTTTTTAATGGCCAGGAGTAAAGAGAGCACCACCTAGTGGCATACAGGTCCCCAGTCTCATAGGTGCTGCCCTCCAGGGGAGAGCAGGGCTGAGGAAAATCACACCGGAATTTGGGTTTCAGCTCAGCCTTTATTACCTGCTTCAAGTCAGCTCAGTACCTGGTTTTTAGAAACAGAGTGAAGGGTCCAGCTTCCTCTCCTCCACCCCTTCCTGAGCCAGGACTGGTGTTAAACTGTGGCTTTACAAGCCCATACTCAAAGTTTCTAGCCTCACCATTGCCACTACCATCTGCTTAAGATGAAGCCTCTGGGGCCCGGATATACCTCTCTCCAAATGGCCGGTCATGCAAGGCTTTGAAGTTCTGGCCTTTGATGTGTTTTATAGGAATAAGGGAACATATATTAAAGTCAGCGCTGTTCTGCACGCTAGGCCACGTAAGTGAGTCAATGCTGAAGCTGTAATTTCATCTTCAGCGCGGAGCTTAACTCTTCCAGCTCTCCTGATGATGACGTCATAGGAAGTCACTGATGAACTGACAGTCTTTTATGATCTAGCTAAGGATACATTATTTTAGTCTCTTTCCTTCAGTGTGTAATGAATACCAGGGCTTATATAAATGTTAAAGAATTATCTGTGAGAAAACTGACCCCTCTCGGTGAGCCAGACTAGATTAAAAGGCAAAGGCAGTGCTCATCCCAGGGTTTTTTCTTTTGTTCTAGGATAATCCACGAAGGTCAGAGGACTAGAACTCACTCAAAACTGGAAGGTAGCACAGAGGGAACATTTGAAAAACGCGGAGATTACAGGAAAGAAAGTGACTTCATAAATCAGAGCAGGGCGAATCAATGAAATAAATTGTTAATTTGTAGTTCTTTTCAGCATAGGTGGTGTACACCATATTTTCAGTTTTTCTATAAGGGTCTAGAAAATTCTGCCAGGAATGTAGGGCCTAACTCAAGAATTTAGTATGTGTAGCTTACAGCTCTGGACTGTCAGAGGAGAAACTACCAGCTCAGAGGAGAAAAGCTAGCTAGAACATTGTTCTTTCATCTTTCATAAAACAGTGCCAGTATGCATTTGAATATATGATCTGTATACTCCATAAGGAAAAAAAAAGGACAGAGGAGCTGGAAAGGTGACTCTAAAGTTAAGCACACTTGCTGCTGTCACAGATGGGTCAGGTTTGGAGCCAAATCACCAAGTTGAGCTAGTGAAAAAAGAATCTGGCCATCACTGTCGAACAAGCCATGCGGACTCTTAATCTTCTGGACAAAGACCCATTCCTACCACAGACAAGGAATAATACTAGATCTGTCATATGGAAGAGTGTCTTGGTGTTTAAGAACCTCTATTTGAAAGTTCAACTGCCTGAGTTTGAATCCTGGATCTACATCTTTCCACTTGACTTTGGAAAATCATATTTAACTTCATAACTAGTTTGTTGGGTTTTTTTTTCTCTCATCTGTGAGATGAGGTTAGTCATGAGGTGAGGTTACCCACCACACTGGGCTGTGACAAATGAATTGAATGTGGCTTGTAAAGGATTGGAGAAAAGGGTACAGCTTGATTTAAGGACTCCATAGCCTTAGCTCTCGCTAAGGTAGGAGGTAAGAGATGAATACAGCCATTTTACTCTGGTGCAAAAGTCCTAAGAATGTTTTCCTACCTTTGTGCCCATGTCCCATCTGTTTGGTGTTTAGTCACACAACCATGACTTGTGTCTGTTCTTCCTCCACAAATTATTTATGTTAAGATAAACATCCTAATCCTGGCCTCTCAGGATGAGCATTCTTACAACAGAGGAAGGTACGCAGGTGAAATACACAGAAGCTGTTTGAAAATACCTCAAGATTGGTATTTTTATTCTTAAATGAAAAATTCACAACAATGAAAACTGGTGGTATGTCACGTGTGAGTGATACACATACTTTTTCTTTCGTTCACATGAAAATCGATGCTAAAGGAACATACATTTCTGAAACAGGGAGGAGTAATTTCAAACCCTACTTTTGCTGCTTACAGAGTAAGCGCATGAACCTGTGGGAGTTTGTTAATCTCTGTAAGCTTTAATTTTCTCATCTATAGAAGGGAACCATCACACAGCAGCTCAGAAGATCGATGTGAGAATTTCAAAATGGCAGTTATGAAGCATCTTACACAGAGCCTGACCTCTAGAAACTTCTCAGTGATTTTCCCTTCTTCGTCAGACTGAGCCATCTCTCCCACTCTATCTTATTATATTTAAAAAAAATGGCTAAGTGGTAGTAAACACCAGCATTTGCTTTATTCTAGGGTTTCAACATTTTGGCATTCCCTTTCCTTGAGGAAGAAACTGAGTAAGTGAAGATATTCTACCATAAATGAAAAGTTAGCAAATGTTCACCAAAGAAGAAAGTATTAGTCAATATCCCTGCCTAAAAGGTTCTGGACTCAGGTGAGGAGATGGCTCACCTGGTAAGACAGAAAGCAAGACAATGTGAGTCCACATCCCCAGACCCACACGTGGTGGTCATACGTGTAGCCCCAGATTTAGGGTGAGGCAGAAACTGGTGGATCCATGAAGCCCATTGGCCACCCAGTCTACCTTCAAGTTCAGTGTCTCTAAATATCAAGGTATAGAGTAACTGAGGAAAGCTTGCAGACATTGACATTTTCCTTCCCCGTGTGCATGTGCACAAATGTAAGTACATACAAGTATGCCCGTGAATAAATTCCACACACGTGTCACATATATAGTATCCCCCACACACACACACACAAATGTTTCACCTGCTGATAGTATTTGATTCTCTAACCGATTGGTGACATCTTGAATTTTTTTTTCATCGTTTGAAATTTTTCTGAATAGTCATTCATTGACTGTTGCTTGTGTCTGTATAGAAAATTTAATATATGAGCAATAATTTACTTTCGGCTATTACTAATATGAAAATATATGCTCCCGATTTAGTATTCTCATTATACTGTATTCAAAGACATCAAGATGAAAATATAAATTATAAATAAAGCACATTTATGATCATGCAAAAAAAAATCAAATATGTTAAAATACCCATATTTCTTATAAGGTGGAAAAATTATACCTAAAAAGATTCAGAACAGTATGCATAAACCAAAAAGATGTGTATATTTCTATATCAAATATTTTAGACAGTCTTACATTTAATCCTTATTATAATCATATTGTGTTGATATATCTCCCCCAACTCTTTTCTTTAAGGTGAGGTCTTTTTGTAGCCCCAGCTAGCTTTGAACTCACCAACCTTCTGCCTCTACCTCACAAGTGCTACAATCACAGACACATGCACTGTGACAGGCTGTTCCTTGTTTTATAGCAAAGCTGTGAGCAGGAAGTTTGGTAGCTTGCTTCAGATCATGTAACCAGGAAGTGACAGAGCCAGGCTTTGATTCCAGAACCTAGCTCATGATTCCAGCACATTAGCTTGCTTGTTGGTCACCTCCAGCGGGAAGGCAGAACCTTAATAAGTGCCCACTGGGATAGAGACGAGAAAAAGCAACTCAGCAATGATCTTTTAGGATTAAAGTTCCAGAAACACTATATGTGGGCTTAAGTCTAAGATGGAAAGTAAATCTCACTTCCAAATTCTCAGTGGGAAGGTATGCCCAAGGGGGGTGTTGACATCAATATTAGTCTGGATTTGTGCTGGCATGCATCTGTGGTTCACTCAAAGCATTTTAAAAAGATGAACTAAAATCGCTGTGCTACTCTGGATTTATTTTTCTTTCTTTAAAAAGCAAAAATAATCAGGTATGGGTTTTATGGGCAGGATTTAGCATTAATCAAAAGTCTATCAAATTATAAAAAAGTATTTATCACAGAGTCCACAAGCAAGAGAGCTGAGCAGACACTTCAGGCTGACATGTTTATTGTACTGTGAATATGCAGAAACTGGACCAAACAGAAGGTCAGGTGGGTCCATTCCAAGCCTGGACAATCTTTTCAAGCCACAGGAGGTACGCAGGACATGTTGGTTCTTAAAGGAAGGAAAATCAGAAAAGCCAGTGTCCCATATGTTACTAGAGACAAAGGCATCTGGGTGCAAATATGTGTTCCTCTGCCTTTGTCCTTCTAAACCAGATAGGAGTTTCACACTTGACGGTGTTCTGTTTGTCTGATGCAAAGCGAAACCTGCTTTTGGACCTTATCCAAATAAAAAGTTTCATTCCCATTCCAAAACAACCTTGAAAGATGTCATTGTGCAGGGACATCTTGAAAAGGGCAGGCTCGAATATGAGCTGAAGACAGTCTTGATGAGTGAGAGTTGCTTTAAAGTTTCAATTTGACATAAACTTTTTTTTCTTCCTTTTTTTTTTTTTAAAGCAAAACTTTCCTTTAGCTGGAGGGGAGGTGAGGCAATCACAAGATCTGGGCCACACAATCGCTACGCTGATTGTTTACATATTTTTTTGACTAGTTTGGAACAATGGTAGTAGAGAGTGTTTTGAGTTCTGTTTACCACAAGGAACAAAAATCAAAATAAATATCCAATTGGCTTCATAATGAAGCAAATATTTTCTGCATTATGTAGTAATGAAAGTCCATGTACACTGTAAATAAAGTTTGCTCAAGGGCTCTGTGAAAAAAAAAGAAAAAAAAAAGTCAAATGTGAAATGACAGCCAGAATTCTACTACAGAGCAAAGAGCTTGGAAATTAGTCACAATCCCCGGGGCTGAGGGTTGAAGACTGTTTTTCTTTGGTGCCTTTTTATTTTGTAGAAAGTGTAAAGTGCTGGTAGAATTGGCTTCATGCCCTCTGTGTTATTATTCATTGAGATAATGGGAAAAATGAGTGTTATACCTTGGGGAGTCGGGGAAAGTGAGGATACCACAGACCTCTATAAGAAAAAAGAGAACCATCAAAAGAAAAGTAAGGATACTGTCCTAGTGCTTCTTAAGAGGTTAACTTACTCGTTTGATCACCTGATATAAAGCCAAAGCCTGGCCTGCCACCCGGGTGGAGGCTGAGCAGGTCCCTGGAAGGACTTGACCTCAGACAGATCTATACAAATCCCTCTCAAATATCCCAGGTTGCTTGCTCATGCCTTCTTGGAATGAGCAGCCTGGCTCTGCCCACTGCTCCTTGCATCCCTCTTTATGTATGCTCTCAAGGGGGTCAGGGTGGGGGAACGATGGCAGAAGTTCTGTAGTGAAAGGAGCCTGAACCTTGATGTACAAAAACTTGATGATGAGGACTCATGCACAAAGCATATGAGAGGTCCCAATTGGTTTGTCCAAAAGCTTTCAGTGGAAAGCTTTGATAGCCCTGACATTTTCAGGACTCTATAAAAACAAAAGATTTGCCTTCTCTCCTAACCAGAAAAGAAGGAACAACATAAAACAATTAATAAACAAAACCCTAAGCCTCAGTAAGGAGTCCTTTTGTTAACATCTGAAGCCCCAGTTTAAAATACTTCCAGGGCTTTGCTCCTTGTGTTGCTTTTGCTGAGCTTCTCAGGAAAAATGTCAAGGAGCCTTGGAGAGAGAAGTTTGGCATGGACAACCATGCTGCCAGCGAGCCACCGTGGGAAGGACACAGAACACTGGATGAGCCAGTCAGCCACTTGGTGTCAAGGGGAAGTGATTGCTAATGTAATCACAAACCAAGAAGCTTGAAAACTACAGTGAGATCAGGGCCAAGTGTCACAGCAGCCAGGAGCAGAGAGGAAAGAATTATAAAGGTCAGGACCTACCTTTCAAGTGTATCACTTTCAATCCTCTAAACATTCAGTTAGAAAAGTCACCCACCAAAAGCACATTTGAAAGCTTACCTTAAGATTCATCACTGTGAATTAAAGTAGTGGCAAAAACTGAAGGACCCGAAGAGTTATAAATATTAACATAATTCTGGATGCTTTCTCCCTGACTCTAAATGCCACACTGTAAATAATCTTATTGCCCATCAATGTGTACACTACACATGCACTCTGTTCTCTCTGTGGTCTCCACAGTGCAACCTCTTCTCTAATAAGCTGCCTTCTATGAATCACCATATGCCAAAACTAGGATCACGCCATCATGCTTATCTGTCTTCTTAGAAGATTCTGTAATTATCTCTTAGTAGTGAGATCATTTCCATTATTATTAAGTAATATAATTTTTGATGATTAATATCCTTTCTGTGAAAAAGGTATCTATGATATAACATACAGGAACTTTCTTTGGTCCCAAGTAGTATGCCCATTATTGGAGAAATACTATTCAGTGCCAGAGAGAGAAGCAGCTACTAAAAAATTATATGTGTATTTATATGTGTGTATGTGTGTTTAAATTTTTTCTCATACAATATTATTTTGATTATATTCTCTACCCTTCGCTAATGCTTTCCAGATCCTCCCCACCTCCCTACCCAGGCAACCTTGTATGCTTTTAACTTTTATATTTACTCCTGTAGGTGTTGAAGAATGCTGACTATGTAAAAAGAATGAATTGAGGGCTTTTATGGAGAAATTTTGTGTCAGTATAACTCAACACTTTGACTCCCTTGGAAATGGATACTAGAAATCATTTATTGATTAAGTAGCAAAAATTATCCTAAAAATGTTGTCAACATCTCAATTATTTAATTTTAATAACAGATTGTGAATATCTTCACTTGTAAACTGAGTTGTCCTTATCTTTAGGGCCACTTACTTTTCAGTTTCTGGAATGTTTAATACATGGCTATACTTTGCCTTAAATATATGCTGCTTTTCTCTTAGAGGCAATGTGTTTGCCTTACTCAAATCATAAATAATTAGAAAGATCAAAGCATAATTAATATCCCTTTACTGGTACAATCCACTTTGATAAATGGTATTACTAAATCTCATGTTGTCAAATTTCGTAAGGGCTTGTGTCCAGAATATATAAAGTTCTCTACAACTCAGTAATATGAAAATGAACAACTCAGCATAAACCAGACAACACATCAAAATAGTCAGAAAATAGATATATCCGGCAAATTCACACGAGAGGATTTTGCATGAACTTTCCAAAAGGCATACTGAAATCACAGTGACATAAGACTGCCACAATACCTAGTAATGTGGCTGACACTTTAACATCTACCAGTATCAACAGCTGGCAAGGCTACAAGGAAGCAAGGAAGCCGGTGCCCTAACACTGCGGTGAGAATGTAAAATGAGCCACTTTGGAAAACAGCTTAGCAGTTGCTTATGTTAAACGTGCACTTACCATATAACCCAGAAATCCATTCTGAGATATTTATACAGGGGGATGAAAATGTATCTCCAGGCAAATATATGTATAGGAATGTTTATGGCTGCTCTATTTATAACCACCCCAAAGTGGAAGCCTCCCAAATATCCACTAACCATTAAATGAATAAACGAATGTGTTCTGTCCACCCAGTGGGTATTTAGTAATCGAAGTAGGGAGATTAACAAAGGGACACACAAGCACTTCAGAGTGTGATGGAGGTATCCTGCATTATGGTTGCCTGGGGAGTTACATGACTGCATCATTTGTCAAAATGCCTAGACTTGAAAGTTGAAATGGGTGGATGTTACTTATTTAACTGATATCTCTGCAAACCTAATATTAAAACAAAATATGTTAGAGGTATAGCATGACAGCGTTGTTATTCGAGTATTACAATATTTGTTACGATTTACTCAGAATCAGTCAATGAAAGGCCATTTCCATTATTTTTAATTAAAATGGGTAAGTAAGCTGCATTAAAAAAAATTATCTTTCTTAATGCTGGAAAGATAGATTCAAGCATATTCACACATACATACATCAGTGCATAGGAAATTATATGTCATCCTTCTGTAACTATGTCAAAATAATCAATTAAATAGGAGGAAGGGTTAATTTTAGCCTTTTAGCCAGAGTTTTTCGTCTACGGTTCATTGGTGCCAATGTTTGGGTTTATGGTAATGGAGTACATTCCAGTAGTAGCATGTGGTGGAGAGGGAGTGTTCATGCCAGCCAGTTTCAGAGCTCTTCCCTGTTGACCTAAATAAACTTCTATACCTCCTGAGGGTTCCATCTGCCAGTACAGCCGTGGGCTGAAGACAAAGCTTTCAATACAAAGATCTTTGGGAAACGCCAAACTTGCCAAACTTCGTTTTTACTGAATGTCTTCAGAAGTGATTAACTTAAAAAAACAAACAAGCAAACAAACAAACAAACAAAAAACTGAGTTGGTAGATTAGAGAAGCAATGTAGTTAAATGAAAAAGTGTCATCAAGCATGATGCCTCTGAGCTGCAGTAGAGCTGGACTCAGAATATCTTTGTGTCAATGAAAATATCCTCTGTCCAGAGATGAAGAGATGGCTCATGGATTAAGATCATGTTCCTACTCTTCCAGGAGACCTGAGTTCAGTTCCTAGCACCCGCATTGGTTCTCAGCTCCTATAAGGTGGCACAACTGTCTCTAATTCCAGCTCCAGGCTATCTGCCTATACCCACAGGCAGACACAACACATAGCTAAAAATTAAAAAAATTAAAAATTAATCTTTATAAAAATCTATTAATAACACCATGTTTGTTAATATACCTAAAATTATATAAAACTAGGGTATGGCAGAATATCATTAAGAATCATTTCTTTGACTTTTAAGACAAGCACGGTAGTGTGAGTTTATGAGGTTTTATTCCAAGGAGCCATCTTTGAATCTGGTATTTGGAATTGTTCTTTTATTTGGTATCCTGAAGTTTTTTTGTTTGTTTGTTTGTTTGTTTTGTTTTTTTTCCCTAGATTTTTCACTTAGGCAAAGTTCAGGTACTTTGAGAAATTCCAAGAAACATGATTTAGAAGTGGTTTGGGGGAACGTGAGTGGTTAAGCAGTTGCTGCTCAAGCATGAAAACTTGGGTTTGATCCCTCAATGTTCCTATAAAAGGGAGGTCTGCATTCCCATCCCTGAGAGGCAGAGACAGGATTCTCATGACCTGCTCATCAGCTAGTATAGCTGCCATGGCTAATTCCAGCTTCAGTGAGTGACCCTGTATCAGCAAATAAGGCAGAGAATGAGTGAGGAAGACACAGAGTTGACTTGTGGCCTCTACATGCCCACTCACACATACACAAACACATGTACACACATATGAAAATGCATCCACACGCACATGAACACATATACACACACACAAACATACATGCTCATGTGCATGCATGTGTGTGCGCATACACAAATATTCATCCACACATACACAAAACAGAACTGAGATAGGAAGCCATCAGAACATACAAATATATTCGAATTCTCCTGAACTCCAGGTTTAGGAGAAAGTCCATATGGAAATTTCTTCTCTGAAAATCATCATGTTTGCACGAATGTATAAAAAGCATGAGGCACCCTCATGCATGCCTCAATGTGCCCTCACTGGTGTGCTGATTTTCACGGGAGGACAACCATATACAGTGGCCTTCTGTCAGCATCATCACCATCACCATTATCATCACTTAAGCTCATCATCAATTTAGAGTTCATTTAATATATACAATAGCACCTATTTTGTGTCGGTAACATGGCGTATAAAGCCACATGTGTCTACATGAGGTCATTTTTTTGCACGCTTATTCTGGTCACGTAATGGGACACAAATAATGTTTCACTCAAAGTATTGCTTGGCATCTTTCAGAGAAACTATTGCCACTTTTTAAAAATACTTAATCTTGTGTGACTCAAAAAGCTTTTTATGTGAAAATATTTATCTGGCTACTCCAGAAATGAAACTTAAAATGTTTAGCTTCACATGTTATTAATTAATGCTATCTAAGCTTGTTGGTTTATTTTGATTCTTCTTGAAGTTTAAAAAGGATGGAGACCAAAGCCTTAATACAAATATCTCAAGCATGCTCCAGAAGTCCACATTACCTCTTTATCTGCTAGTCTCTGACAACACAGGCTGGCATTTGGTGCTGTCAGTGCAGAATTCTAGAGAGTAGAGTTTGAGTCTTACCTCTCATTTTTTCCTGGTTCTCAAATTCTTTGTCAGTTTGCACTAAACCCTTTCCTTTTGATAATGGAACCAGGACTAATGAAAATTTGAGGTTTCATTGTATCTTATAAAGTAATTATAGGAAATGAGATTAATGAGCAGCAAATAAAAATGATTGCAAGCATGTGCCAAACTAACCACCATCACCCCAAGCGATATTGAGGACCATCTTAGGCCTCATAAACACTGAGTTCTGTTACTGCTTCAAATACTGAGGGGAAACAAAGTGGAATTTTGTGTTTCACCTGTTTCATTAATACAGCACTTTCCCTCCACCACCTAATTCATGGGGCTGAGTGGGTGTGAGTATTATCTACATGCCTAATTAATCATGAGTTTTATTACATCACTTCCTGTGGATCTCCTAAATTTAAATTTATTGAAAACTGCTTAATCCATCAAGCTAAATTTGCTATTCATTGCGAAGTGAGCTTCAGGTATGAGAGGCTTAATATGGAACTTGATAGCCCCCTACTTATTAACATTATGATTTCTCTCAGTGCTTTACGACTCACTTATAAATACATTTTTTGTTCAAACAGAGTAGTGCATTCATAGTCACGATTGTATACAGGTACAAGTTGTTCGCTTTTCTCAAACATTTGGAAGAAATACAAACAAAACCCATATGTTTTAAATATTTCACAGAATACCTTTTTCCCATGTGCTCATATGCTACAAATGTTTTTAAGCTGGTACCATTCCAAAGGAGTACCACTTACACCCCGTTTTATGACACATATTCCTAAATATATTCATAAATGCATTTCACTTGTGTGTATTTTTAAACTAGCATTAAAGTCCTGATAGTCTCTCTCTGTCTCTCTCCCTCCCTCCCTGCCTCTTCTTCCCACTCTCTTTTCTTCTTTGCTGTCTTTTCACACATCTCTCAAAGTTTCCAAAACATTTGATAAGATACTAGGGTGACTTGAAATGGCATCTTGTCCACTCTCCTCCTCTAGAACAAGGTACTCTTTGGTTGATCCAAACCCAGGACACTATAAACGAAAACTTGCAGCAGTGTTTTATTTAAAAAAAAAAAAAAAAAAAAAACATTTATAGCATAGACCTCACCTAACAAAGTTTGCCAGTTCTCTTCCTAGAAAACAAATGTGTACGTATATAGACATAACTAAAAATTTTCAGTTGACTTACTAAGAATTCCCCACTCCAGCAGTATGGAAATGGCTCAAAGATCTAGGGTTAATATCCTGCTGATTAAATGTTAAAGAAAGAAACTCAAAATGTGTGCTAGGTAATTCATTATGTCTTGGATACCTCATAATCCAAACTCCTTATCTCTAACTAAAAGCCCTCCTATTTCAACTTGTTCTCTTCATTGAGGTCATAAAGAACAGTTAGTCACCATTACCTTTCATATTCTTGAAGGCCACATTAAGCCCCACCTTGGATGTGTCCTCACCAAGATAAATAATCCCGGCTAAGTAACTCCAGTTTGGCTATACCTTTTCTCAGAGGCCCCATTATTCAATTCTTAATCATCTTCGTTGACTTCCTCTGAACAGCCCTCAAGTTTTCTGTACTCCTCTGAGGTTAGAGATGCTGTAATTATTTCTCGGACTCCAAAAAAGGTCTCCACAAATGCTGTTGGTGCTCACCAAGCCGTGTGTGCCTGACAGCCTGGTCTAGGTCCTCACGTATATACCGCCTTCTGTGGTAGGCAGCGCTACTCACTGCTACAGGTTTCATCAGTGCGCTCTGATCCGTCAGGCTACTAGACTTTCCGTTTTCTTACACAACGTCTCTTAGCCAGGCCACCAAGGTCGTGAACTGCACTACCCAAGGGATGATCGCAAGAACACTCTTTGCAGGCTGAGTTAAGAGTAAGTGGAGGGAATACCTAATGGTTTCTTTTAAGATAAACTTCTACGAAAGTCTGTGATAGCCTGGACTTTTGAATTATGGCACTAGCATGAAGCTGAGCTGCAAACATGGAAAACAATTTTGAGAAATAGGAGCAAGTACCAATATATCAGTTAATATCAAATGAAATTATACAAAAGCATAGGTAAAACCCAATATTACCAGTCATAAACAAAGAAGAGAAGAACTTCTGCATGGAGTACTTTCACCTATGAAACATCTCTCTATCCTCAAGAAACCAGAATGGATTGTGAGCAGTTCTTTCGACAAAAGCACAGGAAGCTAGAGGACAAGGAGTTGGGAAAAGCAACTGCACCTTGCCTTTCCCCTCAGGATATAGAAAGAATTCCTAATTGTAATTTTCTTTATGCACAATGTGTTTCAATACAAAAAGTTTTTTGTTTCTTTTGAGAATTCCTTAGGTTGCTTACATTCTGTTTTAGCTCATGCACAATCTCTGGTAGGCATAGTTGACATCCGCTGTCCCCCAGGGACAGAGAAGAGGATATGCCTGTGTCTCTGCAATCAAATCTATTTCATGGAATGGGCTGGGGTCAGTGATCTTGGCTTCTGGAATTCTAAATCACTAGGTCCATACAGCACTGCCTTCCATGCCTTTGAAGAATGTAGCCAGTCCGTTCACATTCTACCCCGTTTCTGCTGTTGTAAAAGTTGACCATTGGATCTCAGGGTCTTAAAGAAGGACGATGGAGTTTAAAAGAACTTAGGAAAACTTTTTGTTGAAATCAATAGTTTGAAAAGATTTGTGTGTGTGTGCTCATAGGACTAAATAATTTTACATGGTGGTGACCTAGTGAAAATATTCCAACACTAAAACACATACACACACACACACACACACACACACACACACACACACACACACACAGTTTTACCAAACAGTTACATCCTTATTATGTGAGATATACTTGGTATTTTATTAGATACTTTTTCTCTTGTTTTTGATGCTGGTTATAACACACTAATTAACTCTCTGACTTATTAGTGGATGAACTCAATGTTAAAAGATCACCTCTGTCTGACTGGGGAGCAGCCTTACCAGGCTAAAAGAAAACAATGCAGACAGTCCCAAAGAGACATGATAGGCTAGGGTCAGATGGAAGGGGAGGAGGACCTCCCCTATCAGTGGACTGGGGAAGGGGCATAGTAGGAGAAGAGGGAGGAAGGGCAGGAGTGGAAAGGGATGAGAGAGGGGGCTAAAGCTGGGATTCAAAGTGAATAAATTGTAATAAATAAATAAATAAATAAATTTTAAAGGCGACTTACTCACCTGGTAGAGTTAAGGGTGTAGGATGTGAGCACTTGGGTGTAAGGTTTGTACATTCAGTGATAGTACATGCTAGCTTTTCCTTGACAAGATTTCCAGAGCATTCACAATATTTCCAGAGCATTCCTTAGAGAAAACAGCTTAATCAAGGTTTAAAATATGCTGAGGAGGGTTGGGCAGGAAAGATGTTGACTGAGGAGGCATTCTGTCCAATGGCAGCAAGAAATCTGAGTGACTTGTAAAAGCACTCTTTCCTCATGGGTGAGTTTTTAAGGCCAGAGCAATAAAATCTTGGAACTAGAAAGGCCTTGAGCAGCTCTTTGATTTTATGACAAAAAAATATTTCCCTGCATGTTCTGAGTGCACGGTCATGATTCTGTATCACCCATATTTCAATAAACAATATCAGCTGCCTTGAGCAGATATGTTCAAAACAAAAAGAACCTTTAAAAATTAAAGTTGTATGTTTTTCTAAAAGTTGTCATAATTACTGAATTGTCGAGGACACCCTGTTTTTATAATTCACACATCTGTTTGAGACAATAGCTCTGTGTGTGTTCAGCCATCCAACTTTCATCAAATCTGAACTTGAGAACTTAATATCTGCTGTCAACCAGCTCATACTAAAGAGATATAAAATTTTTCTAGGTTAAAATGATATTATTCAGGAAATAATACATCATAAAACAAAGTGTCCTTTTTATCTTTCATTGGCTCTTGCTGGTATTTTATTGAACATGCCGGATGTGCCACTCTGAACCTTAGTTCAATGCTAAGGATGTTGCCATTCATATTTCAAGCACATTGCTGAATGGGGGACCTACTCTCACTTCTGATTTTAATCATGAACATTGGCTGGGTCCCTCAGGACAGCCCTGTTTTGGGTGCCTGGGTTCCAGCGGTGATTAGGAGACGCCAAGTTCCTGCATTTAGGAAATTTACATGCAAAAGTCAACAAATCAGCACATTGCTAGTTGAGTTAGTTAACTAAACTATTGAAGCTTAATCAGATTCTATGGGAAAATATTAAAGTATGTCGAATTCTATTTAAAAAAAAAAAAAAGTCTTCGATGCTCTCAAAGGGAAAGCCCTGCAATGTGCATTTGGAACATAGAACATTATTTTAAAATGAGAGCTCATTACCCCATAATGCTAGGAGTTTGGGACAGCAATCACAAAGCCTCGTTCCTCTCATTCAAATTTAATTAACAACTGAAAATACAGGGAGGGAAGAAAGGGATAAGGGAAATATGGGTGGAAGTCTGGCTACAAAGAACGATGTCCTCAGACTGAAGAAATAAACAGGTAAAGTGAGTGCAGAGACAAGATTCGCCAGCAGATTACCTGGGGCATGAGCAGGCATGCTGAGGAGGGAGGCTACCAACATCCCCCACTTGGATACGGTGGGATCTAGCAGAAGCAGGGGACGCGCTGGCATCCTCAGGCCTGAGCTGCATTGTTTTGATGCTCTGACTCAAGTCTGAAGCATGACATTTCATGATCAGCTAAGCCACTGAGCAACCACACCCCTCCTCTTGGCAAAAATATAGACCATATTATATTACGAAGGGAAAGCACAATGGAAAGTTTTCTTCAAATAATAAATAAACACTGTATCTTATTTATAAATCTTGTCAGGATTCTTCAAGGACTTGCCCAGCTCCCTGACGAAAGCCCTGTTTGTTTGCCGTGAACGATGCTGCAGGCAGAGGAGCTGTCTGAGCATCCCACTCTCATTCAGATTCCTCAGCCTGAATCCACTGGGCTGGCCTCTCAGTGGTAAAAGTAAATGCAGGTTTATGGTTGGAGAGAGGCCAGGACACTCCAAAGTGAAGCAGACAGTTGTGAAGAATTATTTATAGCAGCTTGTGTGATGGCTGTGTTGTACTCTGATTTAATAGGGAGAAAATGAAATCTGAGGCAGAGTGAATCCAAATTCCAAACTTTACTGGGTGTATATGCAGGCTTTACATTGGGGTGCTGTGGCTTCCTGCCCCCTGACACCCTGTAACCCAGGCTTCTTCTCATAGCTTTCATATGCGGCAAAATTAAGTTCTTCTTCAAACAGACTCTTGAAAATTTTGCGTGACGACACTCTTGATTTCCACAGAGCAGAGAATTTTCCTGTACACAAACCCTTATTCCATTGGTAAGAAAATTATTACTAAAGTGTGTACACTTCAATATCAAATTTTATTATATATCATATCCTAGGCATTTTTTTTTTAAAAAATTGTGGAATTACTGATAATATACCATAGAAATATTTTTCTCTTTGGTGAGAAAATTCAATGATTAGACCATGGCAGTTCCTTTTGATTTACTGATTATTGACTTATGGTAGAATTTGATTATTTTTAAACATCATGTGTTTTTGTTTTTATTAACAAAATTTGCACGTCTTTATCATACACTGCCTATTTTTGAAATATACATGACAATGTGAATGGCTAAATTGAGCCAACCAGCACATAGTTTACATGCCACTATTATCTCTGCCTGTATGCCCTTACCAGCAGACATACACATTATTATTATTATTATTATCTCTGCCTGTATGCCCTTACCAGCAGACATACACATTATTATTGTCTATAGGTAAAGTAAATTTAGATGAATTGACTTTACCCTTTAATTAAATCTGCCCAACTCTTTCACTGGAAACCTCGTATCCAAAATTAAAATTTTAAAAGAGAATGGTGCCGCACTCATTTGCAAAACAGTGTCTTATCTTGACCTGTTGATTGGAGACCTCGGGTGTGAAAATAATGAAGATGTAGAACACGTAAGGGAGTCACAAGAGTGGTCCTTGAGAAGTGATGAGAAAGGGAGCAGATTTTTGCCTTGCTGGTTGACAGGTGGAAAATATTTATAAACATCTCTCGAGATGTGTATACATGAAGACACATGTGCGCATTCGTATGTAGTCTGAATGCTAGAGTGCGCGTATCCACTATGTATGTGCAGGTTCATGCTTCCTAAGCCCTCTGCTAGATACTGCAGGAGCACACTGAAATGAGTCTCTCAATCACACAAAGATAGATACGAATGCAAATAGGGAGATGCTCGGAGTCATGAGCCGCGTTAGTCCTGTGCAAAAGCGCAGGCCTCCTGGGAGAGTGCAGAGGCCCTGAGAGCAGCCTCAGCCACAGTGCTGGAGGCGCTGAGGCCCAGCTGCACGCATGAAAACAGTCTGGCGAAGCATATCCCTCCTTCTTGCTAACTAGCCTCTCGCCTTTAGGGTGAGATAGCTATAAACTGGTAAAATTGCTGGGTTTTCAACTGCAAGAAACTGAGTCATTAGATAAGGTTGGTGTTCCTCATCACATCGAGGGTCGGGTTTCTGGGACTTAAGAGTTTAAAGCGGGAGATGATTTCCACAGATTTTCTCTCTTCTTTAAAAATACTTTATGGTAAATCGATACAACATAAAAATTGCCAACATAACCATTTTAGGTGTATAGCTAGGCAGTATTGAATGCATTCACTTTGTTCTAATGTTCATCATCTACCTTCAAACTTTCTCATTCTCACCATTAAATCTGACCCATTACACCCTGTTTCCCAAACTCCTGGAAAATACCACTCTCTCCCTCTGTCTCTGTGAATTTTATTATTCCTAGTACAATAAATAGGAGGATCATGCCAGCCTCCATGACTCATCTGTGCTGTAGCCTGAATCAGAATTCCCATCTTTTTTTGGGCTGAGTAATATTTCTCATAAGTAATGTGCTATTATCTACTCATTTGTCAGTGAACATTCAGTTTGCATCTGTCTTTGATTATTGTACATGATACCGTGTTGAACATAGATGTACAAACACTCCTTAGGCTCTGCTTTCCTTTCTCTTAAGTGCATATTCAGGAATGAAATTGCTGAACCATGTCATGATTCTTTGTTTAATTTTTTGAGTAATTGAATTAATGCTTTTAAATTTATGACTTCAGCAGACATAGATTAGGTCCCAACTAGGAAGAAATAGATAAGATATACTGCCTTCAAGTATAGCCTGTTTCAGTGTTTTATCTTTTGGCAGTAATAATGGCAGTTAATGCCCAGACTATCTCTTCCAGGCGCCTAGAGACACACAGCGTCTCAAGCTTCATTAACTTTAGGGCTGTGAGCAACCAGGCCAACAAGAACTTGATGCAGATGATGTCAGGATACAGGTTGTCTATGTTCCTTCTCCGTCTCTGTGTCACCTGTTGCAGGAGGTGGAGGAGAAAATTTCTCCAGCTAGGTCTAACATAGAATTTAGTGAAATGTATGCAAAAGAAGCTAGAATGCCATTGTATGTTATTTAGGTTCTATGAAGATATTGAATTGGATGATCAGGCAACAAACCTTTCCATTTGAATGGTATTATTCCCATGAAGTAACTCATAAGGAACAAGTGACTTTTATAAGAAGAAAATATAAAGCTTTGAAAGTTAGTTATGATAGACAACAAAACTCAGCTTAGTCACCCTAAGAACAGTGTCTTGGCACGAAGAAATCACTGTGTAAATAAAGTCTTATTAAGCGGTCATTGAGACCTACTTCCTCATCAGAATTAAAGGACTTCTTTTTGTTGTTGCTGCTGCTGCTGCTGCTGCTGCTGCCTCCTCCACTGGTGATGGTGGTGGTGGTGGAGGTGGCAATTATCACCCACCTTTTCCAAAAAAAACTGAAAGATTGTTTGGAACACAATTGCAGTGTAAAAACTGAACGACCTACATGGGACCTCAAACTACACAATTCAGAAGACAAAAGATGAGAACAGGTTTTAAAACTAGTGACTGAGGAAAATGAGATAACTGAGCACAGCTACTGTTCTGAGCCGCTGAGAAGTAGAGGGGAGAGAGCAACTCAGGGAGTTATGTGGTTCTTGTTACCTACAAAATGAAATGCACTAGCTCTGCAAAGACATACTTTTCATATTCAGTCATTATCTTCTAAGAAATTGTCTCAGAGATTTTTATGTTATCGAACAGGATGAAGAAAATCATCTTAGATCCTTAAGATCTCAGGAGTAATTAGGTATACGTGTTTCTAAAATTAGACATTGGCCATACAGCTCATTCATAGATGACCTGTAGTTATTGTGAAAAAGGCCAGTAGGAGAGGGCTTGCTTAATGAGACAGGGGTGGCTCTCTCCCTGCGGTCAAGTATTCGGATATACTTGCTTCCTCCACTTCCATCGTCTTGGTGAGCATTTGGGCTCACGTTCACACACAGTCCTCTCCACAGTCAGAGCGGCCATGTGCACAAGACATTGTTACCAGAGTGTAGAAAGAAAAGATATGGAGAGACCGTTAATTTTTTTTTTCTATCACAGACATCTTATTTAAAATAAAGTTTCCCTGAAAATGCAGGTTGTGGTTTAACATTCAAACTGTTACAAACAGATGTGTGACGATGTTGACAAAAAACAAACAAACAAAAAAAAAAACATTCTCACAAGGCTGCTCTGAGTCAGATAAATCTGACAGACAATTCTGTCTTGGTTCAAGTAGCAGGAAATGGTAATAGCGAAATAGATAGGAACCATGGGGGGGGGGGACTGTGACCAACCACCAGGCTATGGAAGCATTTGGTTGGGGAGGTTCTTGCTTTTCTCCCTAAGGAAGTATAGGAGAAAGCAGTCGCTAGCACAGAGCAGGCTTGCCCGTTTATTAGGCACAGCCATGTCCCCAACAAGGATCCTCTATGAATGCTCTTGTGTCTCATAGCAAGCTTGCTGGCTGCTTCCCTTAAACACAAGAATACTCGAGGTTGGCACCTGTGTCCTGACCAGCTGTTTCCCAGAAGCTCCTGTGACTGGCTACAATCCGGAAGTCTTAATGGAAACAACACGGCTCCTCCTGGACTCAGCTTTTCCGGTCACCGCTCATTTCTGTGCCGGGAAAACAAATCTGGATTTTAATGGAGAGGAAATGGACGTGTGAAGGAGGCAGATCTCCGGAATCCTTCACCTGAGTTCCTCTACCACACCCCATCTTTCCCGCAAGACACCTGCATCCATGGTGAATTGTTGTTGTCGATGGCTTTTATCCAGTTCCCTGAGTTGTAGCTTTATTTTGCTTTTCTTTTTAATCATACTTTCAACCTCCAGATTTCTTCACAAAAGTCTTTGCTAAGAAGGTCTACCACAGTTTCAAGAAGGAAACAGATTCCAAGCCTTTTTTGGAAATTTCAAAATATATATATTAACTAAGCACAAAAACTGTTCCTAAATATAGGAGATAATGTGTGCATTAATTAGCTTGATTTATCTGTTTTACAGTGTATATTCATTTTAAGCCATTCTGTTGTACTAAGTATATATAATTTTTGTCAAATATAAAAAGCAAATAACTTAGAAAATAAACTCCTAATATTAATTTAAATTAAAAATTTCTTTTATCATGTCATTATTTAATAGGTTCTACTAACTTCATCACAGTGTTTATAAATGTCACATGAGATGATCTTAATTTTGAGTAAAAACCATTAACATACTTATTAATTTGGAGACACAGCTGAAATAGCAAAACAAAGAGACAGAGAGAGAGAAGACCAATGATCAATTCTGTTTTTGAGGAAAAGTATTCTGATTCTTCATGATTTAGGAGTTTTACTGAAATTTAAATTATATTTTACATTTAATCTATATATATATATTTTAGTTTCAGAGACTATCGTTTCTTTTGCAATGTCCCTGGTTGCTTTTTCCCTGATTCATTTTTCTTTCTGGCTTGCTCTTCTTTGTCCCTCCCATATCCTGTGGACATACGTTAATTCACTTGCAACAAGAAGAAAGTTTGTCAACAATACCTGTGCACATGAAGAGCAGTTTTGTGGGCGTTTTCTCCTGAAGCCGACTAGACAGTTAGAGCTGAAATTATAATTTAGAAAATAGAAAGACGTCATCCCTGGGGGAACAATAGCTTTTAAAGCTGTATGGAGTTAAAAACAAATCAGAAATAACAATGACCAGGAGTTTAAAATGTCCACCCTACAAAAACAATACGATAATAGATCAGCAGTGAAACATCTTCTATCAGAAGAATGCCTCGTATCAGCGGCGGGTAAAGAATGTCTACAAATGTCTAAAAACTCAAGGAGATCATCAGGCAAAGAGCCAGGAGGAGCAACTCAAAGAACAAATGTCTTAGGGCAGTGGCT
This sequence comes from Psammomys obesus, assembly GCF_907164565.1. NCBI lineage: Eukaryota > Metazoa > Chordata > Mammalia > Rodentia > Muridae > Psammomys > Psammomys obesus. The sequence goes on along the minus strand of NW_026585686.1, from coordinate 2,421,850 downwards.
TTCAACATGCGGGTCACAACCCACTTCCGGGCCAGATAGCAGATACCCTGTATATCAGCTATTTACCTTATGATTTGGAACAGTAGCAAATCTATGGTTATGAAGTAGCAACAAAATAATCTCAGGGTTGGAGGTCGACACAACATGAAGAACTGTTTTAAAGGGCTGCAGCATTAGAAAGGTTGAGAACCATGACCTTAGAGGAAGCCTTCCTGGAGGAGGTGACATTGTCCTTGACAAGCAGGACAGTGATAGCATGAAAGTCCTCTGCAGTGAGGACAGGAAGAACAGGTCCACCGGAGCTGCAGGCCATGGTACCAGGGTAACAGGGGGTCTCAAAGGGGGCTAGAGGATAACTGTCTTCTCTTTTAGACTTAGAAGCAGATCAGGGAGGTCCTTGAATGCCACGAAGAGGAATTTGGCTTTTGTGTTTCCATCCTGCTCACTCTGTATTGTCTATAAATCTGTTAACAGTCCTTCACCTTATTGTCTGGCTCTGTTATAATTATTTTATCTGTGGTGGATGATGTCATGGAAATAGTGCGGAACTAAGAATCAAGGCCCTTGGATTTATATATTACACTTGGGTTTAATATATGGATATTACAGCCATAATTCAAACCTCAGCAATTACACTGATAAGTCATTCTGTGTCAAAAGCAGCCCAGAAAAATCTGCAGTTTCACTCTCAGAATTCTTGACTTGTGTCCTGCACACAGTAGGTCTGCAGTGAGCACTCACTGAGTATCGTTCAGTAGTAAATCTCTGAGATCCACTACCGAGCTCCAGCCACACAGAACAACAAAGAGCGTTGACTTCAAGCTTACAGGTCCAGGACAATTTCACCTTCTCAGTTCATTCCAGTGTTCGCTTCTAAGTTTTATTTTGTGGTTTGTAGGAAAGGAATCACGTACTGTGATTAGAGTCAAAATTATGATCACTTTTCTGCAGCTCGTGTGTCTGTCGATTGGTAGTGCTTCCTTGGGCTCTCTGTATCAGCCTGTGAGCAGGACTGGCAAATCCCTCACCTATGGTGCTGACTATAGCCTGATGGAGGCGCACATCTGACCCAGGGCTCGAATGTTCAAACCCATCAATGCTAGTAAACACCCCCCACAACACACCCACCCCACAACACACACACACCTTCTCTCATCCACTTGTTTCTTAAAGACCTGCTAAGAATAAGTGTAACAAATAGGATTTTAACTCTCTTTCCCCAAATCAGCTATTTCCTTCCCAGAAGTCCCCACATTCGATTTTGCTGCTGGCTGATGTCAAGGATGTTAGCCACCTGCCTATAGTATGCACATACCAGACATCAGGTAAGGTATATAAGACCTTGAAGTGGGGAAGGGGTTAAGCTGATGCCCTTGGTGCCCTCAGACATTAAGAGATAAAGGAAATCAGATCCGAGTTCCCCTGGAAGTAACATAAATTAGAAGGCTCTCATGGAGCAAGAACTTGAAAACATACCCACTACATAACCTGTGCTGGCATAGCTGGGGGTTTAAACACACGTTCTTACTCACTGCTGTCTTTTGTTGCCTCTTGGATTGCTCTTTTAAAATCTCCTGCAAGTTTCTGTAGAATCTGTCTTCGTTATCTTTCTGGGCTGTCCTCACTAAGCCCTCAGACCAGCCATGACTGCTCATACTCTGAACTCCCATAACCCTCTGTGCCACTCAGAGACCACGTAACTTAGTAGTTGAAAAGGCAGCCTCTCCCTCTCTCTAGGTGTGTGAGCTCACCTGTGCTCTCTTCTGTCAAAGGGGATGTATCAGTTAGCATTCTTGTAGAGAACCAAATTCACTCTTGTCAATTTAAATAAAAAATGATGTTGTAGGGTGGTAAATACCATGAAGTTTGAGTTTCCAAGAAAAAAAAAAAAAAGATTGCAATACAAGCTTTCTGAGGAGTCCCAGTCTACTTTTCAGAAACATAGCACCATGGGAACTGCTGGTTCTCCCACAGCTAGGAAGTTATGGGGGGGGGGGTGCAGAGGCCATGGAAATGAAAGGGTGGCAAGAGTGGTGCCCACTTTCTCTGATCCAGCTAATAAAATGAATGCCCTGTACTTGTCTCTTGGTGTGAAAAGTTAATGGCTAGTTTGCAATCATATAGTTCTGTGGCCATTTTTATAAACAATGAAAGCAAAGCATGGTCTCTGCCTCATTTCCCCCTTCTGGATTTTATGGCAGATATTCATAGGGAGCAAATCTAAGTTAGATCCTTGCATCTTAGCTGCAAAGGAGTCTGGAAAAGGTAATTTTGAAGTTTGAGGCCTCTGCCGAGGAGAAAGGCGCGGGCTGGGAAAGGGGATGGTTGTTAAGGCCTTATAAGTGGTATCTACATAAGGCTAATCGATGTTATCTGCCTTTGAGGATTGACAAGCGGATTGCAGTTAAGCAATAAATACCAACTACTTATGGCTGTGCCTGGGGCCACATTGAACACACACACACACACACACACACACACACACACACACACACACAAATGCACCTATTATTCTGCCAGCCAGCCTGTCAGACAGTGGTCCTTGGGAAAGACAAACAGCCTGGAGCTAGATTCTCCAAATTACCCACCTGATAAAAACGTTAATGTACCTATTTATTGCATGAGAAAAGCAGGTCTTCCTTGCAAGTTTTAGATAAGAATCATGCTCTCCCTCACTGGTTTCTGCAAAGGGCGACTCGAAACTTGTCGTGAAAGCACTTTGGTGTTAAACGGATACTGGGTGAGTTGCAATCTGTACTCAGATTGCAGTCCTTCCCTGGAGAATGCACTCTGCCTCTGTCTCTGTCTTCTGCCACCATTTCACCATTTCACTCTCTACTAATCCACTAATTTCAAACAGCTCCCCTACAGCCCCATGGGAAAAAACAAGGCTGGCTTGCTCCTATCTCTGCCTCAAGGAGGAGAACGTAAGCTCTTTCCTAGCTCTTCAAAGCCCCTCTTCCTAAGACTCTCCAGAAATACCCCTGTCTATGCCCTACAATTTTTGCTACTGCAGGGCTAGGCAAAGAGGCCCAACCTCAAGGACCAGACAGGTGGCTCTGGAGCAAAAGCTGTGAGGCGTTTTCCTCAGGGAGAGAAATTCCGAACGTTTAGCTCACTCTTTCCTGCCATAAAGCACACTGACTGTTAACAGCTTGCTGCTGTCCAAGCTGGTGTTTTTTAAATTAAGTATTGTTAAATCCATACCATTTGGAATGATGCTTCAGACAGCCCTGACACTCGCTCTTGCTGCTGCTTTCATTTCACCTAATATATTGTGCATGGAACCAGGAACCAGGCTGACGGCTGCCACAGCTTCTGGGGGCTGCTGTGCACAGACACTTGCAGACGGCTTTAATTTAGATACCTGAAGAGGAAAAAAGGAACGCGGCCAACGCCCTGCTCAATGCCATAAGTGGTCTTTCCCCAGCTGCTGTAACTATGATCTACATTACTTGGGGTTTATGTTATTTTTCCCTTGGCCCTTAAAACCTCTTAGAAGTGACAAAGTTGGGAGACAGAAGCTGCAGACTAAAACAAGATACTTTCCACAGCCAGGTAAGCTATACACACAAGAAACCCTGGTCGTCTCCATTTCTGCTCTTTCTCCTCTGCCATAAGCAGCCTCATTCATCCTCTACCGGGTGCCAACCTCGGAATCTGTGTGTGTGTAAATAAGTAAGTAAAACTGTGTTTTTATAGGGATGAGATGAGTGGACCTAAAGTTGGAAGACCTGCTTCTGCGGCCAGCTCCAGCCTGTGGGGCCTCTATCGGGTTGCCTCTGAGCCCCAATTTCACACTTCCTGGATGGTAGGAACACTTAAGCAGCTCTACAAAGTACTCAAAAGTCTCCAAAATTACAGAAACTAGAAATTATCTGCTAGCTCATCTTAAAAACTCTTCCCAGTGACTCAAACCCAAGTTGATTTTGTTCTTTCTTTTTTTTTTTTTTAAAGTTAAATTAAGCATGGCATCTCCCTTGTACTACATGAGCCATAGAGTAAAGCCATTGCTTTTTCTCATGTCTCTTGGTACTCCTCATAGAAAAGAAAATGCTCTGAGCCTAGTGACCACATTTGAGACACCGGGATTGGGTATCCTCCATACATTCGACTCACAATTGACATCTTGACTACACTGCTGAATTATTCTGGGCTTTCATTGTAGGGACCCCCTTGCTGACGTGACACCAAAACTCGGAAGACTATTTCCAAGCAGAAGAATCTGGGTTAGCGCAGAAGTGGTATTTTCTGATCACTTCGATTTCTTTCCCTACAAATAGCATCTTGCTATTCACAGTGTCATGGTATGCCTCAATTCCAATAATTCACAATATTCCTTTTACCTTACCTGTTCTTCCTTCTAGTTTGACACTGTCTGATGTGTGAGTGTTCACAAGGAGGACAAAGCGGTGCTGAGTGAGATGTTCCATTTTGTAGAAGTGACTAAAACTCTTCAGCTGATGACGCAAGAGGTCTGGAAAACTCTGTGGCAGAATGTTCTTCTCTCTCTCTCTCTCTCTCTCTCTCTGTGTGTGTGTGTGTGTGTGTGTGTGTGTGTGTGTGTGGAGAGAGAGAGAGAGACATAGCCTAGGTCTGAGGGTTTATTTCAGTCCATCAACCTTTCACCATTGTGGTAAGGACTGCAGATACTACCCAACATAGCTCCATTTACTTGTGAGTGTTATTTAGTTTATACACATTCTGTACTTTTTCAGAGATTTGTAAAACTAATCATTCTAAAAGGGAAAAGCATATTTCAAAAATTAGACCTTTTGGGCTTATAGGTGCGGGCTTTCCAAGTTCAGCATAAACTGTTGAGGACCAAGGTGAGTCCTCCTATGCCCTAAACTTTCCTGACAGGTTGAAAGCGAGATTTTTAAAAGCTCCGCTCTAATCGATACACCACATGGGAAGAGTGTGCAAAGCTGAGCAAGCTGCTTCTCTTCCCCTCTTTGCAAGGCCTCCAGCAGGTGTGGATATGGCAGGCTTGCCCGTATTCGCACACCTATTGGAGGGAGGTGGTTTTTAATAATGAAAGCGAAGAGCATGCATTCCAAGTGCCCTCTCCCTCTTCCACTGTGTATTTCTGGGCTGTCAGATCTGCAAGGGAAACACGTCTGTGGAAATGCGGGGCTATGCTTCCTGCTTTATTCACTTCAAACTGGATGAGTTCCTGAGCCGATAAGGAGGAAAGGCAGCCTTGTTGGACACTTAACACGTGTCTAATAGTGTAATAAAATACCCCCTAGCCCGCTCAGGCTTTGCCTGACGTGGATGCAGCAGGCTCAGCATCTTCTGGCCTTTTCCTGTGGCCATGCGGTCACCCTGGAGCTCATTAGTGTGTCCTACCCCTGGGTGACACCTCAGAGGTCAAGCTGTCTGACCCTCTTTCCAAGTGTTGAGGAAAGAGGTGGCACCGCCTCATCCTTCTCTGCCCAATCATCTTGTCATAGCAATGAGAAAGAAGTGGTACCTCAGTCATCCTTCTTTACATCACAAAAGCTCTGAGAAAGCCAGAGTCAGGTGTCCTTTGAAGAAGGTTTGGGGTTAACTGAGGGTTAATTCACCCCTTCTTTCCTGTCATGGGCTAAATCAAATAATTAAATATTGGCAAGGAGTCAAAACCCAGCGTTGTTTCACCCCAGATTTGAGCATCCTCACCCTTGAGTCTTTGTCAAGGGTTCCTTTTAAACTAGGGTTCTAAATGAGTCTAATTGTACCTTTAAAACTCATCAATATTGGATGTTTCAACTTGTCGCACTACAAGAAAGTACTTTGCCATCCCTTTATTTTCAAACCAAAACCTTGATACAGAAAATAACTAACGCCGTTGTTACGTTTAGTAAGGACCTTTCAAAACCATCTATAGTATTCTTTTCCACTCAAAGGGGAAAATAAAAGGGCACTTTATGGAAGAGAAGGAGAGTGCTCGCACCAAATACACTTAAAGGGCACATTCAGTAGGGCTTGGTCCCTTTATAGCATATGTTCTATATTGACGGGGATTAAGTTTCTCCCCTGAATGGAACAATGCACCATCTCAGGGAGCTACTGTACTTTCCAGAGCAACAGACACCAGCCCAGGCAAACGGCAAACAGAATCGCGTCCCGCAGCCTCAAAGAGCACTAACCAGGTTGGTTCCGAGCGCAGAACTGCTTCTGCCTCTGACATCTCTCCTCAAATCAGCTCCTTGCTCCGTTGCCTTTCCGTCCCTTTCCCTCTTTTCTGCTCACAGTGTTCACTTTCTCTGCACCCCCCCCCCCCCGCTTTGTTATTCAGCATGTCTGATTAGCAGGAGTCTGATTGGCTGGCTGCCTGCTCTAGAGAGATTCCATTCAGCTTACCCCCCACCCATCCACCCACCCACCCTCGCTCAGGAAATGTGAGCGAGGCTGATGGAAGCTGATAGGCAGGGCTGGCGTGTGAGCCCCAGAGCTGGATGTGACAGCACCGGGCAGAGGAGCGTTAGCAGCTTATTCAGTGTCCGATTCGGATTCCGGCAAAGATCCAAGCATGGAATGCTGCCGTCGGGCAGCTCCTGGCATACCGCTGCTCTTTCTGGCTTTCCTACTCCTGGTAAATGCCTTTTCATTTCAATACGTTGCTATTGCCACTTGGTCTGGGTGCTCTTGGAAGGGGTGTGTGTGTGTGTGTGTGTGTGTGTGTGTGTGTGTGTGTGTGTGTGTGTGTGTGTGTGTTGTGTGTGTGTGTGTGTGTGTGTGTGTGTGTGTGATCTTCAAACTCCAGGTAAAAGAATTTGCAGGGTTTACAAAACCCAACAAAATACAAACTCAACTCCTCTGAGAATTTTAACCCCAACTTTCCCAGAAAAATCAAATATAAAAGACTTTCTGAAACTAGTTACAGGTACATAATGATACTCATAGCAAGACTTAAACTTCAGGACATACGACAGCAGTTAGTATTGCTGAGAACTGTATGAACAGTTGGGTGTTTGCATGGAATTTGGGGGACAGATGTACTGAGATCAAACTCATTGTGGTGTTTCGGGTGTTCTGAAGGATAGCCGGTGAGGACCTTGCCTGCTTCTTGTTCCCCCAGTGCCTTGTCTGAATTATGTTCCTCTATACATAAGGACTACTGAACCAGGTGAAAAAAAAAAAAAAAGGAACGAGGGCCCTGTTTACAGTCAACCCAGATTATAGCCCTTAATTACTATACTCGTTTATGGGTTCAAGTTAATGCTAGTGTTTATGAACTGAAGATTAAAGTCTCTGATCTCAGATCTACTTCTGAAGGCAAACAGGGATCGATGACTTCTTGTCCTTCTGACGACCAGTCACAGTGATAAGGCTCGTCTCTTGAACATCAGCACAGATTGCAGTTTTGACTCAAAGTAAATGTTCCATTGTGAGTCATACTTGGTTTTATGGGCAAAAAATGAACATATACTGTCCAAAAAAAATCTACACTCAAAATATTAATAGCAATGCACATTTCTTTTAAACCAGAGTGTTCTGGGCAGGCAGTTTAGTAAACCTCATCTGAAGGTTTGCTTCCAAAATTTGCACACACCAATTCCAAAGAAACGTGACTCTAGCTCTCCCTGTCACAACTATGGCATGCCAGAAGGTCTTCAGAAGGGGGACCAAGGTAAAAGCACAACCATTGTCTAGGACGTGCTGTTTTGTAAATGGGGAAGGAATATTTTGTTCTGCTCTGATTCTGACAAATTTGATCGACACTGGAATTTTGATGAAGGGAATCAAACCATTTGGGACAACTTGGAAAACTCCAGGTAGATCAGTGGGATGCAGTGACCAGAGAGCAATGAAGTATTTCTTGCATTGTCATATCTTAATCAATTGCATTGCTGTAGCTACAAACTTAGAATACTGTTTGCCAATTAGAAATAGTTTCAATTTTCATGAATGCTTAAACAAAAACTAAAGTGTGAGCAAGAGTAAACTAAGCATTAGTTATGCCGAGGCCTAAACCCAGCAGTGTGGGAGGTGTGCTTTACGGCTGTGGAGCGGGCAGTTTGGGAAAGGTGTCTCATTTTTTCCATATGGGGTATGTGACTTGCATACATCGTTAGTTTGTCTCATCTTTCCTTCTTTGTGATTGTTTTTAAAGTGTATGTTATTCTCCCATTAAATTGCATCATAAAGCAAATTACCAGTTCACATTACTGGCTATGTTATTTTCATGTGGAATTATGATTTCATTATACTTAAACAACACTCTCATTCATCAGCAGATTGATTTTCTACTCATTTGGTAAATACATTACATTCCCTTTTGATATCGTGAATATTCATATATCTGAGCAAGTAATTAGACTGGCATTGAAAAAAGTGTGTATTTCAAAACGATTTAATAAATGTTTGAATTATAATTATTACATTATGGAATTAGAATGAAATCATACCAAGACTTGTTTTAAGCATATGCTTAAGTGATTATGAGTTTGAAGATTATGCTAGAAAAGAAAGAATTATAATGGCTGTCATGCAGGTTGTGTCTGAAGATGTCAAACACTAGGTTAGTTGTTTGAAATTCATTCTTGGGGCTCCTCAGAATAGCCCTGTAAAACAGATACTTTTAAGCCCATTTTATAGATGGGAAATCAAGTTTATATGTACTTTGTACTGTGGGTATCAAGTGCTCAGGGGTTAAAGACATACTCTTCATTGGAGACATGCCAGCTTTACAGATCAGTAAGGCCTTTAAAGATAGGTGTAATGGCTGCTCACTGTGCTTCATCATTAAGTGCTCTGTTTAGCTTTGTACCAAAATGAATCATTGGCTTAAGAGAAAGTGAACTTTAGCTTGACCTGTGTTGACTTAGAACCAGAAGTGTGAAGTCATCGGCTCAACTTTCAGGCTTGATACAGGAATTTAATTGGAGGATTTGTTATTTCTATATTTCTTTCATATATTACAAGAGTCTGTCTAGTATTAGAATTAACTAAGCATATCTATCCTGTCTGTCTAGTGGCCAGCCCAGTTGTTGCCCGAGCAAACTAGACTTCATTTCATTGACAGCACCATAATCTGTATTAGAACTTGGTTCTTGAACGCGTACAAATGCAGAATGATACGGAGCCTTATTGTTGTGCACAATCCTCTTTTCTCCTAGAACATTATTCCTGAGACAATGGGGCCCTTGTGTGCTGGCGTCTGTCCTAGCTTACTGTACATATTTTAATGCACAGTAATCGTGTCACCATAGACTTTCTTTTTTTTCTCTCCGCAAAGTGTTCAAGAGGTTTCATCTTGCTATTCAGGTCATATTAAAGTTTCTGTCCTTACCCAACTTCCCCAGTCTTCCCACCCTTCTCTCTTTTGTCTCAATTGTTTAGATCAAAAGAAATGTGCCAAAACCCATGACCGGCCATTGACACTTGTGTCCATCTACACTTGAATCTCTTCCTGTCAGAGATGCATTTAATCAAGCCCGAGTTTGCTTTGTGTTTCTGTAAAGTGACTGCAAGGCCCTTCCCCTGCTATTGTGAGGGTTGCAACAGTAACACTTGGAATTATAATAAAGTACATGTGTTTTTCTGTTGAATTTCTTTTTCGTCTCTACACTAATTTACACATGGAAACTGGTCAAACACAATAGCCCATTCCTTTCAGCTCCTCTGGCATTCTCCTCGACTATTATCTAAGTGAATCTGTCTTGGATGGTGAGAAGCACCATTAGCCTGTGGAATGAATGTTAAATGCCTTATTACAACAGATTGTGGCCTGTTCCAGAAGTGTGTGTGTGTGTGTGTGCGTGCACACACACACACACACACACACACACACACACACACACACGTGCAGACGTGTATGCATGTACAAGCCTTCTGAATAACTGCTTGCTTTCCATTTATTTTTTTTATTCTCATATACATACAGTCTTTAAATCAAGACTAAGGACTTTCCTTATAAATCTATAGGAGTAATGGAATTTGTTACAAAATTACTTTCCTTACGATTTTGTGTCGTTCCTTGTCATCTTGGTTGCCCATCTTTAGTGATTTTGATGTCAAGGGCCAATATCACTTTCATGAGAACCAGTGTACCATTTCATATTAGTGGAGGGAAGAATTGTCCAATAGTGGTCACTAGTGAACCACAGAAGAAACCTGTTACACTGGGGAAGTTTACCCCTGGAAAAGTCTATGGATAGTAAAGACTTGAGAAGATGAGGGACTACAAATATAAGTGCATGTCTGCCCCATTATATGATGGTTAATCATGTTGGTGCCCTCTGTCAATGTCTGTGAAGAATGTGGAAATCAGTCTTGTGCATTCATTGTTGCACAAGTTCATTCTTACTCTGTAAAGTTAAAGTTAGGGTTTGTGCAACTTTATATGAGCATAAGATACTATATCTATGAAAGCATCTAGATGATGTCCTTTATACACAGATATGAGACCTACTGTGAGCTTGACTAAGAGAAGGACTAATCGTCTCCATCCAGTGTGGCTCTATCTTCCCATTTCTCTCCTCTGACTTCATATGCACAATCCAGTTTCTTTGGTCAAATGACAGTTCTGCTTTTAATTTGTGTATCTCTCAGGTTCCAGGACTGACACTTTCTTGGGTTCATTGTTTGAGTTCCATTCTTCCTTTTCCTCGGCAAATGTACTCTCCGATTTCTGAGGTCTCATGAGCCAAGTGACCTTAGAGTGACCTCTTCTCAGAATGAGGACATGAGTCTCATTTTGACGGGGAGGGGTCCTTGAATCACTATGAATGATCTACTGGTTGAATGTGCTGAGGTGACCTCAGGGACATGTGCATGATTCGAGTTTCAGACTTGCCATCTTCACTCATTTTCCTCAGAAAGCTGCCTTCAGGCTTTGTGTTTTGACCAGAGTGAGACAGATTCATGTCATTTTCTGTCTACATCATAAAAACTGTACCATGTGGTCGGACTTTGGCTTGATTGGCAGTACTGGCTCATGAGCAGCTTAGGCCTGGCATACCAAGGTGATGTAAGTCTGAAAGGATCCTAATTGAAATAGGCCAGCACAGCTGTGTGGGGAGCCGGCCTGCTAACTGGGTAAGCTGTTGCTATCAACCCCTTCTTTCCATGAGCTCAAAAATAAATGACTAAATCGCCCCAATTCCCGGACTTCAAGATTAAAACCTACATCGAATAAAGCTTAACTGTTCTCACTTTCTTTTGTCTTTGTTGGCTGGAGCAACCAGCATGATGGGTAGGTAGGTAGGTAGGTAGGTAGGTAGGTAGGTAGTTAGTTAGTTAGTTAGTTAGTTAGTTAGTTAGTTAGTTAGTTAGTTAGTTA
>NW_026585686.1:2404187-2410568 GCF_907164565.1 Psammomys obesus | reverse complement strand
TTAGTTAGTTAGTTAGTTAGTTAGTTAGTTAGTTAGTTAGTTAGTTACAAGTTTTCTGGCCATGTCAAGGAGCTGCCCAGTGGCTAGTCTGCAGCCAACAGTGACCTTTGACCTTTCACTGGTTTTATTTCCAAGAAGCTCAAAAATTATGAATTGGGTTGACTGTTTCTTATGTTCAGTAATATTTTCTGGTTTGGTCAAAGAAATAGATATCTCAATAATTAATTATAAATTTTCTTATAAGAAATACCATAATTTCTGTACTTAAATATTCTCACCCCAAATCCTACCAGTGCTACATACATAGTTAGCATCAAATCATGTCCCAGAAGGTATTAAAATTATAATTCATTGCTTTGTCAAAAATATTTACATGTAGCTTTATAGTTCTTGTTTTACCGTGCATCTATTTCTCTCCTTGCATTTTCTGTGCTTCTATTTCTTCTGATTGACTTGGATTTCTGTCTGCCCTATAAAGCCACGGAGGGACATCAGAATGGGTGATATATGCTTCTCCTACTGCTCTCAGGATCTCAATCAGTGTGGTCAAATGAGCTAGTGGGTAAGGAACAATGACTCAGCAAGAAATCTTACAGGTGGGGGAGAAAACTGTGAACCTTTGCTTTCAACATGAAGCATTTCACTCTTTTTGTTTTGAGCAAGATCAAGTCAAAGTCGCTTAATGAATTCAAAAGAGAAGACATCTACTTTGTGTTTCTGTCTTAGATGTGTATAGGCACACAGTGAATAGTAACTGAACAGTAATTCCTTTTGCTGTTGTCAATTAAAATGAATCATTTTGCAGATTTCATGTATATTTTTTATCCATTAAGGTCTTAAGTATATTTCCTTTCACAAACTTTGTCCTGGGGGGAACACAGTATTTACATTAGCTACAGTTTCAGAAAACAAAGTATTTATAAACGCTCACTTAAGCAGACCCAGTGTTACTAATCCACCTATTTCTTTTTTACTACTGGGCACTGAAATAACTAGCTCTCCCAACCTTCCTTGTGGCTAGATTATGCTATTCAATTGAGTTCGGGTCAGTATGCTTAGAAGGATCATATGGAACTTTTGGGTCTGACCCCTCAGAGCTGATTTTCCAAGAATGAAGCTCTCTTTTTTACCTGCTCAACAAAATTAGAGAATCTAGTACAAAAAAGTTTAAACTTTTAGGAAATCAGGCTACCAAGTGGCCTGGGTCTCCAGATGACTCCAGATCTCAGGAACCTACACCATGAATGCTCATTTAAATACGGGAAATAGCCTTTGCTATGTGAAAATCCTAAAATTTGTGGAAATGTGTTAAATGCTCAAAACCTTTATAAATAACATATGCTTCAAATTAGATTTTATGCATTCTAGTACATACTTGTAAGCGCTAATACTTCTTTCCATTTATTATATGGAAAAAGAAAAATAAGAAGATGCCACACCACCTTAATGGTGGTTTAACCTTTACCGTTTGTTATTTACTGCATGCTCTGAGTGTGCTAAGCTGGGAAGGTTCTCCAGGAAAGCAGAAAAAGTGGATCAACTTTTCACGCATGGAATCCATGGGTGCATGGTAAGGAGAAAAGGAAACAGCGTAAGACAGCGTAAGCAAGTCATCTGAGTTCTCCTCTCCTGCACCCCAGCTCTAGACAACCAAACTACTGCCAGACAGGAACACAGATCCAAAGCAAGGCAAAGGCAATAAAAAAAAAAGACACCAAGAAGCGAAATCCAAGATGTAACACTGCAGTTACTCTAGTGACAGAGCACCAGAAAACCAAAAATTGGACAGCTGACAACGAGAAAAGCGGGCTCCTGAAGGCAAAGAAGTCTTTTGTGCAGCAGCAAAAAAAGCAAAGCCTACTTCCTGAGTATACCTGCTCTCAAATTATCTCTAATGTATTTTTATTTTTTTTCTTGGAGCAATCTCCATCATTTTCTCATCTCTACAGCAAGATCCCGGAGGCAGCTAAGAGTCAGAAGTTTCTTCAGTGTGTAGTTCTGGGGGCTGAAAACGCACCTGGCCTGGTAGGTACAGGCTGTGTGGAGAGAGTTGCCTCACCCCATGGCACAGATAGCGAAGTGAGAAAAAGTTTACATCTCCGAGCAGAGGCAGGGCCGGAGCCTGGCATCCCATGGTTTCTCTTCACTAATCTCCACAGTGACCTTGAGGCCTCAGTGAGCTCCACCCTTTAAAGATCCACATCATTATCTAGTTCTGCCACCTAAGGTCCAAGCCTCCAGTCACAGTGGACCCTGGGGGTATTCAGTCCACAACAAAACTCTCACGGAGACACGCTGCTGTGGAGAAGCTCTGACATCAGTGTGAATGTTGGGCTCCAGCACTGGTCCCGGCTCCATCGCCTAAGCCCATAACTGAAGACCGCTTTTATTCCTGTCTGCGCCCTCACACATCACTACTCTAGGATGCTGAGAGAGAAAAAGACTGTTACAGGCTTAAGCGGTTTTTTTTTTCTTTTTTTATAAACGTGAGTGTTGTCACACTTCAGGCGATTAAGACTATCCAGAAAAAAGTCATTTACCTTTCACCATCTGATCAATACAGAGGCAGAATCATTAGCAGTAGGTAAAGGCTGAAAGACAAAATAAGGCATAGTACTTGTAATAATGATCTCAGAAGTCTGTTGGGCATTTTGTTATTTTTAGAATATTAATTTTGCCTTTAAAAAATAATGTTTTAATGGACAACATTTCTGTAATGCACATTATCATTCTTATCTAGCCTCCAAACCGGTTCATTTGCAAATAAGCCACCTGAGCCTACTTAGATGCTATTTGTTAAACCCTAATAACTCTGTGTGAATGTATTATAGCTTCCCTCAGACTGTGAACATGTTCTTTTTATAAATGATATCAATAAATATTTGTCTTCAAACATCAACACTTTTCAAAATTATTGCAGTTAAGAATAAGTATGTGGCTGGGTGTGGTGGCGCACACCTGTAATCCCAGCACTCTGGGAGGCAGAGGCAGGAGGATCATTGTGAGTTTGAGGCCAGCCTGGTCTACTAAGTGAGTCCAGCTCAGCCAAGGTTGCATAAGAGAAACCCATCTCAGAAAACAAAACAAAACAAAACAAAACAAAAAGAATAACTATTTGTATAAGAAAACACTGCAACAGTTACATAGTTAAGATTAATTCTTTACGAAAAATTTTGTTTCAGAGCAAACCTTTGGCTAAGCACGGTTGCCAATGATTGCCCAACTGGGAACCTGAGAAAGGAGGATAACAGAGCAAGACCCTGTCTCAAAATAAACAAACAAAGAGATAAAAATTGTTATTATTGTAGGGACGATTATTATATGTGAACAGTATGTGGGGAGTTACTCGTCCCCCTCTCTTACGGGGCTGCACGATGCTAGGTTACAGCCTCTTGTTTTTATTATATTCTACTAGCAAGGCAACATGCAAAAATCTATGCAAAACCAAACACACTTTATTTGAAATTATACATCTGTACATACCACAGTAGTTTGCACCTCAAGGAGTCATTAGAATTTCACCTGAAGTCTTCTTAAAATAATTTGGTTCTAATAAGACTTAAATGATCTTGTGTATCAGAGGAAACAAAAAAGAAACAACAGAAAATCTTTTGTATGAGGAACAGATCATTTCTAAAATGGATTGATTTTATTTCTGAAGCAAGAAATTGTAGGGCTCTCATAGTTTTGCCACCTGTGAATTATTTGGGTGCACCTCATAAGTGGGTTCTTTCTTCTATTTGTTTAAAGAAATGAGTGATATGCTAGCCAATTCTACACTACATTAATTTTCACGGATTTTCCATTTTCATCTTCATTGCTTTTTCAGATTTTTTTCCAAAGCTTCTGCCATCCTCCTACTAAGGCTTTGGGTATTTTCCCTTCAATTTTGTTTTGCCTAGGGACTTTCTTTAAGTTAGTTTGGCCTACTGCTATAAATGTTAGAACAAAGGAGTGTGATAACCTAGGACATCCTGACATAAATTCCAAGAGCATGAAAGAAATGAGACAGGAAATTGTCAGCAACCTATAATAAATTCAAACTGTCCAATAAAATAAATATACTTTACTTCATTCTCATAGAAAAGTATGGTTGGGTATCTGATTTCCCAACCCATTTCATAGGCTATAATCTCAGCCACCATTTGATGTCTTTACATGCATTGTTTAAATTTTGAACTTCATCAGCAGAACCAGAAATGAAGAGGGTAATGGAAACAACTAGAATGTCCATTGTTCAGGTACTAGAGTGAGATTTGGAAGGGAACTTGGGAGAAATTTCCTGCTCTTTCACTTGTTACAGCCATTGGTCATTGAGACCTTGCTTGGGGTTTGTCTGAGATGACAAGCATGCTTTGAATTTCCTGGTTGTTCTGTAGAAGTGTTTGGTAGCATTTAGACTACCAAATCTTGCACCCTGTATACAGAATGTGGCCTCCAATGACAGGGATCTTTTGGAGACAGGAATTTGGTGTCATCCTATTCTTACCCCCACCCCCACATTATTTGCCTCCTTGGCAGCAGGCGGAGTTTGATTTAACTAATGTATGATTTAACTTAATGTAAGTTTCCTGTTGTGAATCAATGAATCGGTTGTCCGCCATTGTACTTTTGTTTCACCAATGACTGAATTTAAAATACAAAGTGTTGGCTGGGAAATTTGAGTTGTGTTTGTCAGTAAACACTCCTAGGTAGGGACAACCATAGAATCCGGATTCCCTTCCTTTAGGTCACTCTTTTCTAGAATCCTGGAGCTGTCCTTCGTTGGGGGGTGGGGAGGGTTGCTGCACTATGACCTTGCAGTCCAGGTGACAAGCTGTGTCACAATGGTAAAATGTCATTTCCTTCCTTCCAAATCAACAAATGTGAATAATTTGTTGGGCCCGCATATAAAAGTAACTTCCTGAGGGTCTTGAATGTAGCTAGTCTCTAAGAGTTGGCTGCCTCCCTTGAATCAATGTAAAATTGTGTAATTCCAGGGTCAGTACTATGTTTGGTGCTGGGTAGGTTGCATTAAAGAAAGCAGACATGGTATAAAAAGTGGGTCCTTCTACATGTACTATCAGAAAGGGCTTGGGATAGGGGCAGGCGAGACAGGAATTAACTGGCCAGTGCTTTCCACTGGTTTTATGTTGCTGTCATGATATTATTTTCTTTAAACTGTATATTTAACTATTGCTGATGTAAGGGTGTCTCTGCCTAAAGAAATAGACATATTAATTCATTATTTATAGTGATTCGGGAAGGAATGTGTTAGAAAAACTCTAAGTCTCTAAAGATTTATATTTAAGATCATTTTCTGAGTTACGCCCCCCCACACCCTGAAGCCCTCTTTTTCTTAAATAGCAATGCTGAAACCTAAGATTAACAAGTGTATTATGCTGTCTCTGTGTTTATTTGATACATAAACACCTGTCTTTTCCATCTTACGGCTATGCTAAAGAAATGAAACCTTTAACCTAACCCCTCACTCAAGCCAACAGCAGGCTCATCAGCAGAGTACAGGCTCCCCTTGCTGTGGTCTTCCCTCAGGAAGCTTGCTCGCCTCAGTGGGGTGAGGTACAGCAAGCTACAGGCTGCAGGATCTTTTCCGTGATGCTGCAGATTGAAGCAGGCACTTTGCCACTGAGCTGAATTTCCAGCCAGGCTATAGAATCTTTAAAAGAAACAAAATTGTGATTTAAATGGGACTCACAGAGTTTTACATTTCAGAGACCCCTAAATTTAAAAAAAAAAATTAAGGGACGGTTGCAGGTAGTTAGGAAGTAAAGAAAATAGATACAGTGGGGTTTTTTTTTTTTCTATCTAAGGATACTAATAAATAAAATACATGAAATATCATTGATTTGTTAATCAATGATATCATTGATTTGTTAATCAATGTTATCATCAACATATAATATTAACATTAACATATAATTAACATATAATATCATTATATTAACATATCATTAATAATAATATCATTATATTAATAATATATATTATATATAATAATATATTATATTATATTATATTATATTAATAATATCATTATATTAACATATCATTAACATATAATATCATTATATGTTATTAACATTTGTTAATCAATGTTATCATTAACATTGATATCATTGATGTTAATCAATGATATCAATGTTAATGATAATTAATTTTAAAGAGTGTGATTGCACTAGTGTACCTCATGTGTATCAATCTACCTCCTCATAACAGCCTTGGGGAATCACAGACCAGTGAACTGGGGAGGTGTCTCATGTGGGCAAGGAAGGTCTGGCAAAGATCGGTTCTAATGCACAAACAGACTAAATGAGTTTAATCCCGTCCCACCACCCCTCCCCTCCACTTTGCTTTTCTCATGCACGGAAGAAGTTGAAAGTT
>NW_026585686.1:2272932-2404177 GCF_907164565.1 Psammomys obesus | reverse complement strand
TTCTCATGCACGGAAGAAGTTGAAAGTTAATTGAAAAGCCAAAAGTGCCAGGTGTAAGTAAATTAAAAACAAAAACAAAAACAAACAAAAAACACCAACCAAAAAAATCCATATGGTTCTTGGAAAACTAACTTGGGTCCTTTCTGTTTTCTCACTATTCTGAGTATCACTGACATTTTTGCAATGGATTGGCCTGCTCCGTACCAGTCTCTCTCCTTGGGTCAAAAGAAGGAAGAACAGAAAGGATGCTGACATAGTCTCTCTCAAGCTCTCTCTATGAAGGAAGCAGCATCTCCATCAAAGCCAGGCCAAGGAGAGAGGGAAGGGGGCATGCTCAGCAGAGATCTGACAAGGACAAAACAGGAAGATGAGTTCAGGAGACAGCACAGACAGGCCATAGCGCACCTTGCAGGCCATGAGCAGGAGCAAGGACTACAGTTCTTGTTCTAGAATGACAGTTGTGGGGGCCACATAGAGTGAAGAAGACAGAGGAGCCCAGAAGTTATATTATAGCCCTCTTCCAGTGTGGCACCAGGGAGCTAGCAGGAGCAATGCAGTAATGCTAAGGAGTGTCTGCTAGCAGGCTGCAGAGCCACCGGTAGGACACCCACCCGTGGGCTCCTTCATCTTAAAACTCAAGGTTGGCTAGGACTCCTTTTAGGTACTAGGGCCCAGGTCCCACTGTTTATACAAGAGCTAGAGCCTGGCACTGGGTAGGTGCCCAGGAAATGCTTGTAGGGTGAAGGTGTGCAAGACTGAATAATTATAATTCAAGATCTCCTTGTTAAATATTGTGAGCCAAAGTACAGGAGTATCTCTTTAAAAAGTTATGGAAGGCATTCTAGAGAAACAAATATATCCATACCCTAAAATAATTAAGAATGTTTTCCATCAAAGTATGAATATGGAACCATTCTCTCTAAAGAGGGTCTCACAGTTTCAGACTGATCACTCTACTCTCTCTTGGTAAACTTGTCAAAGCAGGCCGGTATCATGACATGATTTTTTTGTACCTTCTCCTGATTATTGGAATCTAAGGCTGTAACAATGTTTCCTCATGTTTGGTCATTAATTTGTCTCTTCCCTCATCAGAAGAACCTATTAAACCCTTCAGATTCATATCCCAGCCATAAATCTTTCTAGGATTTCAACATGTGCCTTTGCCCTCATTCTCAACACCCCACACCATCTAATCTGGGTTCCACATGTAGGTTCCCCTTTTTCAAACAGCTGGATATCCAGTAAGGAAACGGCACTGTGGACCGATGCTTAAGTCATCTGCTCTGATTAATGCCTGTTATCCTCACTAGAAGAGGAACCACTTTTACTATAAAACTGTGAATTTAGAGATTTCATTTATGTGACATATGATTGAAAAAAAGTTACAAATTTTAGAAAGAAGCCTGAAATACAATACACACACACACATATATATATAGTGTGTGAGTTTAACTAGCAAGTAGTCAGATTTTTAATCAAACATTGGGGTCCTTGGAGATAGTCCTTCTTCCTCGTTATGAACAAAATATGAGCAAATAGTCTCTGTTGCACACAAAGCTTTTCACACAGCTTTAGTATAAGGCTGATTCTGGGTTGGCCTTGTCTCATAACATAGACTTTCCTGGCAACAACATCAAACAGGTATTTATGTTTAAAAATCATATGGTTCTTTTTTCATAATAATTTTGGACATCCACCACTCTTACTTTCCTTCTCTCTTCCTCAAAATGGACTTCAACAGTGTAAACATCTCTCCAGCTTTGGCAAAGAGGAAAAATGTGATTTTTCATGTGGACTTGTGTGCCAACTACTGCCTTGTTTATCTGTGCTAGGAAATACTCGCCACACCTATTTCACAGATAAGAAAACTGAGTACTAAAGCCTAAAGGTGGTGTGAGTTTCTCAACCTTTCATCTCTGTGTATTCAATTCTTACTGCAAACAAATCATATTAAAATATGCAGCACAGATTATGTTCCTCGTTGTTTGAGCTATGTTTTGGCCTCTTTTGGCAGGCGCCTCCCCAACATGCTGAGTGATTTCCACAGTTTCTAAACCAAGTTCATGAGAGTTCACAGCTTGTACCGTATTTCATCGATCCTAAGATACACAGATTTTTTTTCCCCTGACTTTAGAACTTGGATGCATTTATAATTGATAGCAGGTCATAGTTTAGTGGGTGGCATTTCTTTAAGAATACAGAATATTATATAAAACAATAGTGTGAGTTCAGTCTTAGGCGTCTTTCGTTTGACAGAATATGCTTTCTGGATTTTTCCAGTGTCTGACTGATAAGGCAGGCTGAGGAGTCCTGTAGAGAGATAAGATCATATAACCCTCCTCCTGCTCGATCCTTCCTCTGCACCTTCCTCTGGTGCAGTCTTGCTTTTTCTTCTGTTCTGTTTTGTTTTGTTTTGTTTTGTTTTGTTTTGTTTTGTTTTGTTTTATTGCCACTCTGTTTTGGTCTAGAGCAAGGGAAAGTCTCTACTTAGAACTTATAGGAGCCCATGTTTTTCCCTATCAAGGTCAAAGGGCTCTACCTATCTCAGTCTCCATGTGCCTCAGTTTCCTTATCTGCAGGCTAGTATAGTGCAGCCATTGCTGTTTTCTCTACTTCCACATCTTCCTACACTTAAGAATACATCAGCCCTTCTCATTTCATTGAGTCTGGGCTTGGGTAATTTGTAAGCTCTCCATGTAATTCCCAAACACACTGACTCTGACAGCTCCTGAACAAGACATCTTGAGCTAGATGGCCTGGTATTCAAACTTGGCCCCACTTGGATGATAACCTTTCTACAATCTTCTGTGCCCCTGTGTCCTTGCCCATTAAACAGTTGTCAGTAGTGTCGCCCACATCCAAAATCATAACAAAGTTAAATATAATGATTCACACAACATAGTTAGCACAGGCCCTCACATGGGTAGCAAGGACCCAGTAAACACCACAGTCATTCTTATTTTACCATAGATGCTGAAATGTTTCTACTTCATTCTCAGAACTACCCTCTTTCTCTTCATTCAAGACAGCTGACAGCTTTGCTTACTAACACCAGCTTCCCTGTGCAACCTCAGAGAATAGGAATGAGAAGAAAAATGATTCTTCTTTCATGTGGAAGAGGGGCTTTTGGACCTACTGAAACCAGTAAGTGTAAGACAGAAGAAAAATGGAGGTTAGATCAGGAAAGTTATCCCATGAATCCACTTATAAATGCCAACCTCGTTCATCATCTTCTTCATCAAAGCACACTGAGAACTCTGGATTGCACATGTCTGGCCATCTTCTGGCACCCTTACCATCACCTGACCAAGAGCTTCAGCTACTGTGGTCTAAAGAAGAGTCCAGATAGAGATCCCAAGTAATTTGAATATGTGGCCAGGCTTAAAACAAACAAACAAACAAAAATCCAACATTGCTCTAAAGAAAGTTGAAAAGATTGCCGACACCTTCCCCTACCCAGGAACGGTCTCAACACTGAAGAGTCAGTATAACATGCCCTTTACAACATTAAAACTCAATGAGCCTCGTGACCTCCAATAGCGGTCATGTGCTGGTTCCAGTAGCTCTTCCAGTGGATGGGAATGGACTGTGGATATAAGTTGTAGGCGTGCATGTCAGACAGAATGGTTATGCATAGTTTTAAGATTAAGATCCTCACGTGTATTGGTGTGCACAGAAGGCTTGCCCAGTTGTGAAAACTGTAGTATAATGTTAAAACTACTCATCTGAATGGGTAAATGTCTAATTATTAAAAAAAAATGGAGGCCATGGACAGAACAAAGCATTTAGTACAAGGTAGAAATTCGAGCCTTTCTCAGTCTGACTTGAGAAAACAGATAAAGCAAGGCAGGCACTCCGAGGCCTCCAGTCTTCTGAATCTGCTCGTCATTCAAATCTTTGGTTTTCCTTTTTTTCTTAGTGGCCACCATATCAGAGTCAATATTTTGGATGCTCCTCTGCTGTCCTCAGGCAGCTGAGCTTAATTCGGATCTGGATGACTAACTCTTACCGAGCCGTAGCTCATTTAATCAGTCAGGGCGTCTAAGTTCCTCTTATCTGTTATTGAAATACTTGTAAGATTAATTCCTCACTTATTCCTTTGGCAGCAACTTCCCTTCCTCATCTTCCCCCCCACCCCCAAAAAAAAAAAATGTCCATATGTTTTTAGTGCCCATAGAAGTGAGCTTCAAATGAATAATAAAAGTACCCTGAAGTCTAGAAAACCAAAACACATCATGCGCCACACAAGTCCCTTTTACTGGTTCTGGCTGTGACTTCACTGTGGCTCAGTTCCTCAGCTGGAATGAAAGGCTCTATCAGACACCACAATGCACCCTCCCTCACAGCTGTCTAGGCACACACAGCCACACTGTGGATGCACTGCTCAGGCCAAGGTCACGAACACTCTGGAAAGCTGGTTGTGTATTGTATCCACTGTAAGAAACGTTCACTCTAGAGCACTAATACAAGGAGTGGGAAGTGGGGACAGGAAGGGCGTACCCTGCAAAAAAGAACACATATCAGAGGTAATCGAATGTGTGAGAGTGAATATAGGTGTCTGTGGGATGGGACAGATGAAGGAGACTTGAGGGAGGGGAAATCTTTCATATTGATATTAGGATTGGAGCCCCAAATATTGTTTGGATCTAGAAATGTTGAGTTAAAAGTACTGACAAGGCATTTGAAGGAATGGAATGATATCCTAGAGATTGGAAAAGCTGTCACTTTGTAAGTCACCAAAAAACACAAACAAAAGATAGTTCTGGAGAAAGAGAAAAGTCAAGAAGATCATCATACCATGGGGTGGGTGGGGGGAGGTGACTGGGAAACCCCTTCAGAGATTCCAGCATTTACCAGTAAGGATGAGTAAGAAAAGACAGTGGGAGGGACAGGCAAGCTGTGGCTGCCAAGGAGTATATTGCACAGCAAGACTTGAGGAAGGTCAGAGGATGTGGTGAATGACAGGATCCAGATGAGTAGCAGGGGCACCCAGTCAGTCAAGATGCGGGCAGAAGCCAGATTGCACCACATGATGGAATTCAGGAGTGTTGAGGAAGTGGGGACAACGAGGGAGGTGGATTAGCCTTTCCAGAAACTTTGAGGTGAAAGGCAGGCAGGCAGGAGTCACTAGGCTACTCACCACTGACAACATGGAAAGGCAAGACTTGGAGGCAAAGAGCAGGAGCAGGAAGATAAAAGTGAACTTGGTTTTAATAAAAAGAGGAGAAAGTGCTTTTGTCTTAATAGCTCAAAGAATGCTGATAGCAGCCATGTGTGAAATTGATTTCTGAGGCCCAGCACCAGAGACAGTAAGACTATGAGGCCAGGCAGTAGTAAGGCATGATTTAACGCCTTCACTCCCCCTGCTTATTACAAAGCAGGCTTTTAAAAAGGTGCCTGGGGTGCGCCTCAGCAACCTTGATATTGTCTGTGGCTGGCATCCATTTTAATATATTTCTGAGACAGTTTGGTGACCATAATATGACTTCAGACATTAATCTATTAACATGTCCTATTGCTAAGAGTGTTTTGTGCAAGGCACATAAATATTATCACTCTATTAAATAATTTCAAATGGTGCTTGAAGGACTAATGCATCTTGCTGAAAATATAAAGGTGACAGGCTCCAAATGCTTTCATGTTGAAAGCAAACTACCAGCTATATAAAGCCTCAGAGCATCTGCTCCAAGTTTTCAAACACTAAGGAATCTTATGAGAATCCCAAATACAGTACTGTATTGTATTTCATACACAAATAAACATTTACCAAGTGTTTTAACTAATGGCTTCTTGGTGTTGTTATTGAATTTGCAAACAACAGAACCTTGTCTCACCTCCCAAATGCACAAAACTAAATGAAAAATTTTACCTGTGAATTTAAAAAAAAAAAAATGCCAACAGTTCATGGAATTTAGCCAGCTCAAAAAGCAGAAAAAAAAAAAAAAAAAAAAAGGCTGTTGAACCTGACTGGAAAGACCTGAGAAAACAAGCTCTGGCTGATGCTAACCACCGTTGTTATTTCCTGGCTCAGTCCAAGGAGACAAATACTGTTTATTTTGGTGACAGTGAATTAGAATGGACTGGGAAAAATCCATCCATTTAGAGAGACAAAAATACATTTTAATGATTCAAAATTACAGAATTATGCATTCTGTTCCAGATGAGAGAAAAGAGCAATTGCAAGGAGTTACTGTGATGCATTCTTTAACTAGAGAGCAGAGTGACGGTTTTCTGTAGTTCTAACAAAAGCATCCTCAGAGACAGTGCCTGGGCTCTCAAAATAAATGGCAGGATATAAGAGGAAATGTATCAATACAACTAGAAAACAATTTAAAAATTACTACTGAAGCCACATAGTGGAGGACAGAAAATGACAGTAGTAGTTTCTATACTGGTTTAATTTATGAATATTTTGGGACCTCAATGTAGTGGAAACATTCATAATTAATTCAATATCATTCTCTAACACTTTGATTAGAATTTTCTCATTGTGGAAACTATAAACAAAAAAGCAAATCTGCCTTTTATCCCATCATCTGGCTGACTTTTGCTTACAAGTGATTGTAAAGAATTAAATAGTAAACATTTATTAATAAAGACTATAGAGCATAATTTTGCATTTATCTTTTTTGAGAAGTCACTTTAATGTCTTCCATGAGTTCTGGGTGAAGAGAACGGCAGAAAGATAGAAAAGAATCCTAATGGAATTTATCAGTTTCAAGAGTCACGTTGTTAAATATATATATAAGCCATAAGACCACCCATCTCTAAAATTCGATATAGCAATTATACCACCCAATATTCCTTCCTATATTACCATTTTATTTTTAAGGAAATCTTTATAGCAACTCTGTGAGTTAAACCAAGGCAATGCCTGAGTCCTGCCTCATAGATCACAAAAATATTTGTAAATGTTCATAGTAGGCTAATTTAGAGTTCTAGGCACCTCAGAAATGATTTGATGCCCAAACTAAGGCACACTACACTAAGTTATTTACAATACAACAATGGCCATGTCAAGTCAGAACAAATGTACCAAAATGACCCATTGTGACCTGATGCCCAGCCTGTGTCCTTGCCTAAAAGTTTTCCATCAGTATTATCCATGTACACCTTCAGAAATGCTTCAAATTCAAATGTGATTGCACACAGACATAGACATGACACACAGACACACACATGTACACAGAGAGCAAACAGACAGACAAACGCATACAGACTCAGTGAGACACACATGGACACAGACACACAATCTCTCTCTCTCTCTCTCTCTCACACACACACACACACACACACACACACACACACACACACACACACCAGTGAAACACTGACCATTGATTGTCCCGGTCAGAATTCATTGTTGAAGCTGAATGCTATTCATCTTCTGTCTATCAAGGTTGTACAACAATAACTTGCCTCTGAAAATCTTAACATCATAAGTCTAGTATTAGAATGTTTAGATTTAGATTTATATAGCATGTACTGTCCCCAGTATAAAAGTCTTCCTTGTGTTAAATTCATTTTTTCCTGGTTAGTTATGACTAATTTGATTTTTCTATATTCTGTACTACACTAATTTGTGTGCCTACTTGAATATACCATTTAGCTTTTTTATTGGTTGCGACCTTTACCCTTGATTTACCCAGAACCTCATGCGCCCACACTGTTCCTGTCTGTGTAGCCTCTAATCCCAGCACATTACCTCCTAAGAGTACTCTTCCCATGTGGAGCAGCGGGTAGCCTGTTACTGACTATTGAGGTGATTTGACAAATACTCAATGGGAGCATGAAGTAGGCTACATTAAGGAAAGATATGGCAAGTTAATTGCCATTCAGATTTAAACGTTTTGGGTAAATTCAATATTGGCATTAAGAGATGTGTAGGTAAACAGATGTGATTGGCTTTCTTCCCTAGGAGTCAGGCTTACTTGCATCTTCTCCCATTCCCTCGCTTATCTACAGCTTGCATTTATTTTCAGCCTTTAAAGAAACAGTGTACATGAACAAGAGACAAAACTGTCAGCCATTATGAATTGGGCCCTCAACCACAACTTGTCTTACTGTGCCTTCTGCTCCAGGAATATTTACTGACACTGGTTAGATATTCACAGTCCCCCTTGGTACTGGAGGACAACGGCATATTTATCTCTGTCATGGCCCTCACAAAGCACCCAGCCTCTGATGAAAGCTGTTTCAGCAAAGTGCAATGCAAACACTCCCAAATGCTCAGGAAGCTAGAGCGTCAAGTCCTAGCAAGGTGCTCCGAACCTGCAGGAGCAGAAGGTGGTGCTCTACCTGGAGAGCAGGAAGTTTCACTAGGCAACGGCATGGTAGCTGCACCAGAGAGCAAGAACAGGAAGACACAAATCAAGGGAAATAAAGCAGGTGTGAAGAGGATGAGGGAGATCAGAATCAAAGCAACAAGCTAGTGAGCACAATGTTAAAGGATCTGGGAGCACCTTGTATGGCCAAGAAGGGCGAAGTGTCATCAGGAGCAGCAGGTATGAACCCAGAACATTTAGGATCAAATTAGAAAAAGATTTTATATTCTGCTTTGGTAATTTGGACTTTATCCTATTTCCAACGAATCTTAACCTCTTTTTTTTTTTTTTTTCGAGAACCTGATGAAAGCTATGAATCTTTTTTCCAGAAGTATAATAATAACACACATATGCCCAAAATGTTGCATAGGGGTTTTGAGCATTCACAGCCCACCTGGAATCCATTATTAGATCCCACCAGCTATACTTGCTGGCTCTACAGAAAGTCTCTTAGCAAGGAGTGAACAGTTCATCTGTGTGTTTTCTACCAAGATAGCTGGCAACAGTATGGAGGACAGACAGGTGAGAGTAAAAAAAAATAAAGATAAAAAAATCAGATGGTAAGGTTGCTGTAAAACACAAGG
Organism: Psammomys obesus; assembly: GCF_907164565.1. Taxonomy (NCBI): domain Eukaryota; kingdom Metazoa; phylum Chordata; class Mammalia; order Rodentia; family Muridae; genus Psammomys; species Psammomys obesus. The sequence goes on along the minus strand of NW_026585686.1, from coordinate 2,395,269 downwards.
TGCCAACAGTAAGACTGGAATTAAGAGTTTGAAAGAGGCGAGGGTGAAAGAAATAGACATTGCTTGAAGCGGGTTTGATAACCCTGAGTGAATATAAAGGATATTGAACAAATATTCTGTGGTTACTTGATCTTATTCTTCCCATTAAAGTATAAAGCCTGAACAAGTGTTTGCTGTACCAGCCTGGACTCACAGAAGCAAGAAGAAAAAGCCAAGCCTGGAGGATTTGAACTCCACGTTCATTCAAAAGCCTCAAGTCTGTCCAAAGGCTCAGCCTGCAGAGCGCTGTGGAGTAGGGAATTCAGAAGCTGAGGGATAGTTTCTGGTAGATACAGAAGAAGATCAACAGCTGTGGCAGACACTAACTCTGGAGAAGAAGCAGCCATAGGCAGCCGACAGTCTGCTGAAGTCCATATCTTTCTTAACCTGGGCCTTCCTGGCTTCAGAGTAGTTTTGGAATCAGAGGTGTGTGCTTGGTTTGGTTTACATTTAGAATGAGGAAGTATTACTAAGGCAGTTAAGTAGATACCCTGAAGGATTCATTGCCCAAACTGTCAAATTTGCAAAGCTGTTTCCACTGCGCATGCTTGCCTCCCACCCCACCCACTGCCTGCAAGGCACAGAGTAAAAAGCTGTCTACCAAAGGAGCAAAGATACACAGTAATTAGGAGGGACATTGCTTTTTATTTTATTTTATTTTTTATTTTTAAACTTAATTTAATTTAATTTATTTATTACAGCTTATTCACTTTGTATCCCCACTGCAGCCCCCTCTCTCATCTCTTCCCAGTCCCGCCCACCCTCTCTTATCTCCCCTTGTGCCCTTTCCCTAGGCCACTGATAGGGGAGGACCTCCTCCCCTTCTATCTGACCTTAGCCTATCAGGTCTTATCAAGGATGGATGCGTCATCTTCCTTTTTGGCCTGGCAAGGGTGCACCCCCAAGGGGGAGGTGACAAAAGAGCCAGCCACTGAATTCATGTCAGAGACAGCCTCTTCCCCCCACCCTTACTATGGAACCCACTTGGAAACTGAACAGCCTATGGGCTTCCTCTGAGCATAGGGTCTAGGTCCTCTCCATGCAAGGTTCTTGGTTAGAGTATCAGTCTCTGCAGCCTCCCTGTGCCCGGGTATTTGGCTGTTTTTCTCCTTGTGGAATTCCTGACCCCTCCAGGTCTTTCTATCTCCCTCTTCTTCCATAAGGATTCTGGCACTCTGCCCAAAGTTTGGCTATGTATCTCAGTATCTCTTCCATACCTTGGTGGGTAGTGTCTTTCAGAGGACCTCTATAGTAGGCTCTTGTCCTGTTCTCTGTTTTCTCCCTCTACTGATATCCATAACCTTTGCCTTTCTGAATGAGGACTGAGCATCTTAGCCAGAGTCCTCCTTCTTGATTGGCTTCTTTAGGTGTACAGATTTTAGTATGTTTATCCTATACTATATGTTTAATATCCACATATAAGTGAGTATATACCATGTGTATCTTTCTGCTTCTGGGATACCTCACTCAGAATGATCTTTTCCAGTTCCCACCATTTGCCTGCAAAGTTCATGATTTCTTTGTTTTTAATTGCTGAGTAGTATTCCATTGTGTAAATGTACCACAATTTCTGTATCCATTCCTCAACTGAGGGGCATCTGGGTTGTTTCCAGATTCTGGCTATTACAAATCAAGCTGCTACAAACATGGTTGAGCAAATGTTCTTGTTGTGTCCTTGAGCATATTTTGGATATATACCTTGGAGTGGTATAGCTGGATCTTGAGAAACATTATTCCTAATTGTCCCATAATATTGAAATGGGCACTTGAGAACTTATCTAATGTGAATATTGGAGGGGAACCTAAATTACACCAGAACCCTGTGAAGCTTCATTTAGAATCATCTCACTAAAACTTTTCTGGACACCAATGGCACAGTGGTCAGTTGAACAAGAGCCGGCCAAGTTCTCCCGACAACTTGCTTGACAATGACATGGTAACTAGCCATCTCTTCCAGTTCTCTAGTATCATTTCTAATTTGGGCTTTTGTCCATCAAGTCCTAAGCCATATTAATTTCTTAACTTTCTACTGAATAAAAAAGTTTTTTTTTTCATTAGGAATGCTTTCTCCATGATTCCAACCCCAACATGCGCTTTCCAGGGCCTCAGATGTTTCCTTAGTACTACAGATGTTTTGTAAATTCATTTCAGCAAAAGTTGCCAGTGCTGCAGAAAATATTTGTGGCTGATTGGACTCACGGTTTGGACAGAGCTTGAGTTAGATTAGATGGAAATGGAAACTGAAACTTCTTCCTGGCTCACCAGGAGCTCAAGAATTCACAAAAAGAGCAGGGGAAGGAATTTCCTTGGAGGGGGAGTTTCCAGTGTGCCTGTTTTGAGTAGTGTGGGGAGGGGTGTGCAAACAGCTCCTCATGCTTTTCTTGGTGTCCTGCCTACATACTGTTGTCCACTGGAGAGTGCTTTCCTTTTTTTAGTATAGGAAGAAACAACAGCAGTAGCAGCAACAGCAGCTTCACTTGTAGGACTCCAGGTAGCTACTGTTTCACACCTGAGATGAAATAGCCTCGAGATGTCCAAATACCCCTACATGAGTTGTAAAGATGATGGGTATGATCACAAATGTAAGAATGATGAATTTTTAAAATGACTTGGTGACCTTGCAGTTTACCTTTGCTCCCTTTTCTTTGTGAAAGCAATGAAATTAATACTGCCCTCAGTCTTATACTTGGTCATTGTCTGGCTTCAGTACTTGAGCTATAATTGTTATAAAAATGCAAATTATTGTAGAGGACAAAGAAAACCGGGCTGGCTAGGCATATCTTCTTCAAGTCATCCAGATCATATTGATCACATATCTAGATCTATGGTCTGTTACATCTATATCTATGGTGTGTTTATATCTGTATCTCTATAGCTGGGTAGCTATGGTCTAGATATATAGATAAGATACTACATATGTTTATATACTTATCCTGGTTTTGTAATCGCTATCAGAAAATGCATAATAGTATTTATATTAATGTTCGACTGGTACCACAGTGGAGCATTTGGAATACTTCTATTAACTAAGTCGATGCTTTTAAAGTAACAAGTTGAGAGGGATAAAATATTTTAATTTAAGCCCTCCCTTGATCAGTTGCAAACTTCTTGAATGCTAAGCTTTGTTCATGTCAACAGTTATTGATTTTAATTCAGCTGCCTATGACATTGTGTTCTGGTAGTACTTTCCAGAATATGCAGAGGTTCTCAGCTAGGAGAGCTGTAATCCAGCCTTGTCCTTGGATAGAATACAAAAACATCAGCTTACTATAGTTCTGAAATGCAAATCTTACTGAAGCATTTGACATTGAACAGAGTCAGGTTTTTGTTTCCTAAAAAGAAATGAAACTGTCTCAATTCTGTCTCCAAGTTGCTGTTCCAAGGGTGGGGAAGAAGCTAAGGACAAATAATTTTTGAAAAGTAGAAACAACAGCACTGATTCTTGTCATTTTAGAATGACCTTGTGTACTGGTAGATGCTGTTCAAAGGGGAGTGAGACGCTGGGAAGTTGTGGCTCACACTCGTTTCCCAGCACTCCAAGGAGCTAAGGCAGAAGACTACCAGCAATTTAAACCAGTCTGGGCTTCTTTGTAAGTTCAAGGATACCCTGGGTTCCAGTTATGTGACATAAACTCTCTAAAAAGTGGAGAGGGAGTCAGAGGAAAGAATGGCTCAGATCAGATGCCTCTGGCCCCACAGGGCACCATTACACATACCTATCCACATACAAACACACACCTATACATGATTAAGTCTCAAATGATTTTTAAAAATTGAGATTTAATCATGTATAGGTGTGTGTTTGTATGATCAAAATTTAAAGCATGCAGGATTGTAAAACCTGCCTCGCTGAGTACTAGTGGTGTGTCTTGTGAGGAAGGCAGTGTATGTGTATCCATGGCATGAAGGAAGGGAAAAAATGATCAACACCCATATTGCAGAGCTATAGTAGCAACAGTCCCACTTTGCAGATGGAAAAATCTCTGGCTCAAAAATGTGATCCCTAGCCCAAGATTTGTATCTAGTGAAGTTGACCTGTCTCCCAAGCTGCCGTTCTTCTTCCCATACATGATCCAAACTGGTCAAATAAGAAACTCCATTTTCTTATTTGTAAAATGAGAGGGAGGTTTGCACAATGGCCCAGCTCATCATGAGGACTAAATACAATAATTTGTGAAAGTCTTGAAGTTCTTCAGAGCTACATAATACCTCCTAGTGTTTTCCATTGCCACTAGCCATCCAGGCTTGAGTATAAGGTACCCTACCAGGCTGTGAAAAGAATGTGCTTGAATGTGTGAAAAGGTGTATTGAAGGATAGGGTAAACTGGTACCCAAAAGTTCATTTGTCCTGGACAGCATTTATGCCCTATTATAGAACTGGCTTCTCTCCTCAGTAGCCAGGGCAGGCTTCAATGCAGTGGCCCCTGTGTACTGTGTCACTGGCAGTTCATCATATCCCCCAACAATGCAGCTCTGATAAGAACCAGATGATTCTAATTTCCAAAGCAAAGCTAGCAGCAAACCTCGTCTTTGAAGGCACACTCCTCAGTATCCATACGCCATACTCCTTAAGGAAGTACATGCAAAAGCTAATGGACTTTTACAAGAACCCAGTTACTCCTTAATGTCTCTAAGATCCAAAGGGCAGGAGATCACAGCCCTTACCATGTACCCACTGGCAGCAGAACCTGTATTCCACATTGTTAAAGAAGCCAATGATTAGATAAGACTGAAAGAGAACTGATGTGTGTAGAAAAGTTAAAAAATTTAGTCTGCAGATTGTTTCCTCAAAGCTCGTGTCACACATGGATAGTGTTTTTCTGTGGATCATTCTCTACTGTGCATGGTCACACTGGGGAAAACCAGTTCCCTCATCAGAAGAAGTTGTTCCTGTCAGGATTTTGCAATGTGTGACTTCAATTTGTGCAACCGCATGCATAGCTCCAGTTGGCTTGACTTACATGCTGTCTGTCTGGAATAAATAATAAGAAAACTAGAGGCTCAGGTTCCTTCCTGCTGATATCGCAATTGTAAACAGTATTCTTTGCTTCATTCTGTAGCCCATTTTGTTGTTTTTGAGGCTCTGCTGATGTCTAGAAACCACTTTGCCTCTAACATAATTTCAGCTGTTATATGCCTTCAGTTTTACCAACACCTATGAACCATTTCCTCAGCACCTACTTTCATTTTCGTTTAGTTCTCTATAGTTTTACCTTTTACTACAACATTTGGGAAAAAAATGTTTTCCAAATAATCTATATATGCCCGCCTCTAAGCCATTGTAACTTCAGAGAATTTTCTTACTAGTTTGTGCTTCATTCTCCAATACTATAAATCTGATAACCTGTCCAGGTTCCAATGAATTGGATTTCTAAGTTCATAGGTCCTTCTAAGGTTAAGTTTCTATTGGACAATGAAATGTAGGGAAACTACTACTTGATTTGATCCAAGTACTTACCTATTGTAGCAGTCAGTCTTAGGGCTGTTCACCTGAGACTTTGTTGGCATAATTGGTTCTGGAATTCATCCAGGAATCATCAGATGGAAACGATGTTTAGATAAGCCAGTAGTGGCAAGAAAATGACAGCATTTGAATTAACGAAGTTCTGCTGTTCACAGAAGATATGTGATGATCTTCCACCTCAGCTTGTATTCCTTGAGCTTGGTATCTTTTTATGCTTTAGACTTGTTGACTGGCCTGGAGTAGTGGATCAATGCTATTGGGTAATTGGTTGCTGAGTTTTCCAATGAAGAAGCATATGCTTCGTCAACCATTTCACTTAAAAGTCAGTACATGGCACTGAAAACCTGGAAATGACATTTTCTTTTCTTTTAATTTTTAATTTTTTGTCTTTTTTATCTTTTATATTAATCAAAGGTTATTTATTTTGTATCCCAGCCATAGCCCCCTCCCTCATTTCCTCCAAATCCCACCATCCCTCCTTCATCTCCTCCCTGCCCCTTTCCAAGTCCACTGATAGGGAAGGACCTCCTCCCCTCCCATCCATCTGACCCTAGCTTATCAAGTCTCTTCAGGACTGGCTGCAATGTCCTCCTCTGTGGCCTAGCAAGGCTGCTCCTCCCTCAGGGGAAGGGTGTCGAAGAGCTCGCTATGAGTTCATGTCAGAAATAGTCCCTGTTCCCCTTACTAGAGAACCCACTTGGATACTGAGCTACCATGGGCTATATCTGAGCAAGGGTTCTAGCTTATATCCATACATTGTCCTTGGTTGGAGAAACACTTTCATGAAAGACCCCTGTGCCCTGATATATTTGGTTCTTGTAGAGCTCCTATGAAACAACCCAGATGTCCCTCAGTTGAGGAATGGATACAGAGATTGTAGTACTTTTACACAATGGAATACTACTCAGCAATTAAAAACGAGGAAATCATGAGATTTGCAGGCAAATGGTGGGACCTAGAAACGATCATCCTGAATGAGGTATCCCAAAATCAGAAAGACACACATGCTATATACTCACTTATATAGACCTATAAGATAGGATAAATATACTGAAATCTATACACCTAAAGAAGATAAACAAGAAAGAGGACTCGGGGTAAGATGGTCAATCCTTACTTAGAAAGACAAATGGGATGTGCATTGGACGTAGGAGAAAACAAGTAACAGGACAGGAGCCTACCACAGAGGGCCTCTGAAAGATTCTACCTAGCAGTGTATCAAAGCAGATATTAAGACTCATAACCAAACCTTCAGCAGAGTGCAGAGAATCCTATGAAAGAAGGGGGAGTTAGTAAGACCTGGAGAGGACAGACATGACATTTTCTAATGAGTAATTTTATAAAGATACTCAATTTTATATGATTCTAGAACCATGACTTGGGCCTTCCTTCTCTCGTTATTTGCTTGACTTGTCCAATGCTGGGGGGGGGGGCGGGAATCAGATGCCTACTGACCATTCTCATTCATCTAATAATAGAAATAAAACAAACACTCCAACATCAAGTGAGCTAGTCCCTCTGTTCAACAGCCCCTTTACCTCTAAATTATTCTTTCACAGTTTTATGCATACCTATGACATATTTAGGTTATAGTCATCTTTTCCTCTGCTACCACTTCTTCTCAGGCAGTGCCCCCAAATTCAACTTCGTATCTGTATCATTGTTTATAGCCACCATGTCCAGTTAGGACTACCCTAACGCACATGAGTGTAGAGCAGCTGCCGCTGGAACGTTGGTCATCTACAACAGGTCACACTGATGAAAAGGAAATGAGTCTCACCCCCTAAGTAGCCATCAGCTGTCACTGTCTCCTCACTAGTGAGCCCACCCCTCTAGAGGAGGCACAATTGACTGGCTTCATTTTCTGAAGATCTTAGGCTGGCTCTAAGGTCAGAGGTCTATGAGCGCAAAGGTCCTGCATTATCCAGGAAAAATTATTTTGCAGCGATCTTCCCCAACCAGTGGCTCTAGAATCTTTCTGCTTTCTCTGTGTTAACCACTATCAGCTCTACAGAAAAGCTCATCTGGTGGGGCTAACAGTTGCACTAGTCTGGCGATATGGGCAATCTTTTGGCTGGTCATGGTAATTTTCCTACTGGTTAAACATTGACTTAATGACAATTTCATGCTTGTTTCCTCTGTCGCTGATGTTGCTAGTTAAGGCCATTGTCCCATTGTTACTGATTTTTTTTATCCTGCTTTCAGGGCTAATCTCATGACCACTGTGTTTAATAGTGTGAATGACTATTTGAAACACTAAAATGAAAGCTTTACATGGATACTGTAAGAATCAAATTGGAACACACTGGTTATATAGAAGTTTAGATTTTTGGTTTCAGATGCAGCCAGCATTGCTTTATAACTACCTGATACCTACCATTATCTTTTTCAAAGAGCTTCAGTTTTCCATAAATATACAACTCATATTTTATACATTTAAAACAATACCGTTGAGTGGTTGACTCAGGGCGTGACACAAAACAAAGCATTAAACTACAAAATAGGTACCTGTTGGCAGAAGCACAGAGCAAATAGGCTTCCATGAAAGGACAAGGCCAGGCCCTGTAGCAGGATCTACAGCTTGAGCTCATATTAAAAATTGGTGGGTTTTTTTTCCCCTCTGAAGCACAATCTAGAACCATCTCCTCCCTCCTATCAATATTTTAGCGTCAGCAAGGAGAAATCCCTTTTTCTGCACATCCATTTGAACCAAACTGAACTGGAAAGGCCAGCCAGCAGGCCCTTTTCCAACAATAGAGTTACTCCAAAATAAGGCAGAGATTTTAGAATTTTGCAATTTGGATCATTGCAAAATGATCATTAACTCATTGCTCTTAAGTTAAGCCAGTTTAGAATTGATGGCTCTTCATTTTAGACTTTAATTATGTGCTTTGGGGTAGTTGTATATATATCCACTTCCATGTGTATTTATGAGAGTGTTTATATGTTTTTTCTGTATATGGTTCCATATTTGTGTGCTACATAATAATTTGATCAACTCAAAACACTAAGCTAAAAAATATGCTGCCAAAAAGTCAAAAGGGCTGCATATTCAAAAGAGAAAAATAAACAAAGCTCAATCGGCCAGACAAAAAAGTTGCTTGTATTGAAGACTGCCTTAAAAACCACAATAAACAAATATTCTGGATTTTAAATGATCTTTAGATCATTTAAGAAATCTTTTAAGAAACTGCTCAAATGTTGTTTCTGGTTGCAGATGTAGAACTCTGGCATAGTCAAAGAGGAGGAAAATCACTTTCTCTAACATTAAACACAAACAGAGTTGGAATAAACTGTGTTTATCCTACTTACTAAAAGAGAACTTGGAATTTCTTCTACTCTGAAAAGTAGATCTGGACCTCATTTCTAAACCCAGCACAAGATCTCTTTCAGAGAAATGTGGGCACTCACTGTGTTTAATTGTGATGACCCTTGTAACTTGAAATCTGGCAATAATATAGTCAGGGAAATCACTGTAGAGCCTTCCAGTGTTGCCTTTGACAAGACACATGAAATAGCAATGGCAGAGCTGAGCATCCATTTAAAGCAGTGATTCTCAACCTGTGGATTGCGACCCCTTTGACAAATTTCTATCTCCAAAAACATTGCATTGCAGCTCATTGCAGTAGCAAAATTACAGTTATGAAGTAGCAACAAAAATAATTTTATGGTTGGGGTTCACTAAAACATGAAGAACGTATTAAAGGGTTGCAGCATTAGGAGAGTTGAGAACCAATGATTTATTTAAAACTCACACACACACACACAAAATATTCCATCATTCTCTAAGTGTGTTCCTCAGAGAGGGACACTCCATTGAATATTTTGGCCTCACCTCATATGGAAAAAGTTCACATTAAAATGCTACAAATAAAAAAATATTTTTTTTGCCTTTTTAGTGTCACATTTGGATCTCATCAAAGTTGTCACACTCATTTGACTCACTTCAGTTACTTTTTGAATCACAGTATTTGTATACTGCTTCGTTTCAGTCACACTGCATCTGAGTAAGATAAGGAAAATGACATCACAAAAACATATATTTGTGACAGAAATAGTTCCTCAATATATCCCTGTATTTCTCTCTACAGTGGCCCCCAGTGATCCCCTTGAATTGGAGATGGAACCTAGCACCTTGCACAAGCTGTGCAGGTACCCTGGGACTGACTGAGCTGTAGCCCCAGCTTTCATTTTACTTGGCTTCAAGACGGTCTTACTGAGTCACTCTGGCAGCTTTGAACTCTCTATAACTGAGGCCAGGCTTGAACTTTTCATCTTCCAAACTCAGGCTCTTAAAGATCTGGGGTTCCAGGTCTGTGCAGTCAAGACTGACTCAACAATCCTATCATCTGCTCACAGAGGGCAAAACAAAGTGTGTTCCAAAATACCCGATGGTTTTTGGCAAAGTAAAGAAATCACTTTGGTGTGGCGTGCGTATGTGAACTCCTTTCTCACTAGCTAATATAGGGACTCTGAGCGCCCCTTAGCGCACTCATGGGACTTTGGACTTCACTTCTTCAGGTAGGACACAGGCTATGAGGATGCTGACGGTGTTCTGTTACCTGTGCTTTGTGTCTCCAATTTCTGGCAGCTTATTAGAGAGGCAGTAACGCAGGTAGTTTTAGGACACTACTGTGAGAAGTCAGGGATTGCAGGAAATACCCGAAGAGTACAGGGCCTCGACTACATTCAACAGAAACAACGATCATGTATTTTCCAACTGCCTTACAAGCATATCTCCTGTACCTTACCATGCCCGCTGTGATGATAGATGGTGTGAATAAGAAGCAAATAACATTAAATAAGACTAGGAAAAAGGCTTTAAATTACTATTTTTTTTAATTTTGGTCTTACATGATTTTTAAAAATATTTGTTGTGATAAAATGTACTTAAAATTGACCACTTTAACCACTTTTAAGTACACACAACTTAGTGGCATCAAGAATTCTCACATTTTAGTGCATCAATCACCACCATCCATCTGAGGAACATCTTACCATTCTGAATGGAATATCTAAACCAATAAACACCAGTTCCTTAGGTCTTTTGTGTTAGTCCTTAATAACCATCTTTCTATTTTCTGTGTCTAGAATATGGCCGCCTAAGGTACTGTGCATGGTCGGAATCACTCATGTAAGGTACCTTAGGCGGCCATTCTAGTCACACTCAGTGTATGTCCTTTGCACCTAGCTTATCTTATTTAGAATAGTGTCTTCAAGGCTCACCCATGTTGTTACACTGGTCACAGTTTCTTTTTAAGGCTGAGTAACATCTCATTGCATGCTTGATCTACATTTTATTTGCATCCATCTATGCATACATTGAGTTGTTCCTACTTTGACTTCTCTGTGAATTAGCTTTTAATCTCCTAAGTAAGTCATTAATGTGATGTATTTTCTGTATTCACTTTTCTTAGGATAAGAAAACAACCATAAAGGGTCTGTGTAAAAGTTTCTGTAGCCAGGAGGGCCTGGAACCAGGATATTCTGCTGAGTAGATCATATCTTTGGCTTACAACCTTACACATCCTTGCTCCTCTTTCAGTGATTTACTATTGTAAGTTAGGTATGTGTCAGTTAAAACCCTATTTACATTGCTGCAGAATATAGAATTAATGCTTTACTCCAGCACTAAGCTCAATTTAAAATCATTCAGCTAATCACCTAGGTAGGGTGTGTGTGTGTGTGTGTGTGTGTGTGTGTGTGTGTGTGTGTGTGTGTTATGGCATGGCTATAATGTTATCTCCATTTGGTAGAAAGAGACTTGGGGGTTATAAGATATTTGATTAAAAGCCAGTAAAACATAGAATCTACACCCAAACTCATAGTTTCTAACGGTGCCACTTTTGCTGTTAGCTGAAGTCCAAACATTACCTGTGAAGACTGTGAAGTCCAACACAGAGACCAGAATATTACAGCAGTTACCTTTACAGCTGATGCCCTGTTTCCTAGAAAATTTTTAAATAACAAACCAATTCATTTACCTGGAGGAAATCTCTGCCTGACTAAGATCATTCCATATAGTTGTTCCATTTAACAAATATGAAACCTGAGGATGAAATTGCTTCATAAAAGATGTTGATTGTGTATGCCATGGTGGGGTTTGTGAAGCTGTGTTGCTGGGTGCATGCCTAACCTTCAAGAGCCTCCGTTCCCTGCAGGAAGGAGAGTACCCGGATCCAGGGCAAGGTGACATCAGATCAGTCTGTCTGTCTCTCGTTTAGATACCTCTGTTTATGCCTTTATTTTCCAACTGGCCTCTTAAGACAATCTTTATCTTAGGTCATTGCCATTATAGTTAAACTCAAATATCCCTCTAGTCAAATAGACATGCATATTAAAGTGAAAGAATTGGGTGTAGGCTCTCATTTCACGTGTGACCATCATGGACAGACAGGCACCCAGAGTTAGGATGAGTGTTCAAGTTAGGAAGGGACCATGATGCTAACCAGTCCTCTCATCCCTTGCAGAGTTCCAGGACTGTGCGCTCAGAGGAGGACCGCGAAGGCCTCTGGGATGCCTGGGGCCCTTGGAGTGAGTGCTCCCGGACCTGTGGTGGAGGTGCCTCCTACTCCCTGAGACGCTGCCTGAGCAGCAAGTAAGTCCTGTTCCTCTAGGGACTTTCAGAGTCAGAGGTAGCTACCCTGAAGCAGAGTTTTGTAGGTGGGGTTATGCAAACCATTGTGTTACTCTTAAAGTAAATGAATGGAAGGAAAAGAAAAGGAAGACACAACAAATTAAGCTTTACAGGTATTTGGGTTGTTATGATCATCTCTAACTACGTATTTAAATAGTGTTATGTAGCAAACAACAGAGAAGTCATATTACTTCTCAGGAAAATTAAGTTGTTTATGTTACTTCTGGAAGGACAGTTTATTGTTGGAAATGGTTCTGGACTCATTAATTAAGACATGGAACTCTTCATAGAATGTATGAGTAACGGTGCTAATAATAGCATCAACATTCCATTGTTACCAGAGAGTTTGCAAATGAGTGATTTGTTGGCTTTGTTTTAGAGCCTTTCTGGTAGCCAAATATTCCTTAAAGCTGTGAAGTTCAATAAATGATGGATTTTAATATAAGAAGGCTTAGAAAGATAGAAATTTCAATAGAAGCTGTGGCATGGCCGGAAAGAGAGATAACGCAGAGATAGAAGTTGCTAGCGTCTTCTAGGCAGAATGGAAAATGCCTGGGGCCTTAGAATGGAAAGTTTTTACTAAGAGTAATAATAATTCAAAGCTGCTTTCTGAGCTGTGTGGTCTATGACTAGATTTGTCTCCAAACTATAAAATATGAAGTACCATGGCAATATTTTTTAATGAAAGATTTTATTTGACAGTGAAAAGTGTTAAAGGCAGCATGAAGAAGGAACATTTGGTCAAAGTCACTATGCAATATAAAGTGTGAAGCAGAAGAATCCATGTATACACTGATTCTCTAACACATTTTAAAGTCTTAACTAAAAGGTTTCGTACAAGTGTATATTGTATGTTGAGCACATTCCCTCCATAGCACCCTACTTTCCCTTTTGGCCCCTTTCACTCTTATAATTGCCCTTTTTGGAACTTTGACAGATTTACTCTTACTTTTACATCATACATATATATATATATTATATATATATTATATATATTAATATATAATTGTATATATATGTATTAATATATATGTATTAATATATATACAATTATATATTCTATAATATATATGTATTAATATATATAATACATATTGTAATGGGATGTATTTAGTATTTTCTGATAGCTGTCATCCAACTCTCTCCAGTTTGTCCCCTGGACTCTTAGCTGATCATGTCTGCATATCATATATATATATATATATATATATATGATATAAAAGAGAGAGAGAAGTTTATGTATTTGTATAAAACATGAGAATCACAAATGAGATAAAAATAAACAGTATTTGTTTTTCTAAGACTAATAGGATTAAGCCTAGTTATATACATTTTCCTGCAAAAGACATTACTATTCTTTTTAGCTGTAAAATTGCATTATACATGTTCTGTATCCATCTCTCTATGTTGGGCACTGAGGATGGTTTCATGATTTAGTGGCTAGTGCTGCAATAAACTTTGATGTGCATGTGTCTCTGTGATATGTTGACTTGGACTCCTTGGGTAAATACTCGGGAGTGGGGTAACTATTTTTTTCTTGTCTTATTATTCCCATCTAAGACTTTAATTATTACCTTTTTTAAGAGTGGAGGAAGTAGGCATGCTTGTCTTGTTCATGAATTTAGTGGGAGTGCTTGAGTTTTTCCTAATTCAGTTTAGTGTTGGAGATAGGCCTATCATGGAGAGTCTTTGCTGTGTGAGGGAAGTTGCTCAGCCTCCTCAAGGCTTTCTCATGAGGGGAGACTGGGTTATGTCAGAGCCCTTTCCACACTTATTGAGATGATCCTGTGATTTCTGTGATTATCTCACACTTATGTGAGATAATTTATTGACTTACACATGTTTTGACATGCCTCCATCTCCAAATGAAGGCAACTTGATCAAGGTGAACAGTCTTTTAAATATAATCATGGATTCTCTTTGCAAATAGGTTCATCAGACCCTTTAACCTGTAACTTTCTTTTCTGTTGTAGCTTTTTTGGTTATAGTTTCTGGATAATACTGGCTTCATCAAACAAGGGATTGATAACCTCCCTTCCTTTTCTGTTCTGTGTGGTAATTTCATAAGCAATGCTTTTAGCTCTTAATTTTTAATTTTTTCTTTTTAGATAACAATCCTACCATAAGTTGCAAATGATCTATATTCTGAATACTCCAGAACTTTCCTGAGTCTTTCTGTACCGAGTTACAACACTCTAAAGACCTTCCATCTCCTATCCCAGTAGACAAACTCTTTTCTTCTATAGTGTAATCATTTCCTAATTGTGCTTACAATTTTATCACCTCTGTTTGCATTATTTTAGTTGATTGGTCTCTTAATTATCTTTATCTTGTTTTAGGTCTTCTTGTGTCTCCAAGGATATTAGAAATAGGTTTTGAAATACAACTTCTTTCTGCAATATCTTCTCTTCCTCCTAGGTACCTTTCATTTGCTATTTTTTGTTTTTTGTTTTTGTTTTTTTCACAAGGGATCAACCCTGGGTCCCACATGCTAGGCAAGTGCTCTCCCAACTGGGATACACCCTAACTCTCTAGTGCCCATTGATCTCTGACAGTCCATTCATTAGGGGGAAGCAGTTCCTCTTTTGATGTTGTGGCAGTGCTAAAGAGACATAGTTAGGCTTGGTCCTTTGCTGGCTATATGAGCAGACTGTTCAGTCACAGTTGGTGAGATCAGTAGGAACACTCTCCTGTGCTACCTTATCTGGTATTTCAGCAGAACACTACTGGAAGCTCAGCATATGGGTGGGCTTGTTGCTTCTGAGTAGAATTATCGTTTGAGTTAGGGTGTTGTATAACTCTAGTACCTAAAGGAGACACTTCTCTTTGGAAAGCTTATCTGACAGCAGCCCCTGTTTCTGCCCAGCAAGGGGTTTTGATCCTACCTTTCAGAGTGCAGAATATTACCACCTATGCTCTCAGCTCTCAGCTCCAAGGAGAATACACCAGGGTATCTCTCTAGGTTTGGATGGTTTTTAGTCAAGAAATAACTTTTATCATTACTTTAGTCATATATCTTGCTCTAAATCTATTTTGCTTTTTCTCATCCTGGCTTAATTTTAGTAGGTCATATGAATCTAGAAATTCATATACCTTGTTTAGGTTTTCAAAATTAAGGAAGTAGTTTTAAGGTGTGTCCTAAGGGTTTTCTGAATGTGTTGTAGTGAATTCATTTTTACTTCTGATTGTATTAATTTGGATACTTTCTCTCTTTGTTAGCTTGGCTACAGACACATCAATCATGTTTGTCTTTTCAAAGAACCCACTCTTTGTTTCATTGTGTATTACTGTTATGGTTTCTATTTCAATAATTTCCACCCTAATTTTTTTTAATTTTTATTCTTTATTAAATAGAGTTTATTCACTTTGGATCTCCTCTGTAGCTACCTCCCTCCTCCTCTCCAAATCTCACCCACCCTCCCCCTTCTCCACCCATGCCCCTCCCCTAGTCCACTGATAGGGGAGGTCCTCCTCCCCTTCCTTCTGATCTTAGTCTATCAGATCTCATCAGGAGTGGCTGCATTGTCTTCCTCTGTGGCCTGGTAAGGCTGCTCCCCTCTCAGGGGGAGGTGATCAAAGAGCAGGCCAATCAGTTCACATCAGAGGCAGTCCCTGTTTCCCTTACTGGGATACCTGCTTGGAGACTGAGCTGCCATGGGCCACATCTGTGCAGGGGTTCTAGGTTATCTCCATGCATGGTCCTTGGTTGATTATCAGTCTCAGAAAAGACCCCTGTGCCCAGGTTTATTTTCTGTTGCTCTCTTTGTGGAACTCCTGTCCCCTCCAGGTCTTTCTATCTCCCTCTTCTTTTATAAGATTCCCTACACTCTGCCCAAAGTTTGGCTATGGGTCTCAGCATATGTTTTGATACCCTGCAAGGTAGAGCCTTTCAGAGTTCTTATGGTGTATCTTTGATTCAAGAAATTTGTTGATAACCTTTTGATTTACTGGGAAGAATGGGACATTACATTCACACACTATTACTACTGTCTTGGAGTGAATTTATGACTTTTCATAGAATTGTGTTTTGTGAAATTTGGTGTACCCATGTTCAGCACAAACACACACACACACACACACACACACATCTAAAATTATATAATCATCTCGGTCAGTATGAAGTGACATTTTTTTATGACAAGTTGTGAGGTTGAAGCTTCTTTTTTTTTTCAGATATAAGAGCAAGTTCTTGTTTCCTAGTTCCATTAATTTGGAACTCCTTTTCTGTCTTTTCACCCTAAAGTTGCATGTACCTTTGATGATGAGGTATGTTTCTAGGAGGCAACAAACAGGTTGGTTAGTTGGTTAGTAATTGTGTTTTGACTGGGGAACTGATATCATTAGTATTCAGTTATTTTAAAGTATATCTCAATTCCTGTCCAAATTTGACACGACAGTGTTTGTTTTATATTATTATATCTTATTATTCTTTCCTAGAAGCCTACTTCTAATGAGAGAAAGAAAAAGAGTAAATCCAGATGGTAGAGAAAGGATGGGAGGAGGAACTGAGAGGAATAGAGGGAGGAAAAACCATAATCAGAGTATATTATGTGAGAAAAGAATCTAGTTAAAATTAAGGGAAAAATATCAAAAATAATAAATAAAAAATAAAAGCAAGCCATCTAGAGCCAAAAAAAGAAAAAAAATACATTTAATAATATTGCAAATATTTACCCATGACAATGACATCCTTCTCTCATATTTAAGTTTCCATATTTCTCAGTAATATTTTTAATTTTTAGTAATTGTCATGTATATCATATGTTAATTGATGATGGGTTGGTTTTTTTTGTAGTAAATGTTATTTTAGTTTTTATTCCCTAAGTAATATTGAAACATACATATATGGGAATATAAGCATATGGAAACATTTATTTTATATCATATCAAAATTTTCTGAAGCGAATTATTAATGTTGGTAGTTTTTTGTACATTCTTTAGGATTCCAGTGTAAAACTCTTGTCTGTTATTTGAAAACTATAGAACAAAGTTTCTTTCCTCTTGTGCCTTTGTGTCTTTCTTTGATCTTATTTCGCCTGCTGGACATTATGGTACAATGTTGGGCATCATTTTTTTTTTCATTTTTCAGCTTCTGGAAGAAAGTGTTAAGTATTTCATGATGTGGTATGAAGTTAACGGTTTGAATTTTCTTAGCTGGCCTTTCTGTGACTGACAAATTCACCTCCAAAATTTTCTGTCTTTTCAGGAATAAATGTCAAATTCTCTCACTAAACAAAAAGAAAGAAAGAGGAAAAAGAAAGATAAGATTCTTAATTACTGCCTTTGTGTGTGACAGTGTTTCTTTCTTCCTTACAGATTTCCATACACATTCTCTGTCCTGTAGAGTGTTTTAGTTATAACATGATGAAGTGGGGGCGGATTCTGCTCCTGTCCCTTTGGTGCTTTAAACACCCCTGAACCTAAATCAGCCTCTCTTTCTATAGAACTGGCATTCAAGGCCCTCTAAACCAACTGAGCAAAGCTCATCTGAACTCACAAAAACTAAGGCAGCATGCAGAGTGCCTTCACAGGTCTGCATCAGGTCCTCTGCATCTGTTCTAGAATCTTGTACCTTTTCATGGGGCTCTTTTCCTCCTCTTAGTTTGCCTTGTCCAAATCCTACGTGGTAGTTTTTGTTTCCTCTTACTATGTTTTATTTTGTTGTGTTTTGTTGGTATCTCTTAGAAACCTGTTCTTTTCTAAGGGGAGATAGAAAGGGAATAGATCTGGAGGAAAGGGGAAGTGGGGGGGGAACTTGGATAAGTAGAGAGGGGGAGGGGAAACTGTAATTAGAATATGTTTTATGAGAAAATCTATTTTCAATAGAAGGGAAAATATGAAATGTTCTCTATGGCTTTATCATGAAATTCTTCTCCTTCTGTGCCTGTGGTCTATAGATTTGATCCTTTCATAGTTTCCTATAGGTCTTATGTGTTCTATCATACATTTAAATGTATTTATCTTTATCAATGTCTCTGAGTTTCCCAATTTTTCTACCTTGTTTTTAATTATTGATATTCTGTCTGTTCCTTGACCTATTCTGTTACCCATGGAACTTTTTTGTTTGTTTGTTTGTTTGATGCAGTGAATTTCCATTCTCGGTGTACTTTTCTTTAGTATTTCACATTACTGAATTTCACTTTCATAGCTTGTATTGACCTCCTGGTTTCACCCAGATGTTTGTTTGTGTTCTTTGATAATTTGTGCTCTCTTTGATTTCTCCTAACATATTTACAACGACTCTTTTGAATTCTTTGTGACTTTTCCCAATTTACTCCCATTGGAACCCTTAATGTAGAGTTGGTGAATTTTGGAGGAGTGAGATAATCATTGCTGTTTGTGTTTCTTGTGATTTTGCATTGAGGAGGTTATTGGTTATTGGTTTCTCAGTCATGTTTGTTTTCCGTCTAAAATGTCTGCAGTGGTAAAGAGGGATGAGGTTGTAGCAGAGTTATGATGTTTTCCTGTGCTAGACTGGTATTCAGGGCACCAGGCTTATTCCCCAGATCTCCTTTGAGAACAGAATACTTCTGTAAAGTTACTATCAAGGGGTAGGTTCATACAGAACAGTAATAGTCAAATAAAAAGCAATAACCGTTTATGCACAAATCACTTCAAGAAGTAAATATACACTGATAGTCCTATGTATGCTAATGTATTAGTTGCCATGTGTAAGAGTAGAAATGATAAAACAGTGGACTAAGATTAGTGATTTGTATTAGGTGTATAGGAACAAGAGAAGAGAAGGAAAGTATGCATAGATGTGAGGATAGAAGGAATGGGAGGGAATGAGGCCATTTGGGTGAAGAAAGTGAAAAGGAAAGGAAAGGCATGCAGTCAGATAACCTAAAACAATAATGCAATCTGAACTGTCAGGATGCTAAGATGCAGTAATTCCATAAACCAGACTAGGCTATGTCATTTAGGAAAGCTTATGTAAAGGAAATAGAACAAGGAAAGAATTGGGGTGGGGTGGGGAAAGATCAGAGAGAGAACAAGAGCAGGGCAAGACAGAGCTGGCCTGGTAAATTCATATTGGGTACTAAGTAAAGGAGGATTAAGTGTGAGCCTGGCTGCATGGGAAATAAGTGTGGATGCAGTCTGACCTAATTCTGCTTCCAGTCTCTGGGTATTCTCTCCTGGGTTGCCAGGTGCGTGCCATGCCTCTCAGCCATCCTTCTGTGTGTCTCTGATACTGGTCAAGCCTCCTAAGTCTAGTTGCCTAATTGTCAACCAGGCTGACCTTTGGAAAGAGATATTGAGACTGCAGATATTGGTTGGGTTGCAAATGTTGACCCGGCCCCTGCGCTAGTCTTCATCATGTCTCCCAGATCAGATGAACCGCCAGTCCCTGTTCTCTGAAGATTCCAGCGTCAATAAAACTTCTACTCTACTGAAACCCGCACAGTGCTAACAGAGAGTTCCCTCCTTGGCCACCGGAGCTGTTCTGCTGGCTAGCTTTCAGGGTGTAGTCCTGTGACACTTTTTCGGAGTTCCCTGTGAGTGTGGTTTCCAGAGGGTCTCAGGCAACCAAGTGGCTGACTCAACAGGGGTCTATTTTATGTGGCATCCAGTGGCTGCTCTACCCTAGTGCCAAGTGCCAAGAGAAAGGGTTTCCCTGGTGTCGTCCCCACCCCCACCAGTGGTTCTGGATATCTTTCGCTTAGGTCTCTTTCTTTTCTTTTTCTGCCCTTTAAAATCTTAATGAAAGTACAGTGCTGATTTCTGTGTCAGAAATCTCCCTCAGAGCAAGGGGCTCCTCAAACTGAGCCAATCCTCCAGTCACACCAGACATACCCACTTTGTAAAACTTCCCTTTTGTACACGCTATTGTAGTTGGATGCATTTGGTATTTTCTGACAGCTGTCATCCAGCTTTCCTCAGTTTGCTCCCTGGACGCTTAGCTGATCATGTCTGCATGTTGTCAGCCGTCTTATGACTCCTCTCCTTTATATTTCATAAACACACAGCAAAAGTAGTGAGATGCAAGTTGGAGAAAGTGTCGGCAGTGGGAAACTCTTGAAATCAGAGTGTGAGTCAAATTCATCTGTTTGCTCACATGGGGTTTTAACAGCATGTAAGAGATACTAATAGCTGAATCTTGAGATCCAGCAAAAGGAACAATTTTGGCTCCTAACTAGTTTTCACTGAAAGTGCCATACACTGCAAAACATGACCAGGAGGCATATTTTGCAAGCTGTAAAGCCAATCCTGACATTTGTCCACTCTGGTAATTGAGAGCTTCATTGGACTGCCTCCATTGGCAAGGCCATCTTCTTTTGGTTCCAGCTGCCTGTCAACTGGAACCTGAAAGGACAGAATGGAGTTTATTCCAACTTGTGATTCACCTGTTTCATTAACCTTAAACATAAAAAGCTTACCAAATGTGCAATACATGATGCTACATGCAGATAATATAACAGATAACAATCTGACATTGGTAACAGCAAAATATACAAATTTGGAATGTGCCTACTTTGTAGTTTTTTTTTCAAATTAGCATCTTTGAGTATTCAATGAGAATGAGCCAAAACATGGAACTCCCAAAACTGAAAGGTGTGAGAAGCTTTCCTATTGCCCTAGCAGTATGAATGTTACATTGCGTTAGAAATGTTAAATGAGTGAGATTGAAAAGAAATGGTGGGAATATGTCTAAATCACGAGTTAGATTCTGTCGCTCAGCAAATAGTCAAGTAATGAGGGCAGGGGCAATTCAACCATACAAGTTTACCAGTGATCACAGGGTAAGTTTAGGTTAAACTGCTTAGATTCTGGTCCTCTTGATAGAAGCAACATAGCGGTTGATTCAGCTATTCAATCTGTGGTTAAAGATAGCTTTCTGAGAAGAGTGTCCCACAGTGGGACCTTACTAGCCTATTATACCCAGGTGGCACAAATTAGCTCACTGCAGATTTTACAGAGAGGGAAACCAAAGGCGAATTGATTCTTTGAATCTTTCAGGCCTGGCCATACGATTTCTTAGGTCATTTTTAATTGTGAATTTTCTAGCTCTATCAATAATAATTACCCTACCTCCACCTTGATAAAACTATAAATGGAGTTAGATTTCCCAGATGTTATGGAATAGATGGCCACCTCTCAGTTTCTGGAGTTAAGTGTGACCTCTCACAGACTGAAAGTTTGCTAAAAAGCCTTCTTTAACCTGTGTGGAGAATATACCAAGTGTTCATTTGATGATTATGTGGAAAAGGAACTCAGTGGAGGCCGGGAAGCATAACAATAAAGCCTTCAACCAACTATTGGTGCTTTAGTGCAGAAAAAGCCAGGCACTGGAAGACACTGACTGAGAACAATCCATTCCCGGTTTCTCCCTGTTCTTATTCTAGACAGGGATGAATTTGCCTAACACAGTTTTGGAGCACTCATAGTTACTTTTACTCATGACCCTCATTTCACCCTCTGACCTTTACTGATTTCTGTAAGATTAGATACAGTTTCACTGAGTAACTCAGATAATGTGGCTATTGCTTATCTTACATCACCAAGTGAAATATAATATTTGTTATTATTTTTCACTTGTTCTTGTGGTGGTACTTTATTTTATTTCCAGTAAATTAAGCAATTAGCCAACTACCTTAAAAAACCTGCTTTTTCTCTCTCCAGTTCTTCACCCTTCTCATAAACTATGCCGAAATGTTTATAGTGAATTCATCTTCACTATAGTGAATTCATGTTTTCTCTTTTAAATTTGATAGTGCATATCCATCTCTGAGGGCTCTAGATTTGTCTTCAGGCAGTTCACTGCACTTTGCCCATAAGGAGTTCCAGATGCCTAAGGCATTTAATGCTATGAGTAACATCATCTGTACCACTGTGTTAGGCCCATGCCAAGTCCCAGGTCAAGAGGGAAATTGCAGCTCATTTGAGATGGTAATGGGTCAAATAGCCAAATGTTCTTAAGAACAAAGTTAACCTTTGGGAAATTAGTTTAAAAAGATGTAAGCACCTTTTGAGAGATTTTTTTATTTTCTGAAAACTCAAATTAACCTAACAAACTGATTAATCTAAGGATGAATAGGTCAACGATATATATTTATTGATGCATTGAAAGTATGAATATTCATTAAATTCTGATTGAATAATGGACTTAAGTGAGACAGACAGATAGCTAGATAGATAGATGGAGATAGAGAAATAGATTATAGATAGAAAAATACCTACTTATAAAGAATGATAGCCCTTTTCAAAAGTTAATACATTTTGAATTGAGTGTTTGAGTTGGACAAAATTATCAGATGAACAAGAGATAAAAATCATCACCACATTATGGGGAGTGCCTAAAATGATAAGATTATTGTATTATTCCAAAGAGATGTGCTGCCAGAATGATGTCAACATAAACATAGAAAAATTAAGATAAATAGCTCCAAGTCTTACTCCATAGGGATGGAGAATATTATTTCAAACCCATTTTTATAGTAATTATGTAGGAAAGTAAGCTACATTCTTTGAATTTGTAAACAGATTTTCTCCCATGAAAATATATATACTTACGTAAATTTAGAATTTAGTTTCTATACCAAATAGTAATACCAAAAGGAAAAAATTCACCAATAAGAATTGGCTTCTTAAATGCATACTCTTTGTCTTCATCTTCTTTAATGGCATCTCATCTTCATCATGACATCCACATAAGCCTCATGGGACTCGTTTTAAGATTTTAAAGTCTGCAGCTCTAGTGAACTCTGAAGCAATATCTATCTCCCTTTCTTCATCTAATGTCACATGTGTGCTTTTTTTTTCCTTTTAAAAATGTTTTGGAGTTTGTTAAAATAAAGACATACACATTGAGAGTGGGTATGAATCCGTGTGCCATTTATATAAGGTGGTCTTTGCCTTCTGTGAATGAGATTGCTCATTTGAGGACATACGTTTAAGAGGCTTGAGGTTGTCTTCCTCTCACTTTTGTGGGTCATTGCCTAGTCTAGACGTACTTGTAAGACTTCTAATATTCCAGGTCATATATCTTGAACGCATCGTTCCAAGATCTGATCTCCTTTCAGGAAAGGCATGCACAAAGGGTAATGACTGAATGTTGAGGGCCAATTTATGGTTTGGTTTATCCCATAAACCGGTTTGTTGGAATAAAAGATGGTTGAGAAATGTGTTTGATTTAAAACCTTTACTTGTTAGATTGGGAATCTGTAACTCATAGTTTGCTTTCCCTCCCCCTGAGTATATAAAAATTCCTTATTTGGTTTGTTCAGTAGGCCTTATAAAGTCTTTATTTCCTCTCAATTTTAATTCACCCATCCATAAATATTTATTATGCTCTCACTATGTATCAGGCAATTACTAGGCGCAAGTGGAGCTCTAAATGCAGAAGGGAAAGAGTCTTCCCTAGAAATAAACCAGTTAAGATTTTATCATTGATTTGTACTGATTGCAGCTTAAAGTAAAAACATTTCTCCAATTTTCATGAATAGTAAAGTTGATGGTCAGTTGTATTTATATGTTTTTGTAGTCTCATACAACCTTATTTTCGACACTTTCTACCTTAACTAAGGAATCCTTTTTGTTTTCCTGATTACATTATAAGCACTATTCTTATTTTGCCTTTCCAGTGTTTAACACATAGCAGATACTTATGTGTTTCCTGGTTTGCTTATAATCTATATACATGATATTTAAATGTATATTTATTTCCTTAATCTATACCCCAAGAAGAAAGAAGAAAACAATCATGTACTGATAGAAACCTTATACCATACAACCAAGGTCAGTTGAAGCAGAGTGGAGCAGATATTTCAGGCTTGAATCTAGACTGAACTAAGTAAAGTTTTGCAGCATCCTCCCCCACACCCTCAATACACACACACACAGATACCCACACACACTATCTTTGGTACTATTATTCCTTTTAGTATCACTATTTGCAGATGATATGATAGTATACCTGAGTGACCCTAAAAATTCTACCAGGGAACTCCTACAGCTGATAAACACCTTCAGCAAAGTGGCAGGATACAAAATTAACTCAAAAAAAGTCAGTAGTCCTCCTGTATACAAAAGACAAAAGGGCTGAGAAAGAAGTTAGGGAAACAACACCCTTCACAATAGCTACAAAAAAACATAAAGTACCTTGGTGTGACTCTAACCAAGCAAGTCAAAGACTTGTATGAAAAAAAATTTCCAGTCTCTGAAGAAAAAATTAGAAGAAGATATCAGAAGATGTAAAGATCTCCCATGCTCATGGCTTGGCAGGATTAACATAGTGAAAATGGCCATTTTACCAAAAGCAATCTACAGATTCAATGCAATTCCCATCAAATTACCAACACAATTCTTTACAGACCTTGAAAGAAAAATTCTCAACTTCATATGGAATAACAAGAAAACCAGGATCACTAAATACAAACCTGTACAATAAAATATCATCTGGAGCTATCTCCATCCCTGATCTCAAGCTATACTATAGAGCAACAGTAATAAAAACTGCATGGTACTGGCATAGAAAGAGAATGGTGGATCAATGGAACCGAATAGAAGACCCAGAAATAAACCCACACACATATAGACACCTGATTTTTTACAAAAATGCCAAAACCATACAATGGAAAAAAAGATAGCATCTTCAACAAATGGTTCTGGTCTAACTGGATGTCTACATGTAGAAAAATGCAAATAGATCCATGCTTATTACCCTGCACAAAACTAAAATCCAAGTAGATCAAAGACCTCAACATAAAACCAGACACATCAAATCAGTTAGAAGAAAAAGTGTGGAAGAGCCTTGAACTCATTGGCACTTCCTGAACAGAACACCAACAGCACAGGCTCTAAGAACAACAATCAATAAATGGGACCTCATGAAACTGAAAAGCTTCTGTAAAGCAAAGGACACTGTCATCAAAACAAAACGACTGCCTACAGATTGTGAAAGGATCTTCACCAACCCTATATCTGACAGAGGACTAATATCCAGTATATATAAAGGACTCAAGAAGTTAAACAGTAAAAAATCAAGTAATCCAATTAAAAAATGGGCTACAGAGCTAAACAGAGAATTCTCAATAGAGGAATATCGAATGGCAGAGAAACACTTAAAGTAATGTTCAACATCCTTAGTCATCAGAGAGTTCACCTTACACACATCAGAATGGCTAAGATGAATAACTCAAGTGACAACACATGCTGGAGAGGTTGTGGAGAAAGGGGAACCCTCCTCCACTGCTGGTGGAAATGTACAACCACTTTGGAAATCAATCTGGCGCTTTCCCAGACAATTAGAAATAGTGCATCCTCAAAATCCAGCTATATCACTGCTAGGCATATATCCAAAAGATGCTCAAGTATACAACACGGACATCTGCTCAAACCATGTTTGTACCAGCTTTATTTGTAATAGCCAGAAGCTGGAAACAGCCCAGATACCCCTCAGTTGAGGAATGGAATGGAATATTACTCAGCGATATAAAACAAGGAAATCATGAAATTTTCAGGTAAATGGTGGGAACTGATAAGATCATCCTGAGTGAGGTATCCCAGAAGCAGAAAGACACACAGGGTATATACTCACTCATAAGTGGTTACTAGACATATAATATAGGATAAACATACTAAAATCTGTACACCTAAGGAAACTAATCAGGAAGGAGGACTCTGGCTAAGATGCTCAATCCCCATTCAGAAAGGCAAAGAGGATGGACATTGGAGGAGGGAGTAAACAGGTAACAGTACAGGAGCTACCACAGAGGACCTCTGAAAGGCTCTACCCTGAAGGGTATCAAGGCAGATGTTGAGACTCATAGCCAAACTTTGGGCAGAGTGCAGAGAATCTTATGAAAAAAGTGAGAGATAGTAAGACCTGGAGAGGACAGGAGCTCCACAAGGACAGCAACAGATCCTAAAATTCTGGGCACAGAGGTGTTTTCTGAGACTGATACTCCAGCCAAGGACCACTCATGGAGATGGCCTGTAACCCCTGCACAGAGGTAGCCTATGGCAGTTCAGTATCCAAGTGGCCTCCATAGTAATTTAGACATGGACTGTCTCTGACAGGAACTGATCAGCCTGCTCTTTGATCACCTCCCCCAAGGGGGGAGCAGCCTTACCAGGCCACAGAAGACAATGGTTGTCCTGGACATACTTTGTAGACGGGGCTGGCCTCCCAGCAATCCACCTCACTGAGTTCTGGGTTTAAAGGTGTGTGTCACCATGACCAGCTTGGATTTCCTTCATTTTAAGGCAGACTAATATGCCATACTTTATCAGTCCATTGGTCATCAGTGAACATTTAGAATAACTAATGTTTCAGTGACTGTGGGGGTGCAGACATTTCACTATGATCTTGAATTCACTACGGAGAGATAGTGTCTAGATAGATAGTGTCAGATCCCCTAGTATGTCTATTTTTAATGTTTTTAAAGGGATGTCTTTGCTGTTCTCCATATGGAACACCCTTTCATACTTTTACCAGTAATGTGCAAGTGTTTCCTTCACAAGAACACCTACATACGCAGTATTGGTGGGCATGCAAATGTGTACAGCTATAGCCACAGTGGAACACAGTGTGAAGGTTCCAGTTTGCTCAGTTTACCACTCCTGGGCATGTAGCCAACAGCAGTGAAGTCATGTAAAAGCTATGCCTGAGTACCATGTTTATCACAACCCAATTCGTAATAGCTAAGTTATAGAATCAGTTTAGGTGCCTATCAACAGACGAATAAAAGAAATCACATGCATGTATATATGTATATAATTTTATCCATATGTGAATACATGCAATGGAGTTTTATACAGTCATAAAGAAGAATGAAACCATATTTTCATATTTTCCCATATCCTTTATGGGAAAATAAACACAACTGGAGACCATTATGTCAAGCAAAAAAGTCCAAATACAGAAAGATAGGTGTCATAAGATGTGGGTTTTTTTTTTTTTAATGATATGAATTGATGTTAAAAGACTCCGAAAGTAGATGAGGAAACTACTGGGGAGAGGGAGGGGGACTAAAGTGAAGACAAGAGAAGAATGAGCAAGAAAGGGTATTGGGGGTAGAATACCCAGTAGAATCGCAATATAAGAAAGCATAGAAATACTATAGTGAAACTCACTAATTTTCATGACTGGTATAATAAATTCTGTTACAAAGTATTTCCTTTGCCACCAATATATATCTTTTGTCATTTTAAAAACTGTCATTCAAGCAAAAATGAAATGATACCTCACGGTTGCTTTGATTAAGTTTCTGTATGTGTGGAGTATGCATGTGTGTGTATGTGTGTTTGCATATGTGTGTGCATATATGGGACGGGGGAGGGGGGCTCATGTTGAAGTTGAAAGTCTTTTTCAATCACTCACCTGTTTTATTTCTTGGAGCTCACCAACCTGACTACTCTAGCTAGTCAGCTTGTTCTGAGGCTCTCCTGTTTCTGCCTTCCAAGTCCTGGAATTAAAGGTAGGCTGCCCATGCCCAGTGGCATTTATGTAGATTCTGGGTATCCAAAGTCCAGTCCTCATGTTTGCTGCTGCTCTGGCAAATGCTTTAACCACTGAGCCATCTCCTCAGCACCAGGTAGCTTTGATCTTTATTTACATGAGAGATGGTGAGACTGAGTATCGAGTCATATGCCTTTAAGACATTTATGTTTTCTTTTGAGAAATATCTATCCAAAAAACTGCTCATTTTTAATCGGGTTGCTTTTTTTTTTTTTTTTTACTTCTTATGTATTTGGGTATTAGTCACGTATCCAGTGTGGTTTACACTTGCCTGTTTTTCACTCCTGTTGTCTGTGGGTTTGGTGTCATATTCAAGAAATGATTCCGAAAGGCAGTTTTATGTAGTATTGTCTTGGTGAGAGCATATAATTTCAGGTCTCATGCATAAGTAAATCTTTGGCACATTTTCAGATTTATTATTACATATGGGTGAATGGTGATTCCAGTTTTATTCTTTAGTATGAGCATATGAATATCCAGTTTCTCCAAAGCCATTTGTTGAAGAGACTATCCTTTCCCCATGGTGTATTCTTGGCACCCTTGTCAACAACCAGTCAGCTGTGGATAAGTAACTTTACTTCCGGATGAGCTGTTCTGCTGAACTGGTCTATCAGGCTTTATACTAGTTCCATACTGTTTTATTTACTATAGTTTTATAAAATATTTTGAAACGAGAAACTGTGACATCTTCAGCTTTGTTATTTCTCAAGATTGTTTTCACCAATGAGATTCTTTTCTGTTACAAATGGCCTTCGGACTTGTTCTCTTTACTAATTATGAAAAAAAATGCTGCTGGAAGTTTGAGAAGGATTGAATTGGATCTACAAATAGCTTTGCTCATTTTGGCAGTGTCAGATCCCTCCTTGTGAATGCCCTTGAGCTTCCTTGTTTCACCTTTACTTTATTTCATCAATGGTTTAAATTTCTTTCTACTGAATTAAGCTTATTTTCCTGTAACTTATTTTTTGATTCTGTTGTCAGTATGACCCTTGACCTTTCTGTATAGTCCATTACCTATGTATAGAATTACAACTCACTTCATATGTGTTTTGTTTCTTGTAATTTTACTGAATTTTTAAATTAGCTGCAAAAACATTTTGTGGCATGCCACCCACAGAGGCTATTTTTCTTCTTCCACTTTGATTTGGGTACCTTATATCTATTTTCTGGTCCCATTGTCCTTGCTAGGACTCTGGGACCATTTGTACAGAAATGGGCTTGTAGGATTGTCTCTTTATTCCTGACCCTAAAGAAAAAGCCAGAGTATGCATTTAGCTTCTGGAAAGAAGGGTGTTACGCCTTGAGGAAATTTCCTCCTTTTCTTAACTTTTTGGGAATTTCTTCATGAAAGACACTAAATTTTGCCCACTAATTTTTCTGTATTTTTTGAAATGACGTGTGGTTTTCTTTTCCTTTTTTTGTTATAGAGGTCGCTGTACTTTAAAATGACATAGCAAGCTTTGGAAAATGCAAAGTCTGGGCCCTAAAGAGAACAATTAAGGAAAAGAAATCTATAGGGGTAGAGCCCTGCCATCAGGATTTTTTTAAAGCTCTTTAAATCATTTTATTTATGTAAAATCTTTTTAAATTATGTATATAAAAGCTCAAATTAAATTATGTATATAAAAGCTTCAAATTATGTGTACTTGGGTTAGAACTATTTATCTACTTAAGAAAAACATGAAGTGTGTGTCTTTAAAGTGGGGTAATAAAGAAAAAGAATTCTCTTCCTTTTTATGCTAAAATTCTTCATCCCGTTTTCTGTCGAGTGACACTGTCTGCTATGTAAGAGAGAAACGTGGTTGCTAATATGCCAAGATATGAGTGTGGTAAGAGTCTTGTCTCACTGTGAGCCACATGGGTAACTTTTCTAGGTGGGTGTATAGTTTTACACTCAAGGTCAGCTCTGCCCTAGTGGTAATTGTACCAAATAACTTTGGAGATATTCTTTCAGTGCATGAATTATGCTTATCATATGGTCTTTTGAGCCTCTAGGTCATTGATCGTGGTACTGCATACTTATAACCTCAGTACATAAGAGAAGAATCAGGAATTCAAGATAATACTTGGCTACATAGCTAATTCAAGGTCAGACTAGATTACAGGGGTTCCCATCTTAAAAACAAAGTGACAACAAAAATGTTCCAGTGCTGTTGGTGATTGATTAGATAAGTGTTCCGGGGGTTGTATGGTTTGTACAAACAGTCTAGGACATTTCCCTCCAAAAATATCATTGACCTTCTTATGGAAGATATAAATTTTAGGTCTTCACGTTAAATTCAACATCCATCTCACTGGCCCTCCCCTTGGCTGAGTAGTGAAAGAAGAAAAATACTTCCTGGTTCTACTTGAATGGATCTTCACCCATATAGTTGCCCACATTAGAGCAACGGAAGGCCACGCCAGCCCACATCTCAGCATGGATAGAAAAGGGCTCACAAGGACTCCCCTGAGTTGAGGAGCTACAGGAAATTGAAGGCTTTTTAGAGAGAGCACATGAGTTTCCTTCAGAATCAAGCTTCCTGATAGGTTGCTCATGCCAAGGTGGTCAGCCCTATGCCTACCCATATACATCAATACTAGTTGGACCCAATAGGACATATCACAGTAATAATTACAGAGGAATCGCTCATGAATTTGAGAGGGTGTGGGGGGCTTGGAGGAGCTTGAAGGAAAAGAGGGTAGATAAGATGAAAATACATTGTACTCATGTATAAAAATCCTCAAAAGAAACATTTTAAAGGAAATTGAAGAGTTATGTAACTTATTTGCATAGTTCTAGTCAATGAGATAAATGGCAGGCAGGTAGGCATATAGATAGAGAATGGGTAGATAGACACGAAGGGCTTGGGTATTATTAAGAGAAAGATAGGAATATGAGAATAGTGAGAGGTGCTGTACAGTTATCTTTATAGGACAGAAAAGATAACTGTAGAACAATATGATGCTCCATGCATGATCATCACATCATTTGCTGTCTCAGAGAGTTGCAGAGTCAGTCTCCACATTGGGGCTACGGTTGTACTCCCAGTCTGGGCAAAACCTAGAAAAGGTGAGAAGATGCCCATGCTACAGACATCAGGGCTCCCAAGTGAGAGTTTCATTGCCTCTGAGATAGTGATAATCCTGCTTTGTCAATGATCTCTTTTGTTTGTTATAAAACAATTGACTTCAAATCTTGGCTTCATTGTTGTCACTCTTTGTGACATTAGTCATTGTTTTCTTCAGTGTGCTCACAGTTGTCAAGCACTTCTTGGCCTAGAACAATAGAGGAATTCAGCAAATACATGTTGAAAGAATATTGAAGGTGCCCTTCATCTATTTATTTATTTTTAATTTATTCATTTATTCACTTTCCATCCTGGTCATAGCCCCATCCCTCCTCCCTGGGAAGCCCTCCACTTCCCATTCAACCCAGCTCATCAAGTCCTATCAGGGCGGATGTGTCCTCTTCCCCTGTGGCCAGGCAAGGCAGTCCCTCCAAGGGGAAGTAATTGAAAGCTATACCCTTCATCTTTAAGAATCAAAATGTGTGGCCTTGAAAAAGAGACACTTTCATTCCAGATGTGTAGTCACAGCCTGTTTTGTTGCTACATAGATAAAAGGACACAAACCCAAAGTTGTCCTTAATATAATAGGTAGGGCCTGATGCATGCTGGGAAAGTGCTTTATTAGTGAGCTGTTTTTACCAGCCCAGTAGAAACGATTGAAGGGAAACTGCTGTAATTGGCTAGAACCCCATTTTCCAGTAGACATCAGGGGGACACGGAAAGCCTGGAGAACTTTTTCTCTGGCCAAGATAATTCCTAAGTTCTCAAGTGTTATATCTGGTGAGTCTATTAGAGAGAGCACTAGCTTTTCATAATAAACATTTTCCTCATGGGGAGGATAGAGACCTTGAATGTGTTGTTAAAACACACTTGTTTTTATTCTCTTTGTCTCTTTTGGCTACCAAGCACAGATAAGAACATCTGTAAATCTTAGGACATGGGAGTGCATCTTAAAGAGACAGCATAAATGTCTATCCTCCCGGCGGGTAGCAAAGGCAGCAGCCTACCCTGAACCTCCAACTCCTCCATTCCCATTTCTGAAAGGCAACAAATGCATTAGACGAGGAAGGCATCCCCGTGGGTGTCAACTCATAAAGACAGGCAGCCACAAAGGAGAGGGAAGGTGCTGCCCTTGGGTGGCTACTTAGTTTCATTTTGAACTTTCCTCTCTCTCTCTGATGTTAAAAGATTTACCTCAAGATTTGGGGCTCAAAAATCGGGACAAACAAATGTGATGGTGAAAGTTAAGCCTCACTTGAAATTATCTTCATAATGTTTTCCTCTACATATTCCTCTCTTCTCCTTTAGCCATTAGTTCCTGCCTCCCTCCTTTCTTCTTTCCTCTTTCTCTCCCTCATTGAGCTCAGTAAATGCTTATAGAATGCTAATAGTACAACAGCCATCTTGCTAAGCACTGCAGCTCATAGAGTAAGCACATAGATCACCAAGAGACAAAATGGGGTTTTCTGAAAATGATCAAAGGCCTGGGCAGCTACAGAGATGTTTTCTAGTCCTTTGAAATTATGCTCGCTAGGCCTCTTGTTCTGATGTGTGGTCCAGGACACCTACATGACCCTCCCTGCCATGTATTTTTTTTAATTAATTAATTAATTTATTATTTATACAGCATTCTGACTGTATGTGTGCCTGTGCACCAGAAGAGGGCACCAGATCTCACTATAGATGGTTATGAGCCACCATGTGGTTGCTGGGAATTGAACTTGGGACCTTTGGAAGAACAGCCAGTGTTCTTAACCTCTAAGCCATCTCTCCAGCCCCATGGTGTTTAATCAGAATCCTTAATGCTACTTAAAGCCACCTCCACCTCAACATTGAGCTATGTCTATAAAGTGATATCACCACCTTCACAGAGTCTGGATATGTCATAGTTCCTTTATGACCCCATCCTCTCTAGACTACGAGCGCTGTGGTCTATGATTTTTACCTTGTAAAATCTGTACATAATAAACCTGTACATAATAAACACTCATCAATGTTGGGTGTTATTACTGGGCATAGAAATTTGAAATGCTGGGGTGGGAAAGAGCTTGTTCTCTAATATTCCTCTCTCTAGTCAGATTCTTGCTACCCTTCACAGAATGCCCCAACTAAGGCATCTCTACAAAGGTTATTTCTCTCTGCTCTTTTTCGAACTCCTTTGGAACTTAATATCCAAACTATATCCGCTCGTTGCATGTGCAATTGTTGCGTGTGCAATTCTCAGCACTGTCAGTTTGTTTCAGCTAACTAACAGCTGCACTGAGGGTCAAGGGACGTCATCATTTTTTTGTATCTTCCTCAATGTCTTCCTCCCTGCTGGCTTGTACTCAGTGTTCAGTGACTGTGTTAGATGACTATGAACCAGAAAGCATTATACAAAAGCTTGTTAACCAGGAAGCACTGTCTGAGGGCTCATTTTCACTGTGGGAGTGTTGACTATATTTGTTTCGTTAGATGATCTCAGCTGTGTACACTGAGCAGTGCCTGGCCTCACTTGAGGTGGACATCGTCCTTACGGTTTGCAATATGATAGCTCTTGCTGTTCCTTTTCTCTTCTCTTTGTGAGCACACATGTGCACCCCTTGCTTTGTAAGCCTGCCCCGTGTTTGGGAATGCCTGCTAGTTTGTTGCAGCACATTTTACATAAAGAAGAGGTCATATATGTGAAAGCAAACTTGTTTGTGGAAACAGCTTGTCAGTGATTTCTCTAGCTGTGATTTATAACGTACTAAACGCTCATAATGGCAAGTAAAACAATTTGAACCTCTCAAGACAAACTTCAAACTTCAGCATAAAAGATTCTCACATGTCTCTAAGTTTCGAGTTTGCAGGACTGCGGCTCCCTGACTGCGTCTCAGGAATATGCCAAAAGGTCCAAACACTTTCTTTTTTAATTAATTAATTTTTTACTAATTACAGTTTATTCACTTTGTATCCCAGCTGTAGCCCCCTCCCTCGTCCCCTCCCAATCCCACCTTTCCTCCCTTTTTTTCTCCTATGCCCCTCCCCCAGGCCACTGTTGTCTGAGGTTGAAAAGAGATTACACAGCCACAGGAAAGGCCAACTTTCCGTGCGCCTTACAGTGCTTTCCCTGAACCCACATAATCCCCATTTTGAACTGAGCCTCCACATTAGTCCTCCCCCTTTTCTCTCTCCCTCTCTCCCTCCTTTCCTCCTTCTTTCCCTCCTGCCTCATACACCAAATTGGGGGCCCCAAGCTGGCAGTGCACTCAGTATGTGCTTAAACCAGGAAGTTGTTACAGAGCAGACGTGTTGAAATATATAACTGAGGTTACAAAAATATGTAACAAATGCTTGTAACTCTGGTTCCTAATTTATGCTCCCACCAGCCCCTAAGTCAGTTTAAAACTTCTTTGAAAAGACAGCTTTAAGATGGACTACACTTTGGGCTCATTAGGCCGCTTTGGAGATTAGGGCAGTTGTGATGCCTTGGAATCACTCAGGGCTCTCCATCCCCAGCATGCCTCCTTGAAATTTTAGAACAGAAAGCATTTTCAAATGTTACACTTCTTAAGCTGTCATATAATTTGGTTTGTATACCTATCTCCCGGGATAAAAAAAGCATCCCTTCCAGAACTAATTCGCCTGAAAAGCTAATGGAAGAGTCAGTAAAAAAGAAACTGGCATTCTGCACGGGACAGGGGGGGCTTTCAGCCAAATGCTCACCGGATAGAGATATTTTCTATGTATTTTTGAAAGTCCCAAAGCACCAGGAATTCCTGTCTCTCTCCTCTTGTGGTTTGCTTTGTTGTGTGAATGTGTGCATGTACTGTGTCCATGTGTTTGTGCCCATGTATAGGTGTGTGTGTGTGTGTGTGTGTGTGTGTGTGTGTGTGTGTGTGTGTAGGTATATAGGTGTGCATGCTCAGACATGTTTCTGTGTAGAGGTCAGAAGTCAACAGTGGTTTGTCTTACTCTTCCTTTCTCTACCTAATTTTTAAGGTCAAGTCTCTCTGTCACTATACCTAGTATTTACTGGCCGGCAAGTCCCTAGGACCCATTAGTTTCTACGCCCCTAGGACTTTACAGTGCCTACCGCTATCTCTAGCTAGTAGGTGGGCACTGCCTGTCTGAAGTTCTGTCCTTGTGCTTATACAGCACACACTTGACCACTGAACTGGCTGCTCAGCCCTGTCATCTTAAGGTTACTTCTCTACCGGTGTAGTAGGTGTGCATTATTTGCTAAATTTGAGTGGCTTTGTTGAATGAACGAAGTTTGGTCTCAAATGGTGTGGGGGGGGAGGGTCAACAATGTAGCTACAAAGAAATGTAGCTAAAAAAGAAAAGTAAAGATGCCTTTCACTAAGATTAGGTTTCCGTAGGTAGATGTTACCAAATCACATGACTGATTCAGGAGAATTTTGGGGGTTGTCGCTGTTCAGTTTTGTTTTGCTTTGTTTCAAGACAGGGTGTTTCTGTGTCCTGGACTCACTTTGAGGACCAGAATGGCCTCGAACTCACAGAGACCTCCCTGTCTCTGCCTCCCGAGTTCTGGTGTTACAGGTGTGCATCACCGCACCCAGCTTAAGGGGAATTTTGTAAGCCAGTTTCTTAATATTTGAAGTAGATGATTCTGGGGTACATGGTAGAGAGAGTTGGGCTCCAGACCATGGTCCAGAGCTACTGGCACTCACTTACTGTTTGTTGAAGGCAATTCAGATCTACCAAGATTAATAAAGTACTCACTAGGTAGTCATATTAGAACATTTCCAATTATTTCAAGACAGAATATACCGGAGATACAATGTAAGCAAGGGTTTGTGAAGACACTTTTGAAGAGACGGTACTTAATTAGCTCTTGCTGAAATAAGCCCTCCCTGAAAGTGTTTTACTATTAAAATATATATATTTGCCTTTTGTTTAAGAAACTACACTGGAGATAACTATTAACTCTTTCAAATGTGGAGCAAAAGATAGCGCTTAAAGGGATGCGCTCTTATATGCAAGCATGGAACAGAGCCTAAGGGAAAGGTTAGCTCCTGAGAGCCCCTCATCTTATGCATGTGTGGCCTGGTATCACACACGTATTTCTGCCCTCTGTGGTGAGACCTGATGTTCCCTGCTGCTACGCATGGGCGCCAGTTCCAGGCCAGGTTTCCAGCATCCTCTTTGAATCCAGATGAGGACAGTGTGCAGCTGGAGGTACACTCACAAGCCCCCAGAAGTTCAGGTGGCTGTGTCTTCAAGGGCTGAGTGGGTTGGCATGATGCAGTGGCTCCCGAAAGGACCCGTTCCCCTTACAGCTCACTGGCTTACACTGGGTTCCTGCAGGTGACCTCAGAGCAGCTGCATCTGGCCAGAGGGAGGGCACACCCCTTCTAGAGTGAACTTAGCTGGCTGAACAGAGCCTTCCGTGTGTGAATAAACCCCTGTTGAGAATGACACTCTTCCTGACTTTGTCATCTCTTCTTCGGTTGCCAAACTATGATCATTGAAACCAAGACAGTAACACCAGAAACCAGAGGAGTCTGAGGGTTTCGTATGTCAGAGAAAAAGTTGCCCCGAGGCCACGCTAATCTCAGCATAAGAGAACTAAAGACTAATTAACACATAAAGAACGCTTTGTGATTGGGGTGTCTTCCGTTCTTTGAGAGAGGAGCTTGAGTTCTAGGTCAGTGGTAGGCTAAGAGTGAGGTGCTGAAATGATCACATCTTCTGGTCAGTGGGGGCTGTAATGTATTCCAGGCTTTGTCTTTGCTGTTATTTCACACTTGAGCCAGCCTCTGTGCTCACCTGGCACTGTGCTTAGCTCAGCACAGTCTTCCAAGTGCTTCAGTTTGCACTGGGGGGACTGTGTCTCTGCAAATCTCGCTCTACTGAAGCACCGTAACAGCTCTCAGAAACAATTTGGGTCAAAATTTCTGTAGTTTTTCATCTCTAGAGGTGATATAAGTCACCTAAATACAAAGGAACCCACTCAGATGTTTTAGATGAACAAAGTTTGAAGGGGATAAGCGGAAGAGGGAGGGAGGGTGGGACTGGGAGAGTTGACAGAGGGGGCTTCAATCGGGATTTATTATTAATAGATTGTGAAGGAAAAAATAAAATTAAGAGAACAAAATTAAAAAAACAACAAAGGAAGGAACAAAGTAAGGAAAGAAGGATGGAAGGGAGGAATGGAGGGAGGAAAAAAGGGAGGGAGGGAGGGAGGAAGAACAGACTATATAGTTCTTGACATATGCCTAGGATGGAGAAATTCATACTCGACAGTAACTAAATCTTATCGTAAAAATGTCACTTTGTTACTTAGAAAATAATCTGTATTTAAATATAATAAATTTGATTGTTTAAAAATTAGCTTCTCAGAGCTTGGCATGGTGGTGCACACCTGTAATCCCAGCACTTGTGGAGGTACAGGTATGTTGTGAGTTCGTGGCCAGCCTGGACTACAAAGCAAGCCCAGGACAACCAAGGCTATAGAGAGAAACCCTGTCTCAAAAAAAAAAAAAAAGCTTCTCTGCCCTGAAGTCCTCCACACTGTGTGTGACTGATGGGTGTGTTTCGTTTGAAGATGTCCTCGTGTGTGTGTGATATTGTGCTATAAGAAGTGGATTTACTAGAATTAAGAAGCAGCTGAGGAACTGATATGGTGCCAATAAGATGACTTTAGCCCTCAGACTGTCTCCGTTTCTAGCTTCCCACAGTCATATATGCTATTACTGTCTCATACACCCTATTCACATCATACTCCTTTTCCTGTTGCCTTACTTCAGAGTTAGTCAAAGCCAGAGCTCCAAATCCATGGCTCTCTTCTTTGTGTATGTAGCTTTAAACCTGTTCAACGTTCTCAGCTTCAATTTCCTCGTTTGTAAAGTGAGAATAATAAACCTTCTCAGTTATTGAAAAGTTAAAGATACTACACAAACACTGGGCCAGGGTGTGTCTATTAAATTTATCATTTACATGTTACAATATCTTTAAATAATAAGTACTTTGTCAAGGCTAGAGCTATGCTTGGTTAGGAGGAACACTTGCCTAGAATGTACAAGACCCTGAGTTCAATCTCCAATAAGAGTAGGAACAGGAAGAGGAGGGAGAGGAGAAGGAGGAGGAGGAGGGGTAAAAACAAATTTGCCAACTTGAACACTGTCACTTTAATACCATATTTTTGTCAAGTTAATTGGATAATATATAAAAAGAAGTTGTTTAGGCATATAAGTAACTTACATATAATATTAAATAGTAGATATTTACAGCATATTCCTTAGAAAATAAAAAGCATTCCCTCTGTTTTTTGCTTTGTTTGCCTCAATCAAAAGTATTTCAGCCAATGTTTTTTTAATATAAATTTTTGTTTATTACAACTTATTCACTTTGTATCCCAGCTGTAGCCCCACCCTTGTACCCTCCCAATCCCACTCACCCTGCCTCCCTCATCTCCTCCCATGCCCCTTCCCTAGTCCACTATTAGTGGAGGTCCTCCTCCCCTTCCATATCACCCTAGTCTGTCAGGTCTCATCAGGACTGGCTGCATTGTCTTCCTCTGTATCAGCCAATCTTTTATACTATATGTTATCTCTCTTATTTCTAATTATTATTATTCTGGTAAATTTTGCATAGATAGAGTTTCAAATCCCTGAAAGAAAACTTATTTAAATTATTGAAGCAGGTAAATTCACGTTGTTGTTGTTTGTTTGTTTGTTTGGACTTGTTTTGTGTGATGCACTGTAATAGGCTCTGTCACTTGAACAAAGCTTTATGGTGACATTTCTGATGCTATCTGATGTTTAAAACATGAAGATGAAAAGATGGAAAATGACATTATTGCCTCAAAGATTACACAGAATTCAGTTTTTCAAGTAAAGTTCAGCTTTCCTAGTATAGAGCTATCATACATTTTCTGTTTTAACATCCCCTGTAGTCTCCCTTGCCTATTCAAGCATGGATAAGCCTACTAATGCCAATATAGCCAACATTCTACCTCTCAGCAGTCATTAGAGTTAGGGCACTCTTGGAAAACATTTTAGCCAACATGGCATCAGATGAGGGATGCTCTTCAAATGAGCTAAACCTTCAGTGTTGTCCTCTATTGATGCAGTAGCCAATGACCAGTTTCAAGTTCATTGACTCTAGAGCATTGCTGGTCTCATTGACCCCATGCATCTATGTCAATTCTCTCTTTTTCTATAATCCTTGTGTAATTGTGGTTTCAGATTTCTTGTTGTTTTGTCTTTGTTATTAACATTCTGTTTTTGTTAACATTTTTATACCTAACACAATCATTATTTTTATGTTTACTTATATGTCCAAGTCATATTTATTACTTCGCATTTTCAAAGTCAGTTCATTCCTAGCCTGTAATTGTAGCTCCAAAATATTTGCTATATTGGGAGCAGGAGGAAGATATGATTATAAATGTAAGGCTCAAAGCCAAGTGGCCCTGTGTCAGTATCCTTCCACCAATTAGCTCTTGTGGGATTTTGACAATCCTCTTTAAGCATAATCTCATCTGTGAAATGAATGCAATGGTGATAGCTTATCACTCAGCAAACTGAGGAAATAGGAAAAACATGTAACAAACTTAAAATTATATGTGGAATTCCATACCTGTTAACTACTTGCATAATAATTCTCTGAAATAAAAATGTCCTTGCTTTCTGAAAAGTGTGGGTGTACTTGAATAGAGTAGAACACTATTGTTCTGGAGTTGTCATCATTGGATATTTCAGCAAAAATCAATTATTTTTGTTCATGAAAATTTAGTAAAATGGAAACTCCCATGTAGTGCGGGTAGGAGTAATAGCACACCCATTATGGAATGCAATTTGGCAATAATTTTCAAGTGCCTTACCAAAGTTTATTCCCTTTAGTTCAGTAATTTTGCTTCTAGAAATTTATCTATTTTCAAGTCGTGGTCAGAAACTTGGATAAAACATGTGCGGGAGATAGTGTGTTATATTTATCGAATTCTTTGAAAAGTCCTTAATTGACAAGGGATGAATGTGGGTATGTAAATTGTATCATTTGATGAAATATTATACACCTGTCAATAAAGCATCTTTAAAGTATACTTGATAGTGCCATTAAATTCAACGGGTAAAGATATTTGCCAACAATGCTGTTGGCCTATGTTTGATACCTAGAACCCATAAGGTGAAAAGAAAGGACTGATTTCTCCAAGTTGTCTTCTGATCTTCATACACACTAGGGCATGCACATACACTCAAACACACACACTCAAGCAAACACACACACTATGAATGAAGGTTTTTAATTTTTTTTTTAATCTTTAAGTAGAGAGGCAAAAACAATCTACAAAACAGTGTTAAGAGATGGGAATTCCTTGCAAGGAAATAAATGAAGTGATAGTGGTGTGTTGTTTAAACGTGCTTTTTGTTTGTTCTTTGAGAATCTCATGCACACATACAATTTGTATTCATTAGGTACACTGCCGCTCCCCACCTCCAGTTCTTGCTGTCCACATGCTTCTCTCTACTTAGCCTCGCCCCCTTTACATACAACTCACTGATTTCAGTTACTGCTGCCCACCTGCTACCTGTAGGTGCATGAGTAGAGGGCCATCCACTGGAACTCGGATAGCTTATCACAGGCAACGTCCCTGAAGAAAACTGTTTCTCCCTCCCTCTGCAGCCATTAACGGCCAACCCCTTTTCCTCTGCGTGTGTTCCTGGTGGTCCTCTCTTTCTTATCCATGCAGAAATATCATCTGAATCTTCTTCAGCTCTTAAAATTTTAAAGGAAATAAATGCTTAATTTCTTTTTTTTTTTTACAGAAGTAATTTATACATCCCACTTCTTTAGATCTGTTCTAGTCAGTGTTTAATGCAGTGACTTAAAGGATCTATTTAGAAGAAAAACAAAGACTTACAATTAGAATTAAAAACAAATTGTTAGAGAAAATTGCTCAGAACTTTGAGCCTTTCACGGGTAATAATAAAAATTGTTATTTTTTTTCTTTCTTTTTTTTTTGTGACCTAGGAGCTGTGAAGGAAGAAATATCCGGTACAGAACATGCAGTAATGTGGTAAGTGTGAGCTCCTTTGGTTGTGAGAGTGTAATATTTAGGCCATGGGATAGGCTAAGAAGTGCTATGGGTCTTGAGTGGGAAGCTAATCAATTTGTCTATCACAAAATTATTTATTGCGTTATGTACTGATGACCCAGCCCTCTCTACTGATCCTCAGTATAAACTTTTGCTCATTCAACCAGATTAAAACTAGCTAAACTGTTTCAAAACAAATTGCATTTCCCCCTGCCCTGTCTTTTCACACAGAGCTCTCATGAGAAATGAGGCAGAGGAATTTTAAAAAGGAAAACACTTGGAGTATCATGAAATAAATACCAGCTAATCAGATTCAGGTTTGCTGAATGCCTTCATCTGTCCGACAAATATTTAATGCCGGCTACGTGTGAGGCACTGTGCTAGCACGGGGAGAAATAACACGTGGTAACTACGCTAAACATCTGCAGCAGAGTGTGGGGTGGAGAGAGGGAGATAGATGGACACATAACCTCATTCCTGGGCAATCACGACGAGCGCCCGTAGGGAGGAAGTTGTTTGGGGATGACAACAGAGAATTCTGAAGGATACTAAAGGAAAAGACAGAGCGAGATAGCACTTGGAGGGGCATGACTGGCCCATGCTTCATGTGAGGAGATGACAATTACGCCAGCTGAGTGAACATCATGGGCCTTTTTGGAAGCCGAAGGGTTTAAAGATGTACTGCACAGTCATGTTAGTAGCTTGTGCCTGCCAACGTGCAGGAAAGTGTTGAAATATATTTTAAGGTCATACCGTCAAGAGCTATGAATGTTGGCTTTCAAGTCTGTGGGTCCAGTGGACACTCTGGGGGGGGGGGGGCTCTGAATTGAGGGTGTGCTGGGAGTTTTGTGTTCAGAAAGTAAGTTCTGCAGCACTGGCTGAGTTGCATTGGATCAGGTAGTATATGGGATACTCAATGTATCAGGGCTTAGCCTCAAAGGAAATACATCCTAGAGGGATAAAGACTAAGGTCACTGTGTGAGCAGACAGGAACAGATAAGCATTTGGAGTTAGAGCAAAGCTGGAAGAAAAGAAGCAAAGAGGTATGCATGCCATGAGAGCTGAACACTCTCTAATCCCTTTGTTCTGGAAACTTTTTTTCATCATTTGCCTGATTGGCACTTTTACATTTAGACTAAGTTGGCATGTCCCTTTCTCAAAGTGGCCTCCTGGAGAGATATATATATATATATATATATATATATATATATATATATATATATATATATATATATATATATATATATTA
Source organism: Psammomys obesus (assembly GCF_907164565.1). Taxonomy (NCBI): domain Eukaryota; kingdom Metazoa; phylum Chordata; class Mammalia; order Rodentia; family Muridae; genus Psammomys; species Psammomys obesus. The sequence continues at coordinate 2,353,343 of NW_026585686.1, read as the reverse complement.
CAGTTTATTCACTTTGTATCTCCCTGTACCTCCCTCCCTCCTCCCTTCACAATCCCACCCTCCCTTTCCCCCCACCCATGTCCCTCTCCCAGTCCACTGAAAAGGGAGGTCCTCCTCCCCTTCCCTCTGATCCTAGTCTGTCAGGTCTCATCAGGAATGGCTGCGCTGTCTTCTTCTGTGGCCTGGTAAGGCTGCTCCTCCCTCAGGGGGAGGTGATTAAACAGCAGGCCAATCAGTTCCTGTCAGAGACAGTCTCTGTCCTCATTACTATGGAACCCACTTGAATACTGAACTGCCATAGGCTACATCTGTGCAGGCCATCTCCATGAGTGGTCCTTGGTTGAAGTATCAGTCTCAGAAAAGACCCCTGTACCCAGACATTTTGGATCTGTTGCTGTCCTTGTGGACCTCCTGCCCCCTCCAGGTCTTACTCTCTCCCACTTCTTTTATAAGATTCCCTGCACTCTGCCCACAGTTTGGCTATGAGTCTCAGCATCTGCCTCGATAGCCTGCAGGTTATGGTTAGAGCCTTGCAGAGGCCCCCTGTGGCAGGCTCCTGTCCTGTTCCCTGTTTTCTCCCTCCTCCGATGGGGATTGATGTGACTGTCCTACCCCTCAGCTGCACTGCTCACAGTGCTAGTTTCATTCAGCAATGTTTTAAGACAGGGTCTCACTGTTTAGCCCTGGCTGGCCTTGAACTTGCTATGTAGCCCAGGCTAACCTGACACTCATAGAGATCCACCTGTTTCTGCCCTGAGATGATAAGCTTAGAGGTATGTGGCACTGCACCAAGCAGCACTGACCTTTCTTTATAGAACTCTTCTCTACTCAAATTCATCTTAGCGGGTTACTTTTCTTCTGCGGCTCTGCACACTCCACAAGGCAAGAAACCCATTCATTTTGTTCAGTCTCATTCCTGGGTCTAGAACTGTCCATGAACACAAACTAAGTGCATTAACGGATGTTTGCCGAATACAAAATGAGTGTCCAGAATTCTAAATGAATGATGAGAACCACTATCAGAAATAATACAGTTTGGGGGCTGGAGAGATGCTCAGTGGTTGTTAAGAGCGCTGGCTGCTCTTCCAGAGGGACTAAGCTCACTTACAGCACTGACGTGGTGGTTCATAACCACCAGAAATGCTAATCCCAGACAACACAGTGTCTTCTTCCGGCCTCTGCAGGCAGCAGACACAAATATGATGCATAGCAAATGTGCGGACATTTGTACACATAAAATAGTAAAATATTCAAAAAGAAATGACAGTTGAAGAGGTTGTTAGAAAGGTAACAAATTTAATCTAGGAGCACTGGAGAGATTGACTAGCAAGCTCAACTTGTAGGTGATATATGTGAGTAGGTGAAAGGATTCTGACACACACACACACACACACATACACACACAAACACACACACACCAGTGAAGGCTTAAGCCACAGGACTTCAAAACAGAAAGCACAGAGTCTGAACATTTGAAGGCAGCATGTTAGGTAGAGTACGAAATTATGAGGGAAGGAGCTTTGGGCCTTCTTGGGATGTCAGTATCCAGATATTTAAAAAGAAGGAGAGGAGGAGGAGGAAGAGAAAAAAGGAGAAAGAGTAATCAAATAACCACTGTGGATGAGGCAGAAGAATGTAGGAGAGAATATAAAAGTTGTTTAGAAGGAAAAAAAATATTGTCAAGAGTTTAAAGAATAAAGGAGGAAGAAACCAATAAGGGAGTAATTTTCATGTTTTATTAGGAATAAAAGAAAAATGGGACAGAATGAAGAAGTATACTACTGAGGAAATGGGGTGGATGGCCATAAGCAACTTATGTGGATCTACTTTGTGCTGCTGTCACAGCATACCACAGGCTGGGTAGTTCATAAACATCGAAGGTTCATTTGAAACCTGGTGCTGAACACTGAGAAGTTTGGGGTTTTGGTCGCAGCATCTGGCAAGGGCAGTTTGGGTGAGTCAGGGCAAATGGGCCGAACTAATCCTTTTGACAGGAACACAATTCCTCTTAATACTCTAACAATGGCAATTAAGTTGCGGTATCACTTTTAGAGGATATTCAAATACCAGCATTATTTTTTTTTTAATGTGGGAAAGAAACATCTCATGTGTAGACTCAAAGGAGGTTTGCTTGCTTGTGTCAAACCTGAGACTTCTGGGGGCTCTTGTTCACGGGTAGAACATGACTTAGCCAACATGTGTAAGGTTCTGGGTTCAAGTCCCAGCACCACATATACACATGAAGAAATGACAAAGCTGAGTTTAGAATGAAAGATAAATGGTGATGTGAGGTGGTGCGGACACCCTGGATCTCATCATGGTTCTCCGTGGCGGGAGAAGGTGACAAATCAAGTCATCTTGACAAAGAAAAAGGCCGTATACTTCATTCTCGGAAGATAGTTGCAAGTTGAAAATGAGGAAGTGAACGCAAAGTCCTGAACTGGCCGAAGAGGAGATCAGCAATCAGTATAGAACTTTTGGGCAATAAAGAGAGCTGGTCCTATAGAGATGAGGATTCCCAGGGCTTGAAGACTTAACAGAAATGCTGAGAAACACTGAGGCATGTGAATGAAGGCTACAGCACAGATGACAGAGTTAAATAAGTGGGAAATGCTCTGTAGAGTTTCAAATGCCCGAGGAGAGGCAGGTGTGAACCAGGTGTGAACCTGGGAAGCGGACATAATTATTCAATGAAAACCTTTGTGTAGCTAGATCTTTGCTTCTATTTAGGATAGAAGATGTCAGGTAATAAAGGGTACATCATTGTCATCTGTACTTTCCTCCTCACATATACATCATTCAACTGTTGATTTGTTAAGAAAGATACAGATTTTGCATTCTTTAAATTGAATTGACAGTAATGGTATGAAAAGGGTTGGAATGATGGACAACCTCACCTTGTAAAAGCCTAAGCTTGAAATGGTATGAAAAGATATCTTTCAAATGCTACTGAGCGCATTTGAAAGACTCTAACTAGCAGTGTTTTCAAAGCAAAGACTCATGACCAAACCTTTGGCAGAGTACAGGGAATCATAAGAAAGAAGGGGAGTTAGTCTGATGAGGAAAGGATAGGAGCTCCACAAGGACCAAATATATCTGGGCACAGGGTCTTTTCTGAGACTGACATGCAACCAAGAACCATGTATGAATGTAACCTAGAACCTCTGCTCAGATGTAGCCTGTGGTAGCTCAGTAACCAATTGGTTTCCCATAGTGAGGGGAACAAGGACTATTTCTAACAGGAACTCAATGACTGGCTCTTTGGCCTCCCCACCCCCCAAGGGAGGAGCAGTCCTGTTAGGCCACAGAGGAGAGCTTTGCAGCCAGTCCTGAAGATACCTGATAAGACAGGATCAGATGAATGGGGAGGAGGTCCCCCCTATCAGTGGACTTGGCAAGGGGCACGTTGGAGATGAAGGAGGGAGGGAGGGACTGGGAGGGAATGAGGGATCGGGACACGGCTGGGATACAGAGTTAATAAAATGTAACTGATAAGAAAAAAAATAAAAAATAAATTGTCTATGCAAGCTCAGTACAAAAAAAAAAAAAAGAAAAGATATCTTGATGGAAATGTGTGTAAGCTTCTTGATTTTTTTTCTGGTCGCCCTTTCTTGGTAGCACTATGTTGGAAAATAGGTTTTCTTTCTTTCTTTCCTTCCTTCCTTCCTTCCTTCCTTCCTTCCTTCCTTCCTTCCTTTCTTTCTTTCTTTCTTTCTTTCTTTCTTTTTTCTGAAACTTGCTGTGACCTAATTCTCCCTCTCTTGCATCTTGCCTTTAGAATATGGAGGCTAGAGAAAATGACCTGAGCTGGACTCTATATGAGGTGTCCGCATCTTCAGCAGCAGAACATCTGTTCTGTCCTTAAAGCTCTTCAGAAATGTCCATAAGTTCCTTACTTTTGTTTCCAGCGCTTTCATGGGCTGGAGCAGGCCAATGCTGACCTCAAATCACTTGCAATTTACAATGTTACATGAGCCCGATTTTTACAGCTTGGAGAATCAAACTGACACTGGATTATTTTATGAGCACCTAGAGTGTTCAAATAATTGAAGGATTTTTCTTCACAAAAGCAACAGTGCCAATAAATAAATAAATAAATAAATCTCCTAAAAAAGGCTCATTTTCATATTCACACTCCTACTTTTCAAGTTGAAATATTTGGGACAAATCAGCTAAGTGTGGCAAGCTGAGGGTCCCTCAGCTTGGTTTTTAGGGATACACCTTTTCCCTAGGCAGTTTTCTGGGACACTTTTTTATCACTATGTCTTAAAAAATTCAACTCATTATTATTTTTGTAGAGCTGTTAAATACTACATATTTTTTTAGAACCTAAAAGCAAAAGGAAGAGTAGAAAATATTTTCCAATTTTTATGACTGTCTGAGAAAAAAAAAGCAGCTCAAAGGCTCTAATAAATTAATTTGCAGGGCCTGGGGTAGTGGCTCAGCAGTTAAGAGCAATTGCTGCTCTTGCAGAGGACGGGTGTTTTGTTCCCAGTGCCCATGTCCAGTGATTCATAAGTACCTGTACTGGAGCTCAAGAGGATCTGATGCCCCAATATGGCCTTGTAGGCACCTTACACATGTGTATATACATTTACACAGATACACACATGTGCACATAGGTTAAAAAAATAAAAATAAATAATGAGCTATATCAAGACAGTAGCATCAACATTTCCACAGTGTTTCCCAAGTTCTCAGAGTCCTGGCTCTAACTGAGCCCGAAGTCTTTTCATTCCTGTGGTGGCTTAAATGTTTCATGTTCCTTGTGGCTCAGGTACTTGAAAAGTTGGCCTACAGTTGATGGTGCTGTTTGGGGATGCTGTGGAGCCCTTGAAAGGTGTCACTTTCCTGGAAGAAGCAGCTTAGAGCTCTCATGTCACTCTTGTCACTTGTTTCCTGCTGGAGATGTGATCTCTCTGCTTCCTGAGCCTGCTGCCATGCCCTCTGCTTATACCACACTACCCTCTCCATCCCACCCCACCCCTGCCCTGATGGACTCCTAGTCCTTTGGAGCTATGCTCCAAAGTAAACTCTTTCGTCTGTAAGTTGCTTTGAGTCATGATAATTTATCACAGCAAGATCAACTAATGCAATTCCTAAGGACACCGCCCCATCTATATTGCCCCTTTAATGTTTGGGTGCTTGTTTCTAAGAAAGCAGCAAGGTCCTCCCTGGAAGACAAGACTCAGACCACTTGAAAGAAATAACAAATATAACTCACAAACCATCCAAGCAAGATGTTTAGATCTCAGGATGCCAGTCCTGGACATTCTGGAGGTAGTTCTTTATTTAAAACTAAACCTCAAAAACTTGATATTTTAAATGCCCTCCATCAGTATTTAGAAAACTTACCTATTAGTTGTAAACTTTATTCCCAAATTTTCTTAGTCTACACACAAATTGGTATTTAGGAACTGATGGCCAGAATTGGCACCATAATGAGTCAAGATGCTTGTGGAAGCTTTTGGTGTTCTTCAGTACTTTATTAAGATTATATTGTCCCACTGAAACAATTTACTGTCCTTAAAACAAAATATTTATTGATCAATAAAAGAGTTTTACAGCCTTGGATATATGGATAAGCAATATCTAATTCTTCTTAAGCTTTTATTATAATGGAGGACTAGGATAAAAACATGCAAATTGTTTTAAAAACTATTTCTGTGGGACTAGCTCATTAGTAGTATGCTTGCCTAGTATTCATGAGACATTGGCTTTATAGTTTCCAGAACTATACAAAAAGGGAAGGGTTCAAGAAGTAGAAGCAAGAAGGAAGGAAGAAGAAAAGAAAAGCATATCAAGCTATGATCAGTGTTGTGCAGAAACTCAAAGAGTTGATGGATGCTTCATATTTGGATGATTGAAAAGGCAGGCTTTTCAAAGCAATAAAGGCAGTATGTCTAGAGTCTACTGAACGAAGGCAACAGTATAAGAGGCCAAGAAAACCTAAAGGTATTTCTTAGTTGGAAGTGGCTAGGTCATGCAAGACACTATCAGATGTTTATATTTTCATACAGTATCTGGAAAACTTAAGCAAGGGAGGACAAAATTGAACTTGTGGGATTATGAGACAGACTTTTCTGACTAGGAGACTTTGCAATAGTATAGGCGAGTGTCTGTGGTTGTTTGGGCCAGTATGGCACTTGTGGGAAGGTTTGAAACATATTTTAGAGATGGACTATCTCTAAGCTGTTTTGCCTCGTCATCCATTCAACACAATTCTCTTTGTCGTCCCCAGCATTGTTTCTGTGGACAGTAATTTTTTTTCAGGAGACAAAGATGTCTTATGGCCAGAGAGAACACAGTGACCTTCTCAAGTTTATAACTTTCTTTGAGCTTCTTCTTCTACATCCAAATATTGTGAAAGTTGAACCAAGTAACCTCATACATTCTTCCACCTCAAACTTTTGAGTTCTTGTAAAGCGTATGTAAACTGTACTGGATTTGGATATGAATATAAATCATTAAAAATATAAGTGGTAGCATAGTCAATAATACCACAGTGAAAACATTTATAGCCCATAATAGAAAGCCAACATGGACAGTAGGGGTGGAGTTCTCAACTTGCTGCAGCATACCCATTTATTTAGTTCTCATCTTTGAGACTATGAAAAATTATGGAACACACAAGATCGTTAATGGTGGGATTCCCACTTGGTCCATATGTCCATTTTTCTTAGGCAGCTTTTGCATAAAATAAAGTCACATAACATCTGCTGCTTTACATTCAGGGTCAAATATAAAAGCTCTGAGGAATGACAGCTTTGCTACAGGACTTCCTAGGCCTGATTTTGAGACCAACTTTTGGAGTTCATAAAAGTGGCACATCCTGCAGTCTGGACAGATGCAGTAAAATCAGCTATGGGAGTCAGTCAGAGTCTGTGCATTGAGTCATTCAATCCAACGTATCTAAAGTGGAGAATAGGTCAATGTTCTCCTTATCTTGTTACAGTCCATTTATGGTCTTTGTCATCCTTGTTCTGGAAGCTGAAAGTAAGATGTGATGTTATTTGACAGAGTCATGGGTTTGTTTGCTTGTTCACTCTCACTCCTTTCCTGTAAAATTATGTATGTTACCAACATCTGTTGAATTCTCAGCTCTTATTCTGCATTCGAGAGTCTAGGAGCTGCTGCTATCAGGTTAAGGACAGAACACCTGTTCTTCAGGAAGTAAGAGTCTGTTATGAAAGGCAAGCCATAAACACATAACTAAATAAAGTGTGATTTGCACTGTCCATGTGGAGGTGGGCACAGAAAGCCAAAATGTCCCATCAGAACCCATCTGATTATTTTATAACACGTACTTATGATAGCCAGTTCTGTGCCTAACACCATACTTCAAAAACGGACCCCAGAAGCAGCAAACTCGGAACTGCCTTAGGATATCTTAAACATGAAAATACAGCAATAGCTGACACCCACTGAATAATATACGAACCTCCCAAGCACTGTTCTCCTTTCTGCAGCATCTCTTCTTTTAAGGGAGCGTTGGTTTTCAGAGCAAGAGCGATGAGTAACCAGTGCCAGATGAAGAGTAACAGTGACACTGTCTGTCTTAGTTAGAGTTACTTCAGCTATGCTAAAACACCCTGAGGAAAGCAACTTGAAGAGTAAAGGGTTTATTTGGCTCACACTTATTTATCACTTTGTTCATCATCAAAGGAGCTCAGGACAGGAACTCAAACAGGGCAGGAACCTGGACGCAGGACCTGGTGCAAGGACCACGAAGGAATGTTGCTTACTTGCTTGCTCCCCATTGCTTGCTCAGCATGTTTTCTTATAGAACCAGGACCATCAGGACAGGAAAGGCCCCAAGCACAATGCTCTGGGTCCTCTCATATCAAACACTATTTAATAAAATGCTTTATAGGCCTGACTACAGCCCAAGCTTATGGAGGCATTTTTTTTTCTCAATTGGGTTGTCCTCGTCTCAGATGACTCCAGCCTGTGTCAAACCGACATAAAATTATCCAGCATACTACCTGATGTGACCGACTCTTAGAGAAGCTGAATAGTCCCAGCAAGCAATTGCATCCGTTAGTAAGAAAAAGGGAATTGTGAATGAAACAAAATACTTTCTTGGGAGTGGTATGTGTTGCTCTTTCAAATTGATACTGAGTTATTAGGACACCAATACTTAACAGGTCGCATGGACCTACCTACTTATAAGTGAAACTGATGGGTCTTCCTTTTGCCCTATCCTTTTAAAAAAAAATTACTAGAGCATCAGTAGTGCTGTGAACACAATCTGCATGCGTGATAAATGAATAACATTCAAGTAAAATGTCATGTGAGTGGATCCGTGGAGGTTGAGAGGGACTAGGTTTCAAGCTACAATAAGAGATGATTTTGAGAAATGGGGATGGAATTCACATAACAACTCCAACTGAGACCCGCCACACTGCAGGCACTCTGTCTAGGCACTGGATATGCTAATCACAGAGAAGGATACAGTCCAGACTCGCACAAAGCTCACAGTCGGCTGGTGAAGACAGAGTAGATATCCAAGCAAATAAAGAAGACATGATAGAGGCTGTGAAGAAATAAAGCAGGGTACTGTGGTGCAGAGAGATGCGAGGAGGCTGCTGTGGGTGGTCAGGAAGTTCTCTCTGAGGTGACATCGGAGACTAGTTAGTATGTGTGAAGGGCAAGGCATGAAGGGGCCGAGATTGCTTGAGACCCTAGTGTGTGGTTTTATGAGGTGCAGCACAAGGCCTGTTGTGGAGAAGGAGGTGAGATATTTATCTGAGCTGAAATCTGGGCTCACCCTGTGTGTTATTTATAGGGGCATTCCTAGCTGCTCACTCAGGGTGATGGGCTTTGTTGGGAGGAGAGAGGCTGACAAGAAACTAGCTTGCTCTCGCCACCCACTCTGTTTCTCCTCTCCCTAGGCTGCAAGCCAGCCCTTCCCAGGCAAAATATATAGGAGGCATGGAGGGATTTCTTAACCTCAAATACAAAGTCTCTTAAGTGGAAAGGAAATTCTGAGGGAAAGAATGTTGGTTTCTTCCTAATAAACGTTCATGATCCCCACCTACCAGAGGGGCTTCCAAGGTTACCCTCAGCGTCCTGGCTCCTTCTCCCCGTGGCTGACTCACTCTCTCCAGCATGGACCAAAGAAACTGCTTCTCACAAGACCCATCTGCTCTACATGCCTTGTCCTGGGCAGTTGGAAACAGGAAAAATTCCTTCTGCTGATATCATCTCTGAGATCATAAGTCATCCAGGACATGCCCGCGCCAATTTAGGCAGCATTTCTCAACCTGTGGGTCTCGACCCCTTTGGGGTCGCGTGTCAGATCCTGCCTATCAGACATTTGCATTAGAGTTCGTAAAAGTATCAAAATCATGGTTTTGAAGTAGCGGCAAAATAATGTTATGGTTGGGGGCCGCCACAACATGAGGAACTTTATTAAAGGGGCCTAGCGTTAGGAGGTTTGAGAACCACTGGTTTAGAGGAAATTTGGAATCAAGGGCTCCTTCTCTCCAGTCCCTGCATGTGCTTTGAACTTGGAGAGTCTCTGAGAGGACTGAGGTGTAGAGATCAAAGAAGTAGCGGAGAGACAAAGATCTGTTCTTCACTTTTGTGTTCTGGGACACTGTAGGCCGGTAGCCACACTGAATCAGTGGGTCTTTCCCGAGTTTGAGCACGGTCACTACTAAACACATGCATGAAACAAATCTGTTAACCTTCTCTACTTTTTCGTTAATATCCAAAGAACATGAATACAATGAGTTTTGGTATGTTTTTGTTTTGTTTTGTTTTGTTTTAATTTATATATATATTTTATAAATTACAGTTTATTTACTTTCTATCCCAGCTGTAGCCCCTTCCCTTGTCCTCTCCCAACAGCACCCTCCCTCTCTCTTTCCCTCCCATGCCCCTTCCCAAGTCCACTGATAGGGGAGGTCCTCCTCCCATTCCCTCTGACCCTAGTCTATCAGGTCTATCAGGACTGGCTGCATAGTCTTCCTCTGTGGCCTGGTAAGGCAGCTCCCCCATCAGGGAGAGGTGATCAAAGAGCCACCCACTGAGTTCATGTCAGAGACAGTCCCTGTTCCCCTTACTAGGATACCCACTTGGACACTGAACTGCCATGGGCTACATCTGTGAAGGGGTTCTAGGTTATCTCCATGCATGGTCCTTGTTTGGAGTATCAGTCTCAGAAAAGACCCCTGGGCCCAGATATTTTGCTTCTGTTGCTCTCCTGTGGTGCTCCTGTCCCCTCCAGGTCTTTCTTTCTTTATATATATATTTTTTATATATATATAAATAATTATATATATATAATTATTTATATTCAAGAATCAAATTCTGAAAATAGAGATTTTTTTTTTAGTTTTCTTTTTTAACTTTTATTAATTAAACTTTATTCACTTTGTATTCCCCCATAAGCCCCTCCCTCCTCCCGTCCTGATCTCACCCTCCCACCCCCTTCTTCACGCATGCCGCTCCCCAAGTCCACTGATAGGGGAGGTCCTCCTCTCCTTCCTTCTGATCTTAGTCTATCAGATCACATCAGGATTGGCTGCATTGAAGTCTTCTGTGGCCTGGTAAGGCTGCTCCCCCCTCAGGGGAGGGTGATCAAAGAGCAGGCCAATCTTCCCATTACTATGTAACCCACTTGGACACTAAACTGCCATGGGCTACACCTGTGCAGGGGTTTTGGTTATCTCCATGAATGGTACTTGGTTGGAGTGTGAGTCTCTGGGAAGACCCCTGTGTTCAAATTTTCTGGTTCTGTTGCTCTCCTGTTCCTGTGCTCTCCAGATCTTACTATTTCCCACTTCTTACATAAGATTCCATGCACTCTGCCCAACAGTTGGCCATGAGTCTCAGTGTTTACTTTGATAGTCTGCAGGGCAGAGCCTTTCAGAGGCCCTCTGTGGCAGGTTCCTAGGTTGTTTCCTGTTTTCTTCTTCTGGTGTCGATCCTCTTTGCCTTTTGAGATGGGGATTGAGCATTTTAGTCAGGGTTCTCTCTCTTGATTAGTTTCTTTAGATGTACAGATTTTAGTAGGTTTATCCTATATTATATGTCTCTATGAGTGAGTATATACCGTGTGTGTCTTTCTGCTTCTGGGACAGCTCACTCAGGATGATCCTTTCCAGTTCCCAACATTTACCTGCAAATTTCATGATTTCCTTATTTTTCATTACTGAGTAATATTCCATTGTGTAGATGTACCACAATTTCTGCATCCATTCTTCAGTTGAGGGGCATCTGGATTGTTTCCAGCTTCTGGCTATTACAAATAAAGCTGCTACAAACATGGTTGAGCAAATGTCCTTATTGTGTACTTGAGCCTCTTTGGGATATATGCCTAGGAGTGGTATGGCTGGGTCATGAGGAAGTGCTACAGAAGATCCAGAAATAAACCCACAAACTTTTGGACACCTGATCTTTGACAAAAATGTCAAAATCATACAATGGAAAAAGATAGCATCTTCAACAAATGGTGCTGGTCTAACTGGATGTCTACATGTAGAAAAATGCAAATAGATCCATACTTATCACCTTGCACAAAACTAAAGTCCAAGTGGATCAAAGACCTCAACATAAAACCTGACACATTAAATCGGTTAGAAGAAAAGGTGGGGAAGACCCTAGAACTCATTGGTACAGGAAACAACTTTCTGAACAGAACACCAACAGCACAGGCTCTAAGAGCAACAATCAATAAATGGGACTTCATGAAACGGAAAAGTTTCTGTAAAGCAAAGGACACTGTCATCAAAACAAGGCGACTGCCTATAGATTGGGAAAGAATCATCACCAAGCCTTTATCTGACAGAGGACTCATATCCAGTATATATAAAGAACTAAAGAAGCTGAAAAGCAGCAAACCAAGTAATCCAATTAAAAATGGGGAACAGAGCTAAACAGAATTTTCTGTAGAGGAATATCGAATGGCAGAGAAACACTTAAAGAAATGTTCAACATCCTTAGCCATTAGGGAAATGCAGATCAAAACGACCCTGAGATTTCACCTTACACCCATCAGAATGGCCAAGATGAAAAACTCAAGGGACAGCACATGCTGGAGAGGCTGTGGAGAAAGGGGAACCCTCCTCCATTGCTGGTGGGAATGTAAACTTGTACAACCACTCTGGAAATCAATCTGGCGCTTTCTCAGACAACTAGGAATAGCCCTTCAGGTCTTTCTATCTCTCCCTTATTTTATAAAATTCCCTGTACTCTGCCCAAAGTTTAGCTCTGAATCTCAGCATCTGCTTTGATACCTTGCTGGGTAGAGTCTATCAAAGGCCCTCTGTGGTAGGATCCTGTCCTGTTCCCTGTTTTCTCCCTCTTCTAATGGCATCCCGTTTGCCTTTGTGAATGAGGATTGATCATCTTACCCATGGTACTCCTTCTTGCTAAGCTTCTTTAGATGTACAGATTTTAGTATGTTTATCCTATTTTATATGTCTAATATCCACATATAAGTGAGTATATAACATGTGTGTCTTTCTGCTTCTGGGATACCTCACTCAGGATGATCTTTTCCAGGTCCCACCATTTGCCTGCAGATTTCATTATTTCCTTGTTTTTAATTGCTGAGTAATATTCCATTGTGAAAATGTACCACAATTTCTGTATCCATTCCTCAGTTGAGGGACATCTGGGTTGTTTCCAGATTCTGGCTAATACAAATCAAGCTTCTACGAACATGGTTAAGCAAATGTCCTGTTGTATACTCGAGCGTATTTTGGATATATGCCTAGGAATAGTATAGCTGGATCTTGAGCAAATAGTATTCCAAATTGTCTGAGAAAGCACCAGATTGATTTCCAAAGTGATTGTACAAGTTTATATTCCCACCAGCAAAGGAGGAGGGTTCCTCTTTCTTCACATCCTCTCCAGCATATGTTATCACTTGAGTTTTTGATCTTAGCCCTTCTGATGTGTGTAAGGTGAAATCTCAGGGTTGTTTTGATTTGCATTTCCCTGATGACTAAGGATGTTGAACATTTCTTTAAGTGTTTCTCTGCCATTCTGTATTCCTTTATTGAGGATTCTCTGTTTAGCTCTGTACCCCATTTTTTAACTGGATTACTTGGTTTTCTGCTTTTCAGCTTCTTGAGCTCTTTATATATTCTGGATATTAGCCCTCTGTCAGATATTGGGTTGGTGAAGATCCTTTCCCAATCTGTAGGCTGTCATTTTGTTCTGACCATAGTGTCCTTTGCTTTACAGAAGCTTTTCAGTTTCATGAGGTCCCATTTATTGATTGTTGCTCTTAGAGCCTGTGCTGTTGGTGTTCTGTTCAGGAAGTTGTCTCCTGTGCCAATGAGTTCAAGGCTCTTCCACACTTTTTCTTCTAAGGGGTTCAGTGTGTCTGGAGAGATGGCTCAGCCATTGAAGGCTAGGCTCACAACCATAAATAAGAGGGTTTCTGTTAGTTTAAAAGTGGGAACAAGTAGAAGAGAGTCAGCTAAGTAAACTGAGATGTGGCGACGCTAGAATGCTATATAGTCATGTAAAAGGACAGGCAGTGCGATAGGCACAAACCTAGGAAGGTCTTCCGGGTTCTCCTAAGTTTGAAAAACCAGACAGCTATAGTGATCTAGCTTTGAAACCCCCTAAGTGGACTGTGCCTGTGTACGTGACACAGTTGCAAGGCCCGGAAGGATGTGCATCAAACAGATTGCAGAGATTGCTTAAAATCAGACAGAGAGAGACTGAATGAGTGAAGACTCATATTTCTCATTCCTTATAGTGTTTCTAAGTTTTTAGAAAGAAAAAAAAAGGTCAGTAGTATAATTCTGTCAGCGGTATAATTTTAATAAGATATTAAAATAAAGAGATTTGAGGGATGCATTTTTAAGTTACTCTGAGTTTTATATTTGTTTTTGAAACATTAAAAAAAAATCTCAAATCATGGGTTGTTTTGGGGAGCACAGAGGCCATACTTAAGATGTGTTACTGCCCTTAAAGGCGTTGCCCCTGCGCTCCCTTCCCACCTTGGCTTTCCTTGCATTCTCTCGGGTGCACGCTGAAGTCCCAACAGTCCAGTAGCTCCGAATGTAACCATCTCTGCTGATGGAATCTTTATAGGGGCAATCAAGTTTCACGGGCGCTACTTTGGGTTCCAATACAGTATGACCACTCAGGAGATCAGGATGTACAAATACACACACAAGCAGATAGCAGCGAGACGGGGAGAGAGGGAGGGAGGGAGGAAGAGAGAGAGAGAATGCAGTCCTCCCTCTGCATTCTCTGCCCAGGAGAGAGGTGTCAGAGGCAACCCGCACTGATGGCAGGCACCTTGAACTTAGACTCTCAGTCTCCAGAATTATATATAAATATATTTCCAACATTTAACCCACTCAGCCTGTGACAAGTTGCTATGACAACCCTGCCTTTCTTCAGGGTCTTCTCAGCTTCTTGCAAAATGCCCTAAGGAGACATTTTTACTTCTTTCGGTTTTGAGTATTAGACAACCTCTCATACAAACTAGGCTGGCCTGAATTCAGCTTTCTAGGTAGCCGAGGAAGACTGAATTCGCGATCTTCCTATTTCCCTCTCCCGGGTGTTGGGGTTACAGGCATGTGCCAGGGTAGCCAGATTATGGGGTTCTGTGGGGTTCTGTGGTGACTCTGATAGCTGATCTGTATCTCCAGCCCTAAGGGAGACATTATTTTTCAAAAGTAAACTCTTAGATCATTTTGAGTCTCTGAAGATCAGCCTTCCTCTGGCAGTATGGAGAAGTTGTCATTGTTTTGCAAGTGACTAGAATAGGAACATGAGACCTCATCTCTGGCTGAAGTACAGACTTACAAAGCTCCTTCCTTTTCATACAGTGCCTGCTTCTTCGGTTAGGCAGTTAGATGTTAAGCATTATAATGGTTGGCTATTCTTAGTCAGAAAATTACTGGGTTAGAATTGGTCCATAGGCTCAGAATGATATCCAAGAGATCCATCCTATCTACCATATGAACTACAGTTTATCACAAAGCCAGTGTCAATGTGGATGGTGATTAAATTAGCTAAAGGTCTTTGGCTTTCTGTGTGCCCTTTCTCTACTGGGCACTGGGGGAAAAAACAATGTCCTCAAGGGAGAATATTTTTAACAGTGTCTTCTTTCCCTGGGTTGGACGCCTGGTAATGATTATTATTACTACATTGGTATTATCTGTGATAGAATCAGATAAGAAAGACACACACTTTTCACAAGAGAGCCATGATGAGTGACTTTTGTATTTTGTAGGAGAGAGTAGCCTGTGATAGCATCAATACTAAGTAAGCTCTGAAGATCTTGGGAGTAAATTAATCTCTAACTGTGTGTACACAGGGTGCTGTGTGACAACTGGAGGTTGATTTTGGTTCAAAACACATCATTTCTTTTATACCAGTTAAACACTGAGCATTTAGAATAACGCTTGGAAATATTCACAGCAATTACTCTGGGAAAACAACCGTTGCATTTTATGACTGTTTTATCATTTGTGGCATAAAGAAATAAACAATTTTTAATGGTTCACAGATTCCTTCCCGTGGCCATAGGTCTCTCTGCTGTGCTCGTGGCTGGGCTGCCAGCCAAGTTCACTGGGTTGCCCCCCCCATGTTCAGGGGCTGCGCCTTCTGCTTTTCTTCTCCCCTCAGCCTTCTGCTGACGCTCCCCACATTTCCTTTCTCTCTTAATGCTTTTTTGACATATCTTTATTGGGCTCCTAATTCTCCACTTTTCCTTTCTCCTTCATGTGTTCTTAATTTTGTATCCCTTCCCTCAAACCTGACCTCTCCCAGCAGAGGTCAGGTGTAAACACTGCTCTGTTGAAAGAACTCAGACTTGGTACAAACGCGGGGGTAAAATTTCTCTAACGTTTTGTAGCCTCAGTTTCCTAAATCTTAGAGCAAGAACAGCAGCTCTGCTAACGCTGTAGCGAACCTTTGTGGAGTGAGTGCTGTGGTGCAAACATGGGTGTGAGCACTGCTCAGGGGGCTTTTTTTTTTTTTAAATATTTGCTTGGCAAAGATAGAGAAAGTGGCAATCTTAGAGAGGGTGGGAACTAGTGAAACAGAAACCAAGAAAATCCCGTCAGCATTAACATTCATGAAAACTGCACATTTTCTTCCAGACCAACTAAATTCCCCCCGTGCTAAGGACAGTTGCGTTTCTGTCCTTAGCTCAAGGTGTATGGAGAACTCCAAATGGTTACAGAAGATACAAAAGAGAATATATTGATACAACTGGCTTCTGCATGACAGCATCTCTCTAATATCGTTTCCCCTAAATTGATCATACTTGATTTTTTTTACTAAACACCATCTCATAGGGACTGTCAAATGAGTGCTGACAATGGTTGGGAATGGCTTTGGAGCAACCTGAACTGGCTTTTCTAGACTCCAATACTGACCACCAAGAAGACATCAAAGTGCTTCATTTGATGGCTGTGCTGCTTCCATGTGGCTCGCGTCAAGTATCTACTGTCCTATAGCTTTGCATATGAGCAGAAATATCTACTGAGTCAACCCCAGGGTTTGCTTCTACAGTGATGCCAGCTTGTGATACACTAGGGT
Organism: Psammomys obesus; assembly: GCF_907164565.1. Classification (NCBI taxonomy): domain Eukaryota; kingdom Metazoa; phylum Chordata; class Mammalia; order Rodentia; family Muridae; genus Psammomys; species Psammomys obesus. The sequence goes on along the minus strand of NW_026585686.1, from coordinate 2,336,816 downwards.
GAATGTTCAGACGGACCTGAGGCAGGTGTGCCTCTCAGTAGTAATAGTACCATGCTAACTGAAGGACTTCTGCAGACCGAAATTTTTATCAGTTAAGCTTTCAAATGATGAAGAGAATTCAAGGATGAGTCATTCATTCTATAGAATTATAATATATGTCACATTGGGGAAAACTGATATGAGTCCGATCTGCTAGCCAGTTCCATAGCCTTCCACAAACACCAATTGCTTCTCACGTGATCTTAGCCAAAAGGGCAAGAAGCAATGATGATAGCTTCTCTACGCCACATCTCTCTCCCCTGAAGTTACAGATAAAATAGTTCATATATCCCAGAGTCAAAGTCATACATGTAGAATAACAAAAGAAGAAAGGAACCCAGGTTCTTTTCATATCTGTCATATGTCATCGTGGTGTCTCATGGCTTTCACTGCCTAGCTCATTTAGTTCTCTGAAAAATGGGTTCTACCTCAGTTTTATTGATAAAGAAATTGAAACATTTAAAGAGAAATAGCTCACATGCTTTAACATGGCCCTTCCAGATTCATAAATATCAAAGCCCATGCTCCTAACACTGAAAGACACGCATGAGATGGTCTAAGCTAACAGTCATTTAGCAAAGAACAAAACTGAAATAGAAGAAGCTTTTAAAAGCCAAGCATCTTTTTAAAAAAACACAACATATGCTGTTTTAAAGAAAAGAGATATTCAAGTTTATTATGGCAATTACAATTCCACCAGGTTAAAAGCATATGAACTTCTGAGAACTTTAAATGTGCAAATTAAATACAGGAGGAAAAACACATGCAAACACCCTAGCTAAAAACAGCCCCCACTCCCCTATCCCTGCTCCTGTCCCTAGGAGCCTCTCTGCCTGTCAAGAAGATATAAATGTAGAAGTCAGTACTCTTCAGCATCGCCTTTCCCAAGTCCCAGTTTCTGGATTCCATAGGACATGTGCTGGCCTCTGGTGAACCAAATAGCAGCTTGAAGCAGGGTCTTGACAGTGATTTAGAGAGAAATGACTACTGCTGTTCATCCCTTGGCAGGGTGCCCTGTGGAATGAAACCAAACAAGCTGCCCTGCATAGGCTGCTAACTTGCAGATACTTGCTTATGCTCAGCCTGGTTTCCATGAGCCTGAAAATGATAAGCAATATCAAATCTTTTGATTAACACCCAGATATGCTGAAGGTCAAACAACAGCAATACTCAGGGGGTTTGCCCTGCTAAATCTCCCACAGGCCTTGGTGCTAAACGTTATGAGTTGGGCCATTGTTTAATTAATGATACCACGTTGTAATTCTTTATTCTGGAGACTTTGCCTTTTATGTGCTTTTTGCATTTCAAGTATCTTCTTTCTTTACCGAGGGCTATAGCTTTTAAGAGAGGCTTTCTTTAAAGTCTTGCTACATTTTCCTTATAATTTTACTACAAGCAGTAGCCAGTGTGGCTTTTAGAGAGTATATGATTCAAGATCCCAATGAAGTTCAGGATTCTGAGTACAACATGGTCATGAGAGGAAAAAGGAAGAAAAGGCATTAATAACATCTCTTCCCCTTTGATTCTTCACTGTGAATAACCTTCACAACTAACTCATCACCTTATATCCTTTATTTTTCCAGCTCTCTGTTCTCTAGCAGTACACTTAGTACAAAATAAAAAAAAAAAATTCTTGCTCAAACAGAAAATTTTAAATAATTTGGCAGTCTGTTTCTTTTTTTAAATCTTTTTTAAAAAATGTTACAATTTATTCACTTTTTATACCAGCTGTAGCCCCCTCCCTTGTCTCTTCCCATTCCCATCCTCCCTCCCTCTTCTCCTATTCCCCTCTCCCAGTTCACTGATAGGGGAGGTCCTCCTCCCCTTTCCTCTGACCCTAACCTATCAGGTCTCACCAGGACTGGCTACATTGTCTTCCTCTGTGGCCTGGTAAAGCTGTTCCCCACTCAGGGGAAGGAGATCAAAATCCAGCCACTGAGTTCATGTCAGAGACAGCTCCTGTTTCCCTTACTAGGGTACCCACTTGGACACTGAGCTGCCATGAGCTACATCTGTGCAAGGGTTTTAGGTTATCTCCACGCATGGTCCTCGATTGGAGTATCAATCTCTGGAAAAAACACTGGGCCCAGATTTTTTGCTCTGTTGCTCTCCTTGTGGAGCACCTGTCCTCTTCAGTCTTTCTATCTCCCCCTTCTTTTATAAGATTCCTTGCACTCTGTCCAAAGTTTGGCTATGAGTCTCAGCATCTGCTTCAATACCCTGCTGGGTAGTCTTTCAGAGGTCCTCTGTGGCAAGTTCCTGTCCTGTTCCCTGTTTTCTCCTGTTTCCGATGTCTATCCCATTTGCCTTGCTGAATGAAGATACTTGATTTGCAGTCTATTTCAAAGTGCATCACTTATGACTTTATTTTTAGTTCCTTAAAATTAGTGTTTGGAGCAGTTTTGAGCTACTATAAGTTTGAAAATACTTCACATAAACCTTTCAATCAATATAGGATTGTGCCATCATATGTGCATAAGCTTCAGAGGTACAGCTGTGCTCTGCCCACAACAGCTCTGCTTTAATTATGAGCATCCTGTCTAAGGCTTCTGATGAGACAGAGCTCTGTACCACATGGCACTTCAAAGTGCCTGCATTCTGATAGGAAGTCTCAGAAGTCCACTAAGCTTCCCTAAGACTTCTAAGGGAGAAAATTTTCCATCACACACACACACACACACACACACACACACACACACACACACACATGCATACATACACGCATATACATATACATATACATATATATATATATATACATATACATTTATAGTACAGTCCTAATGATCAAGAAGGTATTTCTTTCAAAGACCTGAGGCATACTTTCTTTCCTATTACTCTAAATCAAATTCAAATGAGATAAGCTATATAAATAGCAAAATACCTGTTCTTTCTGAACAGGTAACATTTTATAAAAATGATAAAAATCAATATAAAGGTATAGCCAGTTTCAAAAACTTGATAAATTTCCATAGACCACAAATGGATCACAACAAAAGATGATAATCTGTGCTGACAGTACAGCTTTGGGCTCCGAGTCTAGAAGCGTGCGAAGGTCAGCAAGCATCCTCACCCCCTGAGGACAACCAGAGCTCAGCTTACCTCACAAGAGAAGTAGGGCAGAGGCTAGGTGAGGAACTTGATGTCAGAAACTTGGATGGGCCTCTGGGCTTGAAAGATTGCATTGCTTGGGATGAAAGCATTGTCTGTAGTTACAGGTCTGAGGAAGGCTAGTTGGAGAATGTAGGTATTTTCATAAATGGAATCTCTTCAAGCTGCATTGTGACTCTAGACCTGGATGTCAAATTTCCTTGTTATGGCACAAATCCCCAAATTCCAGGATAATATCTGACTCTGGACTGGGAGTTGTGTGAACCACATGGAGATAATCATGAAACTTTTAGAACAGGGAAAAGACCCTTCTGAGTCTACAAATAAAAATTCCAAAGCACAGGAAAGAAACGGAATATCAAGAAAGCCAACAAAGTTACTATTTACTCCAGGTAAAAGTGTGTGAAACTCTTTGACAAAGACATCAAAAATGATTTATTCATGAGTTCAGGTCATTTTAAATTTGCCTACTTGCTAAAATGTGTTTGCAATGCCCACGTAAGTATTTGTGGTGTGCTTTTGTGGTCATTCACGGACAAGGAAAGGGCAGAGGGGGGAAAAAGTGAGCTTGTGTTTCCAGCTGGTCAAACAAGGTGACATTGCCTACTTGAGTCAGCTCTCACAGGATTAAAGTAGGTTTTCATGTGTGTTTGCCTTCTTAGGGTCACATTCCCCCCACTTATTTTGTGTTTCTGTTTGAGAGGTTTTGCTGTTTAAAATGGCCCGTAAGCATAATACTGACATGTTGTCTATTGCCTAAGCTCAAGAAGGTTATGCTGTAGCTCAGAGAGGACATGGCTGTTAGAGGAGGTTCCTTGAGCCGTGAACTATAGTGCTGTTGTGTCGGAGTTCAGTGTTAACAAGCCAACAGTATCTATTAAATATGGTATCCTCAAACAAAAACATAAACCAAGCAAGGTTACCTTTCGATAAGTTCACTGAAAAAGTGTGATGACCAGAGGCTTTGGGAGGATTGGGAAGTGTCCTTTTTTTCTTCCTAGTTCTTCAGACAATTTGAAAATAAAATGGCTTGGGCTTGTCTGCCACTTCAGGGTGAGCACACCCCTTGCGTATAAAATCACAATCTAGGAATTGTGTGGGAGGTGGGGGGGGATTTTGAGAACTCATTGAATCTGTTTAAAAGATAAAGAGAGCAATGGAATAGTGGGAGAATGAGCTTGGCAGCCAGTTCCTTGTTTTTCTCCACTGTGATGTGGGGCTTATATGGCTTTTGTAAGAATTGCACCCAGCATAAGATGCCTCTCCATGAACACCTGCTCCTGCTGTTTCTCTTTCTTCTTGGAATTCTTTTGTCCCCTCATTTGTCTGATTCTTTTCATATACATCAGTTTGAGGAGGGTCAGACTTTCTCATGCAATCTTTAGCTCTGCCTGTGTCCTCTCTTTTGCAACTCTAATCATGTTTAAGACCTCTGTTTTATTCGTAGTATCATTGAGTGAAGCTCTTTCAGAAACTCTTTCCTTTTTTCTCTCATCTACTCAGTTCCCGTTTACTTCTTTTTTAATTTTCTTTTTTAAATTAACTTATTAATTTTATATCCTGATCTTAGCCCCCTCCCTCATCTCCTCCCATTCCTACTCTCCCTCCTCTCTCTCTCCTCATCCCACCCCCTAGTCCTCAGAGAGGAGGGGGAGACCTCCTCTCTTGCCAACTGACCCCAGACTATCAAGTCTATTCAGGATTGCTTGCATCCTCTTCCTCTGGCAAGGTGAGACTGGCAAGGCCGCCTCACCTGTGGGTGAAGTGATAGAAGAGCAGGCAACAGAGTTCATGTCAGAGACAGCCCCTGGTCCCCTATGTGACCTACACGGAGACTGAGCTGCCTATTAGCTACATCTGAGCAGGGGTCCTGGGTCCTCTCCATGCATAGTCCTTGGTTGGTCCATCAGTCTCTGCAGGTCACCATGGGCCCAGATTTGTTGGCTTGATCGGTCTTCTTGTGGAGCTCCTGTCTTCCCTGGGTCTTTCTATCCCCTGACTCTTCCATAAGACTCCCTGCACGCAACCCAAAGTTTGGCTTTGAGTCTCAGCGTCTGCTTGGATCCTCTGCTGGGTGGAGTTTTTCAAGAGGACATCTATGGAAGCTCCCGTCCTGTTCCCTCTCTTCAGCCACATCTGGTGTCTATCCTGTTTCCCCTTCTGAGTGAGAATTGAGCATCATCCCTGGGGTCCTCCTTGTTATTAACTTCTTTAGGTCTGTGGATTGTACTGTAGTTATCCTATATTATATGGCTAATATCTGCTTATAAGTAAGTATATACCATGTCTGTCTTTTTGTGTCTGGGTTGCTTCATTCAGGATGATCTTTCCCAGATTCATCCATTTGCCTACAAATTTCCTGATGTCCTTGTTTTTAACAGCCAGGTCGTATCACATTGTGTAGAAGTACCACAGTTTCTTTATCCATTCTTCAGTTGAGGGATGTATAGTTTGATTCCAGTTTCTGGCTATTATGACTAAAGCTACTATGAACATAGTTGAGCAAATGCTCTTGTTGTATGGTACCAAACATCTTTTGCGTATAAGTCCAGGAGTGGTATAGCTGGTCTTGAAGTAGAGCTGTTCCCAATTTTCTGAGAAAGCACCAGATTGATTTCCAAAGTGGTTGTACAAGTTTGCACTCCCACCAGCACTGGAGACATGACCCCCTTTCTCCACGTCCTCGCCAGTATGTGTTGTCACTGAGTTTTTGATCTTAGCCATTCTGATAGCTGTGAGATAAAATCTCAGAGTTGTTTTGATTTGCATTTCCCTGATGACCAATGATGTTGAATATTTCTTTTAGTGCTTCTTGGCCATTCAATATTACTCTGTTGAGAATTCTCTGTTTAGTTCTGTACCCTGTTTTTTTATTATTGGATTATTTGGTTTGTTGGTGTTTAATTTCTTGAGTTCTTCATATATTCTTGATATTAGGCCTGTGTCAGATGTAGGGTTGGTGAATATTTTTTTCCTAGTCTGTAGGCTGTTGTTTTGATCTATTGACAGCATTTTTTGCTTTACAGAAGCTTTTCAGTTTCATGAGGCCTCTCGTGGTACTATGAAGGCTCTTGCTGCTGTGATTTAGTCTCACTTGTTTTTAAATTCTATATTTTCTACATGGTATAAATTACTTACAAGTCTGTTCTGTTAACTTCTAAATACATGAGAGTTTAACATATTAACCTCTAACAATTACATTATTTTAAATCAATGTTTTGCTCTATTTTTATGTGTGTGGCATGTGTGTTGTGGAGGTGAGCTCCTGTGCACATGCCTGAAGGTCAGAGGAGGACACCCAGTGTCCTGCTCCATCATCTCCACTTCATTCCTCTGAGATGGCTCTCCCAGTCAATCTGGAACAAGGCTGGCAACTAGCAGATCCCCCAGCAAACCTCCCGACTCTCCCTCATTAGCAGTGAGCTTACAGCACAGTCTTGGCCTTTCCACATGAATGCTGAGATTCAGAACCAGGTCCTCATTCTTGCACAGTAGCAGTTTTTCCCACTGAGGCATTTCACCAGCCATTTGTTTTTCTGCCTCGTATTTTGGATGTTTATTTTTAATGATAGTTCATTGTTATTGGTGGGTTTTGTTTGGCTTATAGTAATGGGTGTACTTTAGTTTTCCTTAAAAATTTTCACATTAGATTAAATCTATCTTTTAACTCTATGTTGACATTTATTTTTTTTCCAGTGCTATAAAAATGTTTGACTTTCACTTTGCATTTACTATCTTGTGCCTTGTAGTATCCTGTAGCTAACTACAATCTATGTAGAAATTGGTTGTTTATTTATTTTATTTCAGTAGTAGAATACTAATCCTGAAAGTTTTTGTTTTTAAGTATTTCTGCAAGAATCACTCTTTGCACATAATTCTCTCACTTCCAGTTCTACTCTTTTCTTTCCTTTTTTTTTTTTTTTTATAACTTCATCCCTCAGTCTTGAATTTTATGTGACTTTTTGGATACTTTCTTTCTTTAAACAATTTGTCCTGTGTTTCTATTTATTATTCTGCCTACTGATATTTTGAAAACATTTGCTTCATTTTCATAAGCTGAGTTCTTCTTAATCCTTTAGTTGTTTATTGCTAACTCAACCCCATTTTGAATGTCCACAATGAGTTAATTATGTCCCAAACACTCATGAGTGTTACTGTTGGGAACTTTGAAAGACAACTGGTCAGAATCAATAAAGAACGTCAGTTCATACTGCTCAAGGTAATAATCCATCAAAAGCTCATTACGGTTCTAAATATATATACACGTGGGAACTCATAACTAGAGTTAAAGCCAAAGTGTAAGCCCTAAAAAAGAATAGCAGATGACTTCAGTGTCACATTATCGTCAATCAGGAGGTCATTCAGGCAAAAATAAACAGAAAGAAAAACATATAAATTAAGTGGTATCATAAATCAATGAAATTACCAAATAATAAATAAGTTAAAAACAAAACATTTAAAAATATGAAAAGACTGATCAAATGGATTTAATAGACCCATCTGTAGAAAATTCCATCCAAATATTACAGAACATACATTTTTCTCAGCAGCCCACTGAACTTTCTTTAAAATACATCATACAGTAGGACATAAAGCAATATATAAATGTTTAAATTATTTCTCCTACTCAGATAACAATGACTAAAATCAAACATTAACAGTAAGGCACACTATAGAACACTTATGAACTCATGAATATTAAATAAGACATTATGAATGATGAATGGCTCATCAAAGAAATCAATAAGAAAACCAAGGATTATCCAGAAATTAATTAAAATACAATATAATCAAATCTATGGGATACAATGAAAGCAGCCACTTAAAATTTAAAGTCTTAGTGCCTATAAAAAGAAATCAGAGAGATTACTAGTAAATAACTTAATGATATCCCATTGGGCCTTGGGAAAACGGAAAAAGGCTAAACCTAAAATCAGTAAATAGAAGGAAATAATTTTAAACAGAATAAAGGCAAGAAATGAAAAAAAAAATTTAAAGAATCCATTAACAAATAGGGTTTTACCCACTGAGCTAAACCTCTCTTACATGGTCATTGTAATAGATGCAGAAAAGAAATTAAATTTTATAAAATCCGACATCCCTTTTCAATAAAATTCAAGAAACTTGAAATAGACGGAACATAAAGTAGTAAAAGCTATATACAGCAAACTACAGCCAATATTAAATTAGGTGGAAAAAATAAAGTGTTTCCACTAAAACCAGACACAAGACAGGGGTGATCACTCCTTGCGCTTTTATTTGGTATAGTGCTAGAAGGCCTTAGTTAGAGCAGTGAGATGAAGAAGCAGAGAAAGGGGTGTAAAAGCTGAAGGAAGAAATAATAGTATCCTCACGTGCAGATAATATGATTCTATATATGAGACCTTAAAGACAACTTCCAAAAAACTCTTACAACTAATTAATATTTTCAGAGAAGTGACAGGATAAAAAATCAGCACAAAATTCTATATTCATACTGATCACAAACATAATTAGGAAGGAACCAGACAAGCAATTTCATTCTAAATTGCCTCAGAAATATCTTGGAATTAACCTAACCAAAGGGGTAAATGACTAGAGTAATAAAAACTTAAAAAAACCCTCATGACAAATTGAAGAAGACCTTAGAAGATGGAAAGCCTTCCTTCTCCAAGTGTTCATGGACTGAAAGGGTCAAAACTGAGAAAATGTCTATCTGAGCAAAAGTGATCTGCAGATTCGATGAAATACCCTTCCAAACATACCTTAAATTCAATGAGAAGTTCAAAAAACGTTGATTGACTAAGCCACTCTGAGCAAAATGAGTGATGCTGGAAATGGTGGCATCTGACCTGACTTCTAGCGGCACAATGCCGAAATAATAAACACAGGCACAAAACCGGATGTGCAGGCCATGAGGACAACATAGATGAGTCAGACACAAACTTCTATAGCTGCAGCCTCCTGATCTTTGACGATGCCAGAAATTCTCATTAGAGAACTGCCATTAACAAATGGTGCTGGGAAAACTGAATATCCACATGTAGAAGGATGAAATACCTCTGCCATCTCTCACCTTGCTCAAAAATAAATAAATAAAATAAAAATCAATTCCAAATGGATCAGAGACCTTAGGACACGATCCAAAGCTCTGAACATTGCTAAAGGAAAGAGTAGGGAAGACGTTTCAAGACACAGGCACACTTAAGCATTTTCTGACTTTGACTCCAAACTCTCAGGAAATAAGGCCAATTATTATCAAAAGGGACCTTGTAAAATTAGAAAGCTTCTGTATGGTAACAGAAGCAGTTAACCAAGTGAAGATGTACCTTACCAACTGAAGGGAAATCTGTATTACAGATGAATATCTGTAATATACCAAGAGCTTAAATAAAAAGAAAAAAATCACTCAATGAGCAATATGGACTAAAGAGCTGAACAGAGAAATCTCAACAGAAGAAACATAAACAGACATTCAATACTTTTATAGTATTCATTATTATTAGTTATCATGGAAGTACAAGCTAAAGCTTCCCTGAAATTCCTGTCTCAACCCTGTCAGAACGGATTTTATCAAGAAAACAAATTGTAACAAATTCTAGAGAGGGTGTGGGGAACTGACACCCATTCAGAGTAGCAGAGTGTAAGCATGTGTGGACCTTGTGGAAATGAGTGTGGATGTTTCCCACACAGTTAAAAGTGGATCTTCTGTATGACCCAGCTATACCACTGCTGGGGATCAACTGTAGGACTGTATACCCTCCAACAGAGATACTTGCTCATCTCTGTTTATTGCCGCTGTTCACAGCTGAGAGAAAACAGAATAAGCCCGATAACAGGATAATGAAAACATGGTATATATACATACTGGAGTTTTATTTTGCTGCAAAGAAAATACAGGTATGCAGCTTTCAGGAAAGTGACTAGAAATGAAAATATTAAGTGAGGTAATCCAGGCCCAGAAAGGCAAATACTGCCTGCTTTTTCTCATTTCCAGATCACAGCTTCTATTTTTTCATATGCTTATCTACATAGGAGTGAACAAGGGGAAATACTTTCAGCAGAAAATTACTCCCTCAGTCTCAGTGACTGTCATCTGTGCTATATGTAAGACTTACAAAGCCATGATTGAATTTTCTAGCAACTGATCACTTATGAAATATTTGAAATCCCCAATGACTTTTAGAATTGGTGTTTAAATTTACTGTAGATGCATTTCCTCTTCTAACTAGCGGTTATAGGAAATAATGTTACAGAGGCTGATGTCCCTCAACCACTCCAGAGGCCCCTAAGGGTCCCACCCACTATGGCACATCAAGTCGCAGCAGGACTAGGTGCATCCTTTCCCACTGGGGCCAGGCAAGACAGCCCAGCTAGGGGAAAGGGATGCACATGCAGAAAAAGAATAAGAGACTCACATGAGAACCAAGCTGCACATCTGAGTAATAAAAATCACGGTGTACTGGCATTAAAACATACAGGATGGTCAATGGAATAGAATCAAAGACCCAAAAATAAACCCACACACCTACAGACACTTGACTCTTTGACAAAGAAGCCAAAACCATACAACAGAAAAAAAAAAAAGAAAAGAAAAAAGAAAACATCGTCAACAAATGGTGCTGGTCTAACTAGATGTCTGCATGTAAAGGAATGCAAATAGATCCATACTTTTTACCCTGCACAAAACTCAAGTCCAAATGGGTCATAGACCTTATCATAAAACTGGATACAGTAAACTAATGGAAGAGAAAGTGAAGAATAGCCTTGAATGCGTTGGTACAGGAGACAACTTCCTGAACAGAACACCAACAGCTTAAGCTCTAAGAGCAACAATTAATAAATGAGACTTGATGAAACTGAAAAGCTTCAATAAGGCAAAGATCATCATTAGGACAAAATGACAGCCTACAGAATTGGAAAAGATCTTCAACAACCCTACATCCAACAGAGGGCACATGGTATGTACTCACTTATGAGCGAATTTTAGTCATATAGTACAGAATAGACATACCACAGTACACAGACCCCAAGAAGAAAAATAACCCAAGGAAACAAGGGGAAATACAATAGACAGAGGTGGTTGAAGAGTGGGAACAAGGTAGAAGAGGGAGCACAGAGAGAAATAAGGGTAAAGATCAGAGAAAGTAGGGGTGGGAGGACAGAAGACCTACAGAGAAAAGAGAAATGGTAGGTGGGGACATCTCTGCGACAGCTACAGACCTAACTCAGATGAGCCTCTGGGAGGATATGAGGGAGACTCTAGATAAGAGTCCTAGTAGCAGGGTCCATGGAGACTGAAGAGGACACTCTTAATCTAGGTAAGACTTCTAGCAAATGGAGAAGATCACCAACTCACCCATCAAAACCATTTTATACCCATCAGGATGGCTAAAGGAAAGAAAGAAAAAGAAAGAAAGAAAGAAAGAAAGAAAGAAAGAAAGAAAGAAAGAAAGAAAGAAAGAAAGAAAGAAAGAAAGAAAGAAAAGAAAAGAAAAGAAAAGAAAAGAAAAGAAAAAAGAAAAGAAAGAAAGAAAGAAAGCTCAAGCAGCAGCACATGCTGGCAAAAATGTGGAGGAAGAAGAAAACTCTTCTATTGCTGGTGGGAGTGCAAACTTGTACAACCACTATGGAAATCAAGCTGGAGGTTTCTCAGAAATTTGGGAATAGCTCTACCTCCAGACCCAGATATATCACTCCTGGGTATAAACCCAAAGGATGCTCTACCATACAACAAGGACATTTGCTCAACCATGTTCATAGCAGCTTTATACACAATAGCCAAAATCTGGAAACAACCTAGATGTCCCTCAACCAAAGAATGGATAATTTAAAAAAAAAAAAGTGGTACATTTACCCAATGAAATACTATTTCACTGTGAACAAATGGATGGAACTAGAAAAGATCATTCTGAGTAAGGTAACCCAAACCCCCCAAAAATGGAGATGGTATGTACTCACTTATAAATGGATATTAGCCATAAAGTACAGGGTAACTATGTTACAATACACAGACCCAAAGAAGCTGAGTAACAAGGAGGGCCTAAGGGAGGAGGCTTGAATCTTACTCAGAAGGGGAAAAACACTTAAGTTTCTTTTTTTTCTTCTATTTATTTATTTATTTATTTATTTATTTATTTATTTATTTATTTATTTATTTATTCATTCATTCATTCATTTATTTATTTATTTAATATTAATCACAGGTTATTTACTTTGTATCCCAGCTGTAGCCCCCTCCCTCTTTCCCTCTCAATCTCACCCTCCTTCCCTCATCCTCTCCCTCCCCCTTTCCAAGTCCACTAATAGGAGAGGACCTCCTCCCCTTCCATCTGACCCTAGCTTATCAGGTCTCTTCAGGACTGGCTGCAATGTCCTCCTCTGTGACCTAGCAGGGCTGCTCCTCCCTCGGGGGGGGGGGGTGTCGAAGAGCTCGCCATTGAGTTCATGTCAGAAATAGTTCCTGTTCCCCTTACTAGGGTACCCACTTAGATACTGAGCTACCACGGGCTGCATCTGAGCAGGGGTTCTAGGTTATATCCATACATGGTCCTTGGTTGGAGAAACAGTCTCATGAAAGACCCCTGTGCCCAGATATATTAGGTCCTTGTGGAGCTCCTGTCCCCTCCAGGTCTTACTAACTCCCCCTTCTTTCATATGATTCCCTGCACTCTGATGAAGGTTTGGTTATGAGTCTTAATATTTGCTTTAAAGCTGTGAATTGAGCAGGAATCAGTAGACATTTCCATATATGCCTTTACCACCACGTACCACCATGCACAAGCTTTCTCACGGTCAGCTTGCCACACTACAGTCATACAGTTATTGTACCTGATGGCCCTAAATTAGTGCATCTCTACCACCCAAGGGCGTAGCTGATGTTAGAATTCACCTCATGCTGACAAATTTAGAGTGATTGTCAGCCATTTTACAGTCATTCAGGATTTCACTTATCAGAAAACATTCTGTTCTTAGGAGATCCATCTCCTTGTGGATACTACTCCCAATGCCCTGGCAACATTGACCTTTTTTACTGTGTTCAGAGTTTGGCCTTTAAGAGAAGCCAAGTGTCTTTTCTTTCCCTAGCTTATTATTTCCCTAGGAGTTCTGCCTTACAGTCTGCATTATGAGCTCCTTGTTCTTTTCGAATAACTTGTAGTCCATAGACATGACCCTGGCTCCCTTCTTCTACAGGATATTAAAGGAAATTTCTAAGCCTCCAGAAACCAACAGTTCCATTATAATTATAATGAATCTCCTTCAACTTATTGTCATCGTTTGTGTATTTAACAATTTTTTTTAATTTTTAAATTTACTTAAGGCTAGTGTTTTTAGGTTGTGTGTAGTTGGGAACATCTTTGTAGTAGCTTGTCCAACACTCTGACACAAATGAAGTCCCTTGATTTGTTTTTGGACAGATGATAGCTAGTATTCATTTTGTTCCCACATTATAGAAAAACCTTGGGATATGACATAGTCTTTTTCAATTTCATTATTTTGGAGGAGACAGAAAGCCCAATGGACATGCTGAGTGCAAAGACAAGATACAAAGCAAGTGCTACATAACCTCTTCACTGGGCAGCCAGTAGGGAGTTGTCAGAGAAAACTGAATAGTGACAATTTCACATGCAGGAAGCCAACCAGATGGCCAGGAGAAGACACCTTGGATCATATCTGCCAGATAAGCAAAGAATCAAGAGAAAGGCAAATGTTCCAGTGTCGCGTGTTGGCTGGCTGGTGACAAGAAAGAAGGAAAATGGAAAGAAGGCAAATGTAGGTCAGCTCCATGAAGAACTTCTTGAGTTCTTTGCTACCTTAGATAGCATTTAAGAAAGGAGAAAACAGAGAGGCAGTCTCGGAATCTGGAAGTAACACAGATGGCTTACAGAATAGGAGAGTTTGAGCATTTAGTTTCCTTTGCTACTATGTCCAGATTCAGCGTGGTGAGAAGCCCAAATAGGATGGGTAGCTGCCTGTACCCTAAAAGAACCCTTCAGCGTTGAGGTTGTGTCCTCCCTTGCCTGCAATTCCTTAGCTAAAATGAAAGCTGTGATGTCATTGGTCTCAGCTTTTGTCTTCCTACTTTAATCTGCAAACTTCATGAAGACAAGGATTGTCATTGACTGGTTACTATAGCCTGGTGCTTCTGGTACTTACTAAGCGTCTCTGTGGGTTGTGAACATATGCAAGCTATTAATAGTTGATGAGCATGATTAAGCAGAAATCCTGGCTATGGCAAAGTTCACTCCAGATATGATTAATCAGCTTGCTTTCCTCTTTACCTTTTCCCAGACACAGGATAGAGAAGGAAATGGGTCTTTCATAAGGAGAAGAAAGAAACTGAACCCTAATGCAGAATGCTCCAAGATGAGCAAGGCCTGTGCTTTAAGCTTCAAAGAACAACCCAGAAACACTGGGGTTTCAGTGTTAGGAAATATGTTTTTCTGATTCTACTTAGTTTCTTAAAACATGTCCATGCTCCAAGATCAACAAACTGAGAACCGTGAGCACATAAGAACAAAATTGAGTGTTGTCATCCATTAAACTTATAACCCAGTCAATTTGGCACTTAGTATTGTTTGATTATATTCATATGTTAAGACATCCATATAAGTCACTTTAATTAAATTTATATTTAAACAACAAAACAAAGTCATTTTGGAGAGAGCAAGGTATGGGCTCTGAATTTTCATTTGGAAAGTATTGTCATCGTGTCTACAACGATGCTTCCAGAAACTTCTGCTACAAAAAGTATTTTAGGTGGCATTATTTTTCATGCTGATGTTTGCAGGAGTAATTCAGACCTACTTAGAGGTTAAAAAGAGAATAGGAAAGAAATGGAGAAAAGTACCATGTAGCTTTATTTCACATGGTTGATAGTAACACAAGTTGGCCTCATCCCAATGTCTGTAAGAAAGACTCAGATGATCTCTACTGGTACTCTCTAACCATCTGAGACTCCACTGTTTCTTCTCTTTGGAAAACACACACATGTAAATATTCCCCATCTCTTACACACAAAACTCATGTTAGTGGTCTGTGTGAGAGTAGACCCTGGGCGAGAAGAAATGCTTTACCATTTCAGGTTAAATAGTCAATATATTTCTATGGTTGTCTCCCAACTGAGGGCCTCCAGTCCTAGCATGACTCTTCAGTAAACAGATCCTACAGCAACAGTGATTCAAATTGAAGTCTTACGTGAGTTTTTAGAAACTTAGCCAGGTTAATACAAAATTAGATGCTGCACAAATGTCACCACAAGAGTGTCCAATGGCATTTCACGTCATTTGTGATGATACATTGCATGTTGCGTATCTCCAAAAAGGCAGCAGAGATTAGACATCATGCTGGGAAAACGGACCGTACTGTCAGGGTTTGCAGAGAACCAGAGAGCAGTAAAGCCCACAGCCATAGCCAGGTGGCTTGTTGGTGGTTAGGAAGGAGGGAAGAAGATATTTGGCTGCTGGAGTCTTCTCAAACTTGTCTACATTGCATTTATCCTTCTTCCTTTAAAAATTTTTGTTTTGTTTATATTTTAAATAATTTCATTTATCTGTTCCCTTTAAAGTCTACAATTCTGTATTTTAAAAATAAGAAGGAGAAAAGATACATTAAGCATAGCGGTCTGCCTCCAACATCTGCCTTTAGACTAGCATTGACCACGTCTTTGCCTCTTTTATTGTAAATTACTAGCTGAAGAGAAGTTGTTCCAAAGCAGTTTCAGCCCTCATGTTTGTTTGCCTTTTGTCATCCATCAACCTCACCCCTTCCTACTTATAAATGAACATAAAGAACCAGAAGTATCGGCCATTTAAGTATTCATTAGCAAATATGTCCCCTTGTGATTGCTTTCCCCTAGCCTGCTTCTCCACCACAGCTATTTGGTGAAATGCAGTCTGAGAACATAGCATTGTATAATTGTGTGCTTATAAAATGAAATAGTGTGCCCTATTACAAAATGTCTTACAAATTACCTTGCCAAATATGCTAATTTGGGAGATGGAGTGAAGAACATTCATTTCGGACTATAGTAAAAAATAATAAAAAGTCAGAAATGCTGATTTAAGAAAAGATACTGCTAAATTGGAGCAGATTCAAAGAAAGGAACTAAAAATAATAAAAAGCCTCAAGGAATGAATATTTTCAAAATTGAGAGAATTTAAGAGTCTAACATGACAAACTATAACCAGTCTTACAAATACCTCTAGGGAACTGGATTCCAATGTCTGCATTGTTCAAAGGAGAAAAAATAAAAGCACTGAAATAAAAGCTATCCAAAAGAGGGAGGAAAGTGAACTTTTAAAACTAAATGTTTTCAATATTTTTACTTAGATCAGCTCTTCGAGGGCTGGAGACATTAAAAACTAGCCAGACCAACCATTTGTTTCCAGATAACACAGTGCAACAGAGCAAGCGGGGTGAAACTGCTATGTCCCTGTGCACATGACATGCATTGAAGCTACTCAGTATTGCATGGCCAGCATCTACTAGACTGCGCACACGATAGGGCACACCCAAAGCTGGGGTAGATTGGAGTGCTACATTACTTTTCACAAGCACAAGATATTTAACTGAGCGTGAACCTGAACCATAGTCAGTCAATAAAATAGTTAATGATTTATTTTTCAAGAGCACTCTTTTTCTTTTGAATCTGCCATTTCTTAATGTTGAAACTGGAGGAAAAGAAGTGAAAACAAAATCTGTAAACCTTTTGTACCAGCCAGGCATACAACCTGTAATCCCAGCACTCAGCGGGGCAGAGGCAGGCAGATCTCTATGAGTTTAAAGCCAGCCTGGTCTACAAAGTGAGTCCAGAAGAGCCAAGGCTACCCAGAGAAACCCTGGCTCAAAAAACAACAAAACAAACAAACAAACAAACAAACAAACAAAAAACAACCCAAACCTTTGTGCCAGGTGAAAAGAACAAAAACAAGTGCCTTTATACTGGTATGTGGTTTTTATCTGATTTAAAACACAGTGTTCCAAATCTTTAGCACTGACTTAGGAAACAGACAGCCTCTTGGCCTTTGAAAAAGAATGGAAAATGAGCCACAAACGGTCTTTACCTCCTACGGCACCATCCTCCAAACACAACCCTGTCTTCTGTTCTTTGCACTCATAGTGATATGTTAGAAATTTAAATATTATGCTCTTGAAATATAATAGAACTGTATCCATACAGACTGTCTAGACAGGGCAAGGGACTGTGTCTGTTTAATTTCACTTTACAGAGCAGGGAGCAGCCTTAGCACAAATAAATGCTCTTGATGATGATGTTGATGTTAATATAAGCAGGTGGCCAGAACTGGAGGGAGAAACCCTGTTACCTCAACATTAGCACTTTGTGGTGCATGCATGTAACACTTAAGTGTTTAATAAAATTTACAAACAGCTGGCTATTTTTTAAATAATAAATGATTTCAGCACATTTTACGTTTCTTAATATTGCCCTATTAAATTTGTTTACATGGGGGAAAGAAATATCAATCTGCCTATTCAGAAGGTAGGCAAGACCCCTATTCAACTTTCCTAATGTCTAAAATGTGTGAGCATTCTTATGGCTTTATTTTTTTAAAAAGGAATAATTGAACATTCTGTCAATGAGGAAACCAAGATTTAAAAATGCTGGAAACTTTAAGAAATAGAACTGGCATCTCTGTAATAAAGAGGATGGCATTTCTTCCATTTTCGATGTTGTCCTTCAGTCTGTCAACAAATATTAATGTGCCCCTGTCCTTCTACAGAGTAAATAGAAATAGACAATGAAAAACCAAGCATAATAAATAACTAAATCAAATAGTGCACTCAAAGATGATTGAGTGGTATAGAAGAAAGGAAGACTGAGCAAGATAGTGTGGAATTGGTAGGGAAAGTGGGATGCAATTTTATGTAGAGAGGGCAGAATAGGCCTCATTGAGAAGGTGATGTTTGAGATAAAACTTAGTAACATAAAGTACCTTAGAATATAGAGAAAAGTATATTTATCCTATATTATATGTCTAATATTCACTTATAAGTGAATATATATACTTATAAGTGAGAGTTGTTTTGCTTCTGTGTTACCTCATTTAGGATGATCTTTTCTAAGTGTACCCATTTGCCTGCAGATTTCATGATTTCCTTGTTTTTAATTGCTGAGTAGTATTCCAGTGTGTAAATGTATCACAATTTCTGTACCCATTCCTCGGTTGAAGGACATCTAGGTTGTTTCCAGATTCTAGGTATTACGAATAAAGATGCTATGAACATAGCTGAGCAAGTGTCTTTGTTGTGTGGTTGAGCATCTTTCGCATATGTCCAGGAGTGGTATAGCTGGATCTTGAGGTAGCATTATTTCATAAGAGTCAAGAGTTTAAATCCTTGTCAGTTCTAGGTATTCTTTAAAATTTTAAGGAATTCCTTGATACTGACTATGCTGGCAGAATTTACATTTTCTCTGTAAAGTAGCTAAGTCGGGGCCAAATGTTGACAATAATTTTTTTTATTTGTGGCATATTATAAAGTCATTTACGATGATCAAAAATAAAATTTGTAACATAACTTGATAACTTTAAAAAAATAATATAGCGAAAAGGAATTCTAAAGCATAGAAGTGCCACATGTGCCCTGAGGCAAGAACGTTCTTGAGTACATGAGGTGTCAAGGAAATCAGTGGGGGCAGGTCCACGTGAGCAAGGGCTACAGTCATTCTCAGGCCGAACAGACAAAGGAGATCTTTCCTCCTGAGACAGGGAGTTGGCTTTTGATCTGAGTGGGAGCCGGCTTCTGAGTTGAGGAAGCATGGGGGTAACATGACCTATCTGGTTAATTCTTTAATAAGATCACTTTGCTTCGTTGACCAAAGTATCCAGAAGAGCAGAGACAGAGCGGAACCCACTCCAGGACCTGCATTAGACATGATGGCTCAGCCTGAGTTGTAGACAGAGTCAGGGCACTTCTGAACTAGAGTCAACAATTCTTTAGTTTTCACGTGGAGAGTACCAGATCAGCAGCATGAACATCACATCACTGGGAACTTTCTGAAGTTTAAATTCCCACACCTCACCAGAAATTTACTCAGTCAGAAAGAAGCTCTACAAGAGGGGCTTCTGATATTTTGTTTAATGAGGCCTCCAGGTGATTTTAATTCTCCCGTAGGCTCAAGAACCACAGCTTTAAGCTATTGGGACATGAAAAAAATGACATGGACACTCACTGGATAGAGAAGACTGTGGTGGGCAAAAATGGATTTTTACTTGTGGGCAAAAATCCATACACATAATATAAAAGACCTTTAAAACACAGTGACAGAATATTTATGCCATGTCATTCCTATGCGAAGTTAAATGAGTAATGCATCCACCAAATACTTAAGAGCAGAGCTAACGCAGATGGACCACCACCAGGAAGAACATGCCTTCTTTAAAGAGAATGAACATAAAATCTAGTCATGGTGATGGACATCTATAATCCTAACACATGGGAGGTGGAGGGAGGAAGATTGGTAGTTCAAGGTCGTCCTCAGCTACAAATAATAAATTTGAGGTCAGCTTGGGCTACATGACACCATGTTAAAATTTTAGTGATTAAATAAATACATTGAAAATAAAAAATAGTGATATTTCTGCTGACCTCCAAATCTGTGTGTTTTAAAAAATCCATCTTAAGGCCTTTCATATGTGTCACCTTAGCTGCTGAGATATAATCAGTGAGTAGGCTCTGAAAGGCTGACCCTGTTCTGTCCTGTGGTGTAATCTGATCCATGAATCAATATCAGGGGACATCTGGGATATATCGTATCTTTCCCACAGACTGGTTGATTAACAAGAGAATGTTTTGAATTGGGTCCATATATGGCAGAACCCCACGTACTATATGAATTATTATGGGAGCAAACAAAAGGTCAGATTGTATTTTTGTGTTCTTAAAGAACACAGCTTTGACATGGTTAGGATTAAGTGCTTAAGAAGTGGAAAGAAAAAAATGTGTTATAATAAATGGCTAACTACAGTAATTTGTAGGATCATCTATTACAAAATTGAAAATATTTTCACAGATGCACAGTTTCTTGTCCAGTAACTTTACGAAGGGCATCAGGTGTCTACAAGTGTGTTAGAGTTTCAAGGTGCAGTGAGATTCTCCCCCCTTCTCTTTTTCTTTGCCTTGTTCCGTTTCTAATTGATGGTACTTCTGGAGCCAGAGAGGAACAGGAAGGTAGGATCTACTATCCACTTCATCCTTCCCACACTGTTTCTGTCAGGTTGTTTTTTGTTTTTGTTTTTGTTTTTGTTTTTGTTTTTGTTTTTGATAAAATGTAGGATGTGTTTGACCCAGTCACTGACTTTCCTATGATTTTGTCTTCTGTGAAAAAAATATTCATATACATATATATACATATATATATGGTTTTGCTTTTATTTTAAATATCACATTGAAAGACTATTATTTCTACCTTTAATATTTTATGACAGCTACGTGGGTTCTTTACCTTCTCCATTTCCTATACCCAAAGGCTCAGAACTGTGGCTTGTGCTAAAGAGCACCCCTTGAAAGCTTTTTTTTCTCAAAGATGATACCCAAGAAAAGGTCACTTAGGACATTCATTTCTGAACCTGACCTGGGAAATGCTTGGGATATATACTTGTAAGACACTAAATTTGTTAAAAACTAAAATTTCTGTAGATGGTAGCTCTCTACAGGAACCCAGTTATTATTTATTGCTACGTTGTTGATGATGATAATAATGTTCATCAGGATACTTGTGGGAAAGAGGCTACTGGGACTTTTTCTGAGCTTCCTCTAGGACTTCAATGAATGTCCTGAATGACACTGGAGAAGTTTTTGGTTCAAACAAAAAGTCTTTTGCCAAATTCTTCCTCCTTTAATTTTTAAGTGTGAGTACTTCACAAGAAATTTGATTCATATGTTTCTGAATCATTTACACTTAAATCATCAGTATGTTATTTTCTAAGAGCTACTAGGTGTCCAAGGAGTTTTCTTGGCCTGTTTTATAATTCCTCTTCAATCCTTTTCTTAAAACAGGAAAGTGCATTTTGCCAAGTACAAGTAAACCCAAATATTTAGAAGGCTCAAGTTCAGTTTCCCACTCTGAACTCCAGGTCAGGTGCATCTGTGGTTTCACAAAATACATCCTCACAACTCTGCAAAACTTTGACTGAAAAACAAAGGTGATAAAAATATGAAAAGGTATTCGTACACATTATGACTCTCAGGAGTACACTTACAACTATAGAAGAATCATGAAATGGATCAGGGGTATTCTCAGAACCAGTACATGCAGGTATTCACTTCTTTCACCTCGATTCTCTACAATACCTGACTGTGTTCACTAGTTTTATCACAGAAAATATTTTAACTTAGTTTTTCATTCATTTTTCTTTCTACCGCTTTGAGTCTTAAACATTTTAGGAAATATGTGAACGTAGTTTGTCAAGCAGAAGGAACTGAAGAGTCTGTAGGAGTTTCATGTCTTTACTGGAATGATGTAGCATTTCCATTTGAAAATACAATGGACTCTACTCTTGGAATTGGAAAAATGCAGAAAATTACCGCTGGTTCATTCTAGTACATCTTCTAGTTATTTGCCAATCTTCTTGACTGGCAAAGATGATTAACTCTGATCTCGGAATTCCCTTCTAAGCTAGTTCAGTTACATTCATAGAAGCACAGATAGTTAGGGGAGGGATTTGGAACTGTCTGAAGCAATTCCCTAATGTTCTCTGTCAATGAGTCTGCTTCAGTATTTCTGCACTACAGAGTAAGCAAGTAGATGCTGAAACGACAGGTATCATATCAAATACTTGATTTAAATGTTACTAACTGGTGGATGATATAAAGCCAGGTTTATTCAACCTGCTGACATGGGAAAGTAGCAGCTTGAAAGAGGGATTTAGAGAAACAAATGTGAAGATCTTGGACTAAAGTTACTATAAGGGTTGTTTTAGGGCAGAAGTTAAGGAATGATGCCTAAACAAATGTTGGTAGAATTCTTACAGTAGGCAAAAGGTAATGTCACCTTCAGAATGCAGATCTACAAAGAGCCTGAGTTAAACCAGCTGATGAGCACTTTCTGTCAGAACAGAGGCTCTGAAACAAGCTGGTGTTGGAACAATGGTGTGCAGTCTCTGAAGATGTGCAAAGTGCGCCATTTGAATTTCTTACCATAAAAAAGCAAATGTAGTATATAATACGCACATGTGCCATGAATTTGTTCCTTTATGATTCCTTTCCAAGATTAGACTGTATCCTAGCACTTACAAAGCTAACCAGTACCAACTGCGGTGTCATATGACTATAAAGGCATGAACCTTTTCTGGTGATACTTAAAGTCACATGGACCTTGTTGGGTACTTATGCATAGGTAGTATTTTACATAAACTGTACTTTCTCTTACTATTGTATTTCATTCTCAATAAACAAATATAATATAATAATAAGAAAATATATTTTAAAATTCTACTTTCTACTTTGAGCCATTTTATGTTTATACCAAATAAATGTTTAATTACCTAAATTCTACCTTTCCCAGTAAGAATTTATACCCCTTCCCCAAATATCAGAGCATTACATGCTGCTTGATAGAAAACTAAAGTAATAGAAGAGTCAAGACGGAATTTTATTAAAAAAAATAGCAAAAGCGTTCTCTAATGCTTCTATGAATGTGTTGTTGATTATTAATATTTAATATTGATTTATCTTTTACTTAAACAACAGTTATTCCTAAACCAGCTGTATACTCAAACACTACACAGAGACTAGGATTTATTTAATTAACCTAGAACACAATGCTGGGCAATAATTACTCCAGCCTAAAACTTCTAAGCCTGCATAGCTTCCTCCCATTCAGATTTCCCACATTTTACTTGCTTTTTAGATATATCTTAGGTCTGGTTGGTTCATCTGTCCTGTTTCCAGGTCCTCTCCTCCTAGCTCTCTCTTCCCAACTCCTCCCACTCACTTTTTTCCCCTCCCTTCTGGACCAGGATGTCCCACCTTATTTTCTCCATTGTTCGGCATTGGCTGGTTGTTTTATTGACAACACAGAGAACAAATGGTGGCACGTTTACATAACCTTGAGACAGGTGATGCTTAGAATAAACATCACAATGCAATGTTTAGATTGAAACCAGATAGTGGGGTAGAGAAAAAAGCATTTGAATGAACAAGGGTATATTATATACATTCCACAAGAACATTATACCAACAATAATGAGTTTATCAGGAAAAAAAACTGAATAAATTAACTCTCAGATTGAGAACATAGTGAATGAGAATTGCTGACAACATACAGACCATTTAAGATAAAAGGCTGTAAGGAAAGCCTCTCCATAGGTGGATAGTCCAGAATTTTATGGAGAATCTCATTCTGAAGATAATGAATAAAATTTACCTATCTGTGCTAGTTAGTTTTTATTGTCAACTTGGCAGTCACCTGATAAGAGGGAATCTCAATTAAAGAATTGCCCAGATCCATATTGGTCTGTGGCCAAGACCATAAGAGACTGTCTTGATTGATGATTGATGTGGAAGGGTTTAGCCCACTGTGGGTGACACCATCTCGAGGTACACAGATCTGGGTTGTGTAAGAAATCTAAGCCCAAGCCTGAGAGTAAGCCAATGAACAACATCCACTATGGGTCCTATTTCAGATCTTGCCCTGACTTCCCTCAAAGATGGATTAAGATCTAGAATTGCAAGCTAAAATAAACCTTTACTCTTCAAGTGGTTTGGGTCCTAATGTCTTGGCCTAGTAAGAGAAAATAAAATTAAGACACTATCAAAACTCCAGCCTAAAGTAAAAGCACTATTGCCCTTTGTGGTTTAGCATTTATAATTTTAATTAAAATATATCATTTTCTTTCTTCCCTTTTCTCCTCCAACCTTTCTCATGTCCTGTCTCTCTCATCCCTCTCATGTTCCCCATCACTCCCTGTCAAACGCATGTTTTTATCATTGTTGTTGTTATTAGCAGTAGTAGTATAGTAATAGTAGATATGAGTAAAGATATAAATACACCTACTGAGTCAGCTTGGTGTTCATTGTGTGTCTATGATTTCAGAGCTGACCACTTGAGTCTTAGATAACCATTTAAGAGGCCCATCTTTGAGATAGACCAATTCTCCCTCTCTTAGCAGTCATTAGCAGCTGTTTGTCTACGCGTGGGGCCCTGTGAGATTTCCCATTCCACCCTAACGTACTCATTGGTGTTGTCCTTGTTCAGCTCTTATTTAGAAAGCCATATTGCTGAGATATAGATGTAGCTTCTCTGTCATTTCTAAGAGATACAATCGTGCAGCGCACTTTCTGGTTCTCTGAGCCTTAGATGTAGGAGTTGCATTGTAGCTGTCTCCACTGGAATGCTGGGTACCCACAATCAGTTGAGCTCTTCATGTTGACCAGTTTTCTGTGATGGTCTCCATATTCTACAAAGAGAAGTTTCTTGACTGAGGAGTGAAAGCTACACTTACCTTGTGTCTAAGAATAGGTTTTGGAATACAGTTAGAAATTACACTGATCTGATGAAGCGAAGGGAATAGGTTCTCCTCTAAGATTTGCAAGCTCACTATCACTTGGTAGTTGGCTATGTTTTCATTATCATACATGATTCCCCTTCTGTTGAGCAGTTCTAACTCATATTTTGGTTACCACCAAGATATGAGTGCCACTATTGTACCTTTAGAAAGATCTTGTCATGTTGGTCATTGTAATTCATAGAAATCGCAGCTGAGTGGGGCTATCGTTTGCTTCCCTCCTTTATCAGCTTCCAGAACACCTTCTGGTACTGTGAAAACTAAACTGTAGGAGGGAGGCTTTCAAAGTTAGATCCAACTTGAATCTTCTAGGCTATGTGTCAGGGGTGTGTGGTGTCTTCAGCAATAGGGACTTACCTTCTGCCTTTGGGAAGCAACCAAGAGCAATAGCAATAGCCTATATTGTTTTGTGAGTCTCTTGGACTATGCTAACCAGCAAATCAAAAGGAAATTTCTCATGCCTGGTACTAGAGATTTTATTAGATCACTCTTAGGGAACGTTTTGTCAGCCCAAGTGTGATAACATCATTTCAAGTACATATGTAAATATGTATGTATATGCATACATTCAGACATATATATGCACTTGTACACATTCATATATACATACACATACATGTTTTGCTCATAATTTCAGGTAAATATAAATTAATTGAGGCTTTTAAAAACATTCTTAGTATTATTTGTCCCTTTTCCCTCTTCTGTACTGATCTCCCTTCCCCCTCCCCACTTAAAAGCCCCCTCCAGTTTTTCCCATTTCTCCTTTTGAAAGCATGATTGCATTTGTTCTCTCTGACTTTTATCTTCAAGTAGACAATGACTATTGCTAGTTATAATTTCATATTTTAAGTTTCCCCTTATGAAATATACATTTAGAGGATTTTATTTTTCATCAGCTTTTGTCAACATTATTTAAAATTTAAATTTATAGAATGTCCGAATTCTCTGGTTCTTTTTGTCAATCAGTTCATTAAATATTCAAAGGAATTGCTACTGAACATCTTTCTTGTGCCATTCAATAGTTAGTCTATGCTCATGAACTTCTCACACACTTTGTGAGCTGAGTGTTCTTTTTGCCTCTGTCCACAGCATGGAAAGTCAGATATAAGAAGTCTGACCACCACACACCTATCTCTGGATGTTCTCTTCTCTCTGCCACTCTGCCCGAGCCTAAAGCAATTCACATAGAAAGGATGATCTCTCCTCTCTGTTCCCCATGTTAATTTTAGAAGCTATGAAACCTAAGTTCTAGAAAACAGATCACAAATGACACCGTATACTTTTTTAAATAAAATTATCAGAGCTCTTTTCTATTACCTATTACATAAGTGTGATGGCTCATACCCGTAATCAAGAGGCTGAGGGAGAGGGACCACAAGTTCCAGATCTGCTTGGGCAACAAAGTGAAAAGCAAAGCCTGCCTTGATAATTAATTAATCAATCAATAGGTCAATCAATCAATCAATCAATTTAAAAAGTCTAGGTGGGGCTGGAAACATAGCTTGATGATTAAGAGCTCTAGCTGCTCTTTCAGGGGACCTGGTTTCAATTTCTAGTACCCACATGGCAGTTCACAACAGTCTGGGCCTCTAGTTCCAAGGATCCACTGCCCTCTTCTGGTCTCTGCAGGTGCCAGGCATGCACATGGTGCACAGACAGACATGCAAGAAAAAAACACCCAAAATCATAAAATATTTTTTAAATGTAAGAATCTAACGCTGTAGCTCAACAACAGAACTCCTCTCTTTTGCCTAGGGCACTTATATAAAGCCATCATGTCAATACCCAGTATGACAAAAAGAACAGACAAACAAAACATTGTCATATCTCTAATTTTCAGGATCGAGAGAGAGACTTTCAGCTATCCAAAACTAGAAGCAATTGAAGTGTCACAATGTTGAAGAGATCATGGATGGGTAGACATCTCCAGATGGCTACTTTGTCTTCATGTCAACCCAAAGATTTGTTCCATGCTAGCTATTTTCTCATTTGCCTTCAATAAGAAAGTCTATCAAGGTTATTTCTCTATCAGATCTTTATATTTTAAGGGCCCAAATAATCACATAACCTCTAAAGAGGCACAATCTGTAATGATTAGGACATTCATTTTGTTTTCTATGACCTTCCCAGACCATACAACTGTTCCAGTTTTCTAACTGGGGTTATTCTTATAATGTGTACTTGTACCCTCTCGCCATCTTCTGCAGGACTGCCCACCAGAAGCAGGTGATTTCCGAGCTCAGCAGTGTTCTGCTCATAACGACGTCAAGTACCACAGCCAGTTTTATGAATGGCTTCCTGTGTCTAATGACCCTGACAACCCATGTTCACTCAAGTGCCAAGCCAAAGGAACCAGCCTGGTTGTTGAACTAGCACCGAAGGTCTTAGATGGTACACGATGCTATACAGAATCACTGGATATGTGCATCAGCGGCCTATGCCAAGTAAGTGCTGAAGTCTCACCATGAGACTGGTCCAGAGCTCTTGTGCCTGCAGGTAAATAAGCTCCTCAGAGTTACTCAGTTACCTTCTGAGAGTTTATAAAGAGTTACAGATGTGAAGATGGTAATTTAAGTGAATGGTATGGATACTGTATTCCATGCTGATGTTAAGACTGCAGTTGGGTTTTGTTTGTTTGCTTGCTTGCTTGTTTGTTTGCTTTTTCATTCATTGAATTATACTTGAATGGGAGAGAATAAAAAAATTGAATATTGTACTTTGATGACGAATTTTGAAAATACCTATACTTCAAATGTTCCTGAAAATTGGAAAGGGGCCGATGAAGGAAGAACAGGAGAAAAGAAGTGTGTGTGTGTGTGTGTGTGTGTGTGTGTGTGTGTGTGTGTGTGTGGTGTATGCATGAGAGAGAGACAGAGAGGGACAGAGGCAGAGAGATGGACAGAGACAGAGAGAGGTGTGTTAGGTGTGTTCTCAGACATCCATTTTCATTTACATAAAATTTCAGAGTGACTTGGGTAGGAGAACTCACCTTACTGCTTGCAACTATATTGAAAATTCACACAAATTGTAGCAAGAAGCAGGCATCTAAGAATTGGGCTGGATGTCAGACAAGTAACACTTAAAATCCAAGAATATATAAAAAGGGGTTGATTTCTGCCGTCAACTCATCAGAGTGTATTTGAAGACTCAGCAAGGCAACAACAAGTCATGTTAGTGTGTTTGCCACGAACTTTATTTGCAGGCCCACCTTTTGGAATGTGATGAGCAATCTACATTATAGAGTGAGAAGGTCCTCTGAATGTTATTGTCCACAATGTTCTCTTATGTGTCACAGTACAGAAATTTTAAGAACATTCGCCTCAAGTGAGAAGACATTGATTGAGTCTGACTCTATGGTATAAAAGCTTATAATATGAGAAAAATATGAAACATGCTTCAATGAGTTGTTTTAAATTTACTTTTTTAAGAACTTTAATCTACATATTGATTTATAAGAAAAGTGCCATGTAAATTGTTATAAGAGGTGAGAGGTTTTCTGGGTGAGAGGGGAAACAGATGCAGTCTATCTCTGAACGGGTTAGAACAGTGATGCAGGAAGAGGCATGTGCAAGGTTTCCCGGAGGAGAAGGGAGAAGAGATACATATATCAGCTATTTCTTTTTATAGATGATATATGAATTCCAGGTGTAAATGTGAATATAGGTTTTCACTGTTCTCAAGATTGCAAGGGTCTCAGTACCTACATACCTTTAAAAGCAACATGTGAAGAACATTATCTGTGGTATTTTAAAATTATTTCTGATTATTTATCAATAGAGCTAGTGAAGCAGGAGAGATGTCTGGCTCAGAGGCTTAGAGGGTGTCCATTTCCAGAGGACCCAGCTTCCTTTCTCAGCACCATGTTAGGAGATTCACAACCACCTGACCCTTTACCTCCTGGGGATGGAATACCCTCTTCCCACCTCCACCTGCACACACATGGCGTATGCTCACAAAGATACACACACACAAGTACAAATCAATTTTTAAGTGTCCTGCCAACAAGGACTCTTGATTTGCTGAAATGGAATTGTGAAATATGTAAAACTAGGAATAGCAAAGAATCACACGGCAAATAAACATTCAGAGAAGACTGCACCGCGAGCAGGGGAGGTGCGCTCTCTTGTCTGTGTGCACTGCTTCAGTGCCTACAAAGAAAATTCCAAGGGCTAGAAGATGTGCATGATCAAGTGACCATTACATCACGTCAGAAACAGGACTAAACTCTTCTAATACCCATGTCAGTGTTGTCTCTACAGTACCATATTTGCAAATGATCCAAAATCAACAAGACAGGTCAGCAAATTAGGTTTCAGTTGTTTCTGTTGCATGATAGCACAACCTGGCATGTTTTCTCCCTGGGTTTTCTTCCTGCCAGCTGGCCTCATGTACCTTGTTAACTAAAAGAGAATCCTATCTCAGCAGCTGAAAAAAAAATAACTTCTACATGAATAAGTATGGAGAGAGAGTGCTCTGATGGGATTGGTAAGTCTACATGGACCTTCTTTAATTTAGACTTACACAATTGTGATTTGTTTGATTTGGGAATAAATGTAAATTGTAGCATTGTTTGAAACAGTGGTTCTCAGCCTTCCAGGTGTGTGACCTTTAAATACAGTTCCTCACGTTGTGGTGACCCCAACCATTAAATTATTTTTGTTGCTGCTTCATAACTGTAATTTTGCTACTGTTATGAATTGTAATGTAAATATCTGTGTTTTCCAAAGTTCCTAGGTGACCTCTGTGAAAGGTTGTTCAACTCACCAAAAGGGGTCATAACCCACAGATTGAGAATCACAGATTTAAAATGAATGTGATCCATATATATAAATTAGAACTGAAGATTACTGATTTATTTCATATGTAAGGGGCAGTGCTATAGTGAGGCAAGAAAACTCAAATTCCATTGTAACTCCAAAAAGTAGCAAGATTTGGATGGAGAAAGACTGGACCACCGGTTGAAAGTGAGAAAAAAAAAAGATAATTTTGTAAATAATCATGGAGGCAGATAGGAGCATAATATCTGAAGTGAATGACCAAGGAGTAAATGACCAAAAAAGACTTTAACATGGAAAGACAGGCTCACAATTCTTCTTTAGAATGATCGGGATGTAAAGTGAATATATAAAATAAAAATGAATTAAAAAAAAAAGATCATTATAGCCTCCGTGATGAGAAGCCCTGGAGCCACTGAAGCCAGCTGTAATGGAGGGTCCTGTACCAGCCCAGGAGGCCAAAAGCATTAGTGTTTCCCTGGGTAACAACAGCAGAAACAGAAAGAACACTACATCTGGATTGAAGACACTTTCACGAGGGGGGCTGTGAAAGCAATACATTAACAAATAATTTTAATTTATTAATTATTAATAAATTATAAATAAATCAATACATTAATCAGACCAAACACATCAAAAACTACAACTTAAGGTGGATTCATAAAGGGTGTAAGCTCAGTGCTTTCTGCTTCATCATCATGTGTGTGTTTCAGTCAAGCCAACCTAAATTTTCTAAAGGACGCAAAAGGATGGGCGAGGGGGAGGTGATTGAAGAAGGAATAGATATGAGCAGAGGCCACCGAAGCGATGGAAAGATAGAGATCTTAAGGGCGCTGTGTGCACCCTCAGAATGAGACAGATTATTCAACAAAAGAAAAGCTGAAGCACTCCTTTCTATAGAGAGAAAATAGTCAAATTCTATCCTAGTTGTAAAGTATTTAGCTGGATTTGTATCTGTGATTTGTACTTTCATTTTTAGTAAGAAAATGCCTTATCTTAAAACACAGTTGGGAATTGGTAACTTAATGTGCAATTATATAAACTTGGTCTTCTGTTTCCCTGAAAAATACATTTCCAGCCTCGTTTTTCCTTTCTCTTTTCTACACCATTTGTTAAAGATTCTTAGCTTTTTGTCTGGCATTTTGTCTTAGAATTTCTCAAAAGCAGCTTTAAATATTTATGAGGGCAGTAATATGAATCACAAACTATTAAGAGTAATTTTTTTTAATTTGACATAATCACCTTGTTAGAAAATGATGCAGTGATTTCTACAGTGACTTCTCCCTCACAAGCACCAATTTAATTTCTTTCCATTTGTCTAATCCCCTTCTAAGAGCCAATTCCTCAAAACTATTTGTTCTTCGTCTCTGCTCTTCAACAGAATCACAGAGTCCTGCAGTTTTACTAATAAGAAGACAGCTCCAGAAGAGGAGGAAGGAGACTCTCCTCTTCTGGAGACCTGAGGACTGGCTGTGAGGCTAAGAAGAGGGTTGGCTCTATATGCTGGCACTTTGCATCAGGAAAATATCAGAAATGTTGCTATTTGTGCCACACACCTCCTTCTTCTTGATAGTAGCAGAACAAAACAGTAGGTGATATATTTACCCTTCTGCCTATAGCAGCAGATATATATATATATAATTTATCTATAAATATATATGAATAAATATATTTATTCTCAGTGGACATGCAGTTTTCCAAATATTTGTGGTTCACATGTCAGACAATACTACCTACCTTCATTTCTCAGATGTAAAAATAGAGGCTCATTGGATTATATGATTTGCCCAGGGTTATCTGATCCTGCCTGACCCCAAGGAGCCTATTACTGCTGCCACAGCCAGGTGCACCAGACACAAGTCTCATTTGGTAATAGTTCCCAAATTTGGCTATATACCAGAATCACTTGGAAAGCACTTATAAGGCACAGCTCTTAAGCCTCATCCACCAGACATTCAAATTTATGAGTTCTAAGTCTTTAACACTATGATTCTATGGCAAAGCCAAATTCATGAACTACTTATAAATTGGAGAGAGGGTATAGGATTTAAAGATAAAGGATAAGAGGTAGAATCTGGCCCTTTTTTTGACCAACTATGTTGGTCAAGGTATGTAGTGTCCTGATACTTTGTTTTAGTCTAAATGAGAATGTCCCACCAACCGTGAAGTACCGAGTGAGGTCACCGCTGTAAAGCTGTAGACAGCTGTGGAAATGTGAAAGACCCTGAGGATTTTTAGTAATACAGCACTATAGTATTGGTTTCGAGGAAGAGAAGGAAAGGCTGAGGAGAGGAGGAAGGAAACAGGTGAGGAAGATGGAGGGAGGATAGCACAGTGGTAGGATGCTCATCTAGCATCCCTAAGGTCCTGTCTTTCACCCCCAGAACCGCACAGCAGAAACAGAGCAAGAGCAATGTCTCTCTACTCTCACTGCCATCGCTTCACAGTTGAAATGATACTAACTAGACAGGCATGAGGACCCAACTCTACACCTTGTGAGACAATTACCTCCCTATACTCTCTTTCTTCTTCCAGAACACAGAAACTGTCACTAGCAGGGCTTTCAGAAAGCGCTTTTTTGGAAAACACTACTTTGAGAATTACCTAGTCCACCCTCAAGACGCAGGGCTGAATTGAGTTGTGTGCCCCTCCCAGGACTTCACAGTTATTTAACAGCAGACTGAAGGTCAGGGAGTGGCAGTGTTTATCAACATTCTGAAAATATGCTCTCAGTGTTGTTTCTTCAGCACATCCCATGGGCCAAGAGTTTTGTCCAGCTTTAATTCTGTCATCGATTTATTATGAAAACAATAGATTAGTGACTATAGCTTTTTAAGCCACCCTCCCATTCCCTCCCTCCTTCCCAAATCTGATAATCCTCCCCTGGGCTGACTGTGAGGGTGTGCACCCGTACCTTCTGTCTTAGGTTGATAAACACTGAGATGTTTAGTTGCTTATTGCAGGAAAGATGTAGATAAGGCAAGAATAGGAAGATAAGTTTGAATGTTTAAAGCCAGAGGCTCTGGACGAGCCACAAGCTGAGCTTCATCCTTTGTTGCTGTATCACTTTAGGCAAAATTATAAACCTCCGCTGAAAGCAAGGCCCTATTGCTAAAAATAACCCATACACAACTCAATTGAACATGGAGAAGTAAAGTTGGTGTCTACCTGGAGCCTTCATCCCTACTGGCTAGTGAGATTCCCTTGTAGAAAACTAACTTTTCAGTTATAGGTGCTTGTTAATTGGAGATAGCTTCTGGATTATGAATGGGAGCATGTGTCTGCTTTTTTCAGCTCTAGGACTCCATGTGGTAGACCCTTTAAGGCCCTGTGCACGCTGTGAGTTTATATGTGCACTGGTCCTGTTATCCTTAGAAGGCCTTAGTTCCTTGATTCCATCAATCTATGGCTCTTACATGCTTTCCATCTCCTCTTCCATGGGGTTTCCTGAGTCCTGAAAGGATGAAAACATCCTGTTTGCGACTAAGTATTCTAAGGTCTCTTACTCTCTGTGTTATGTCTGGCTATAGATCTCTGCATTTGTTTTCATCTGCTTCAAGAGAAAACTTCTCTGGTGATGGATGAACAAGGTACTAACCCATGAATATAGCAGAATATCATTAGGAATCATTTCATTGCTAAGTCCATTTGTAGAACAGTAGTGTTTGATTTTTTCCCCTAGGTCCCTGGGCTACCTAGTCTTGAGTTCTTGGTCACACAAGCAGAGGTGAGAATGGGTTCCATCTCATGGAATGGACCTTAAGTCAAATCAGATATTGATTAGTTACTCCCACAAGCTTTGTGCCTTGATTACACCAGTTTATCTTGCAGGCAGGTCACCATTGAGTGTCTAAGGATTCGTAGCTGGCTTAGTGTTTATGTTTCTTCTTCGGTAGCTTGCAGAGTACCTCCTCGTACCAAGAACACTAGCCAGTAGGGGCAATGAATCTATATAGGCACCAGCTTGACTTCCCCAAGCTTAATGAGTTATGTGGATGTTGTCTTCAACAATGGGCCCCCTTTGTCAACAGACTGGGTTGGAGGGTTTTCATGGGACTTCTTTGGCTAACAACTCACTTATATGTAACCCAATCCCAGTGCTGGAAACTTCAGTTAGTGACAAGAGATGGCCAGTTGGGGCTCTGTCTCCCCCATTATTTAGCAATTTCATTTACATCTTTTTTATATATGTTTATATTTCAGAAAATTTCTACTGTATTAGGTTTCCATTCAAATGCTCCTTACTTTTAGCTGTTCCTTCCTATATTCCCTTCCTCATCCCTATTTTGCCCCACTCTACACTTGATCCTCCCATTCTAGTCCCCACCCCCATCCATAATTATCTATTCTATTTTCCTTTCCTAAGGAGTGCAATCTGCCTCCCAAAATCTCTTACTCTGTATCTAGCCACTGAGGTTCTGTGGATTGTAGGTTGGTTATTATTGATCTAAAAGCTATTATCCACATATAAATGAATATACCATATTATGATTCTCTTGTTTTGGGTTACCTCACTCAGTATGATTATATTATAGTTTCATCCATTTTACCTGCAAAATTCGTGGGTTTTTTTAGCAGCTGGAGAAATACTCCATCATGTAAATGTAACACTTTTTCTTTATCCACTCTTCTGTTGAGGTTGTTTCCAATTTCTAGCTATTATAAATAGAGAATCTATGAACACAGGTAAGCAAGCATTTCTATGGTAGGATGAAGTATCTTCGAGGTATATGTTGAAGAGTGGTATAGCTGAATCTTGAGGTAGTTTGATCCCAATCTTATGGAGGAACCACCACAAATTTCCCTACTGTCTGTATTCATTTGCACTCCTACCAGCAATGGTTTGCATTCTTCGTACTCCACATCCTCACAAGCATGAGCTGTCATTTATTTTATCGATTCTGACAGATATAAGATGAAATCTCAAAGTACTTTGCATTTCTCTGATGACTAACGGTGACGAACATTTCTTTAGGTGGTTCTCAGCCTTCTGAGAGTTTCTTCTTTTGAGATGTCTCTGTTTACATCAGTAGTCCATTTCTTTCTCTTTTTGTTTTGGTTTGGTTTGGTTTTGGTTTTGGTGTTTGAGACAAGGTTTCTCTGTGTAGCCTTGGCTATCCTGGACTTACTTTTGTAGATAAGGTTAGCCTAGAACTCAGAGATCTGCCTGCTTCTGCCTTCTGAGTACTGGAATTACGGGCATGTGCCACCACACCCAGCTTGTATCCCATTTCTTAATTAGGTTACTTGCTTAATTTATATCCAGTGTTTTGAGTTCTTTACATATTTGAGATATTAGCCCTCTATTGAATGTGTAGTTGTAAAAATCTTTTTCCATTCTGTAGGCTACTTCTTTGACTGACATGCTCTTTGCTGTACAGAAGCTTTTCCATTTCATGAGGTCCCATTTATTAATTATTGATATTAGTGCCTGTGCTGATGGTGTTCTGTTCAGATAGTCTTTTCCTGTGCCAATAAGTTCAAGTCTACTTCCACTTTCTTTTCTATCAGATTTTGGGTTGAGGTCTTTGATCCATTTGGAGTTGAGTTTTGTGAAGGGTGATATGGATCTATTTGGATTCTTCTATCTTCAGCTGTCTAGTTTAACCTGCACAATTTGTTGAAGATATTGTCTTTTCCCCCCAGTGTTTATTTCTGGCTTCTTTATTTAAAAAAAAATCAGGTTTTCATAAGTGTGTATATTCATGTCTGAATTTTCAATTTGATTTCATAGATCAACAAGTCTGTTTGTCTGCCAATACCATGCTGTTTTTATTGCTGTAGCTCTGCAGTACAACTTGAAATCAGGGATAATGAAATGTCCCACAGTTCTTTTATTATTTGAAATTGTTTTAGCTACTCTGTGTGTGTGTGCATATCAAGTAGAAAATTATCCTTTTAAGATCTGTGAAGACTATTTGAAATTTTTATGAAGATTGCATTGAGTCAACAAATTGCTTTTTGGTAGAATAGCCATTTTTACTATATTAATCCTACTGATTAATTAGCATGGGAAATCTTCAATTTCTTTTTCAATGTCTTAATTTTTTTTTTACATACATGTCTTTCATTTCCTTGGTAGAGTTACCCCAAGGTATTTTATATTATTTGAGGCTCTTGTGAAATGTGTTGTTTCCCTGATTTCTTTCTCAGGACATTTGCATTGGATTATAGGGCGGCTACTCATGTGGGGAGATAATTTTGTATCTAGCTTTTTTGCTAAAAGTGTTTCTCAGCTCTAGGAGTTTCCTGATAGAATTTTTAAAGTCACATTTATGCTATCATATCATCTGTGATTAAAGATACATTGACTTCTTCCTTTCTCATTTGTATCTCCTTGATCTCCTTCAGTTGCTCTAGCTAATACTGGATAAATATGAACGGAGTGGACAACCCTGTTTTGTTCCTGGTTCTAGTTGAATCTCCTTAAGTTTCTATTCATTTAATTTGATGTCGGTTATGGGCTTGCTGTAAACTGCCCTTTAATAACGTTGAGGCATTCTCTTTGTATCTCTAACCTCTCCAGGACTTTTATTATGAAATGGAGTCAGATTTTTGTCAAGGCCTTTTCTGCATCTAATGAGATGATTGTGTAGGTTTTTGTCTATATGATTGATTACATCAATCAAGTTATGTATGTTGAACCATCTCTGCACCTCTGAGATGAAACCTACTTGGTCATGATAGATGGTCTTTTTGATGTGCTCTTGGATTCACCTTGCAAGTATTTTATTGAGATTTTTTTTAATCTATGGTCATTGGGGAAATTGGTCTGTAATTCTCTTTCTTTGTTAGGTTTTTAAGTATCAGGATAACTGTGGCCTCATGAAACAAATTGGGCAATGTTCCTTCTGCTTCTACTTTGTGGAATATTTTAAGAAGTACTGGCATTAAGTCTTCTTTGAAAGTCTGGTAGAATCCTGTACTAAACTTTCTAGCCCTGGGCTCTTTTTGGTTAAGATACTTTTAATTATTCCTTCTTTTTCATTAGGGGTTATGGGTCTGTTTAAATTGATTATCTGATCTTAATTTAACTTGATAAGTAGTATGTATCAAGAAAATTATCCATTTCTTTGAGAATTTCCAATTTGGTAGAGTACAGGTATTCAAAATTAAGAGTCTCTGGATTTTCTTGATGTCTGTAATCATGTCCCCTTTTCATTTCTAATTTTGTTAATTTACCTATTATCTCTGCCTTTCAGCTAATAGGGATAAGGGTTTGCCAATTTTTATGGATATTCTCAAAGAACCAATTCATTTCATTGAGTCTTTTATTGTTTTTGTTGTTGTTTCTATTTTTTCTTATTTCAACCCTGAGTTTAATTATTTCTTGCTGGCTACTCACTCCATTGATCGTGATATCTTCTCTTTGTTCAAGAGTTTTCAGTTGTGCTAATAAGTTGGTACTATGAACTCTCTCCATTTTCCTTCTTATCTAGGCATTAGTGCTATGCACTTGCCTCTTAGAATAGTTTTTATTGTGTCTGTAATTTGGGATTTGTTGTGTATTCATTTTCATTCAATTCTAGAAAATTTTTTATTTTTTTCATTTTTGTCTTAACCCATTTTTTTTCATTCATTGGTGAGTTGTTCAGTTTCCACGAGTTTCTAATCTTTATATCATTTCTTTTATTGCTGATATCCAGTTTTAATTTGGGGAAGTCAGATAGGATGGAGAGTGTTATTTCAATTTTTTCTATCTGTTGAGACTTGCTTTCTATTTGAATATATGGTCAGTTTGGAAAGTTCTATGAGGTGCTGAGAAGAAGGTATATTTTTTGTGTTTGGGTGAAATGTTTTGCGATTATCTATTATTTCCATTTGGTTTATAATGTCAGTTAGTTCCAGAATTTCCATGTTCAGTTTTGGTCTGGATGGCCTATCCATTGATGAGAGTAGGGTATTGAAGTCCCCCACTATCAGTGTGTGAGGGTCAGTATGTGATTTAAGCCGTAGTACTGTTTATTTTATGAACTCGGGTGCCCTTATGTTTAGTGCATAACTGTTAAGAACTGCAATATCCTCTTGATGGATTTTTTTTTCTTTGATAAGTATGTAGTATCTTTGTAGGGAATGGGACTACCTTGCCAAGCCACAAGACAGGAGGACACTTTCAGTCCTGATGCAACTTGATTGAGCTATGCTAGATGGGAAAGGGAGCTCCCCTTTCTGAGGAATAGGCAAGTGGGGAGAGAGAGAAAGGAAGATGGGGCTGGTAGGGGAGGAGAGATTGGGCTGCAACCAGGATGTAAAGTAAATAAAAAATAAATTAATTTACAAAAAGAATACTAAAAAAAAAAAGTATGTAGTATTCCTCTCTATCTCTTCTGATTAGTTTTGGTTTGACATCTATTTTATCAGATATTAAAATGGCTACACTAGCTTGCTTTTGAGTTCCATTTTCTTGGAATATATTTTTTCATCCTTTTACCCTAAGGTGATGTCTTAGTAAGTTGGGATTCTTGGATTCAGCAGAAGGATGGATACTGTTTCCCCATCCATTCTGTTGGTCTATGTGTGTCACTTTATTAGGGAACTGAGACCATTAGTGTCAAGGTTTATCAATACTGGGGAGGGAGGGTTAGCAGAGGTGGCAGCAGCAGCAATGGTAGGTGGGTGTGTGGGTGTGTGGCTGGCTGTTTCTCCTCTTTTGATTTGCTGGTCTGAGATTATTTATTTTCTGTGTTTTCTTGGGTGTGGTTAATCTCACTAGCTTTGGTTTTCCGCCTAGTGACTTCTGGACGTCTGGATTTGTTGATAGATGTTGTTTAAATTTGCTTTTATCACAGAATGTCTTATTTTCTCCATCTATGCTGATTGAAAGTTTTTCTGGGTATAGGAGTCTGAGCTGGCATCTGTGGTGTCTTAGAGTCTGCAGTACATCTGTCCAGGCTCATCTGGCTTTTAGAACCTCCACTGAGAAGCCAGGTGTAACTCTAATAGGTCTGCCTTTATGTGTTTCTTGGTCTTTTTCTCTTGTAGATCTTAATATTCTTTCTTGGTTGTATACATTTATTGTTTTAATTATTATGTGCTAAGGGGAATTTCATTTCAGGTCTAGTCTATTTGGTGTTCTGTATGCTCCTTGTACTTAGATAGGCATCTTCTTTAAATTAGGAAATTTTCTTCTTTAGTTTTATTGAAAGTATTTTCTGTGCCTTTGACCTTCTCCTTTCTTCATTCCAATTATTCTTAGATTTGATCTTTTCATGGTGTCCCAGATTTCATGGATATTTTATGCCAGGAGTTTGTTGTTGTTGTTTTTGTTTTTAGATCTAACATTTTCTTTAACCAAGGTATCCATTTTCTTTTATATGTCTTCAAGGCCTGATATTCTCTCTTCTATCTCTTGTATTCTATAGGTAAGGCTTGACTCTGAGATTCCTGGTTGAGTTGCTAAATTTTTCATTTCCAGATAGTCCTCAACTTAGGTTTTCTTTATAGATTATATTTCCACTTGCAGGTCTTGAGCTGTTTTAATTATTTCCTTCCACTCTTTGTGTTTTCATAGATTTCCTTAAGGGGTTTATTTGTTTCCGCTTTAAGGACCTCTATCATATTCATAAAGGCTATTTTATGGTCTTACTTTGGTGCTTTAGCTATGTTTCAACACTCAAAGCCTAGTATAGCAGGATTGCTGGGTTATAGTAGAAATATACTGTCCTGGTTATCGTTAATTGTGTTTCTATACTAGTGTTTTGGATTCTGGGTTTGGGGAGATTCTGACTGTAGGTATTGGTATCTGGTCTTGTCTTTGTTGGGTGGGTGTGCTGTTTCTTGGTTTCTGTTGCCCTCTCTGGTTCGTAGGAGAGTGTGGTAGCTGTGTATTCCCTGGTAGGGAATTCTTTTGGGATCGTGATATCTGTCGTACTGGGGTTGCGTGTAAAATGAGTTTCTAGGTATTGGCAGCTGATGGGGATGAGGATGAGTTTTGGAGAGATGAAGAGGTCCACTGGAGGGAGGGAGGGTCTTCTAAGTCCCCTAGGGATGGGAGCAGAGAATGGGGAAAGAATATAAAGGAGAGGAGGGAGAGTGAAGATCTGAAGCTTACCCACCTACTTCACTAGCCTGCTTGCTTCTCTGTCAAACTTAGTTGAGAGGAGAGGGAGGCCACAACAGGAGGTCTAGAACAGAGATGAGGGTGATACCAGGGGATAGGATTGGAGGAGAGGAATAAGAGGTGAAGATCTATGGTCAGGCTTCCTGCTTCCCTGGCCAGAATGTGCTGTATGTTGCCAGGAATGCCTAATGGAATTGGGGCTGGTGTAAAGCAATGAGTAGAGGGAAGGAAGTTTGCAGGGAAAGATCTATGTGATCCACTGGGGATGGAAGTACCAAGAGCAGAGCTGGGGATGAGACTTGGGATGTTGATTTGGAGGAGAGGAGAGTGTGGTGAAATCTTCAGTTACCCTACCTGCTTCCCTATCCAGAGTGGGAGATGGGTTCCCAGGGAGTGTCTACTATATTCAGGGGTTGGGATAAAGCATTGAGTGTGTGTGGTGGGATGAAGTGAGGGGATGATCTAGTCTGTTTTCTAAGGAGAGATAGGAAGGAGGTGGATATGGATGAGAGGGGAGATAGGGAAGAACTGGGAAAAGTAGAGGTGAGGGAAAGGATAATAAGAATATACTGAATGAAAAAATTAATTTCAATAAAATAAAAAGTACTAGCCTCAGTTTCCTCTCTGCATTATGAGAATAATTGTCACTGATAAAATGCTGTGGAAAGTAAGTGACCAAGAGCTTAGTAAATACCAGCTGTTACAGTCCCCAAGATCTTCCTTATCTTTGTCTTTTCACTCTGTGTGGCATTATGGAGTGCGTGGTTCCGTATGTTTATGCATATCACAAGGGACACTGGCTCCATGAGTGGAAAAACCTCCCGATTTCCTGTTGTAGCCATCCTCACCTAGAAGTTCCACATTATCCCATTATCCGCTCCAGCTCCTGGGCAGTGAATTGTGTTCAGTGGAAAGGTAACGAACCATCACAAACAGAATCAGCTCTGTTAGTTCTGCTTGTAAGTCAATGATTTTCATTATTCGGATGCCCACATTTATATATGGTGTAAAGTACAAAGCTAGTCTGTGTTTTAAAGAACGACATATGTCTACAGATAGAATGTGTGCTGCCATTAAAAATAATTTTGAAGTTATTTTGAAAGAAAATAGACAAGTTGGTTTTGGTTTTACAATTAATGAGATTCATCAGCTGATACCTACTATATGCATATCGAAAGAACAAGTATGAATGCAGACAAACCGTTTATATTGAATCCACACATTTATAGTATTTCCTGATGCTGTTCAGAAAACAAAGCATTATAAAAATGAAAAGGAAACTTTCTTTCAAGCCATGCCTTTGATGATGTTTTTAAATGAGTGGTACAGTAGAGAGGTAAACAACAAAGGAAATTAGAGAGTCTTTATGTCTACTTCTCCTTGGCAGCATTAAAATGAACCATACTTCCACCAAAGTTCTTTTCATATTTAATAATTCCTGCAGCGAGCAGTTCGAAATGAATTAAATGAAATGATTATTTCTCCATCTCCGTCTGTGACCTGAGTCACTAGTATCAAATGTCCTCCAGTAAGTCCAAAGGTGGTGATGTCAGATATGATGAGTTGGCCATTTCTCCCCATGTTTTATAACTGAATTCCACGTGGAAGCATCATGTTGCATAGTCTGTTTTTCTCCCCTTTGCCTGATACATTAAAGATAAAGAAAGCTGCTAATAAAACTAATTGAATATAGCTACTGAAGCCGGACTTTTGTTTCTTGCAAGCCTCTGTTATGTGTTAGTTAAGGGAAAGGCAAAACTGAACTAAATGTTTTCCCAAGGGTGGTGCATTTGTAAACTTGTGGGGAAATTCCATAATTTGAATTTTATTTAATCACTTATCAAAATTTTACTTGGTATTTAATGATGCGATAAGTATTGGACATATTTAAATGGACAGAAAAGTAAAGAGCAAGTCCCACCGTCTCAGAATTCACACTCCGCAGGGAAGGGTTTAACCGTTCCCTGTTTACCTCATTGTAAATTAGGTTCTCTTTCTAAGTATGGGCTTGACTTTACTTCTCACTTTCTTTTTTTTAATTAAATTTTTATTTTTTATATTAGTTATAGTTTATTTACTTTGTATCCCAGCTGTAGCCCCCTCCCTCAATCCCTCCTATTGCCACCCTCCCTTATCTCCTCCCTGCCCCTCTCTAAGTCCACTGATAGGGGAGGCACTCCTCCCCTTCCATCCTACCCTAGCTTATCAGGTCTTTTCAGAACTGGCTGCAAAGTCCTCCTCTGTGGCCTAGCAAGGCTGTTCCTCCTTTGGAGGGAGGGAGTCCAAAGAGCCAGCCATTAAGTTCATGTCAGAAATGGTCCCTGTTCCCCTTACTAGGATACCCACTTGGATACTGAGCTGCCATGAGCTACATCCAAGCAGGGGTTCTAGGTTATATCTATGCATGGTCCTTGGTTGGAGAAACAGTCTCAGAAAAGACCCCTGTGCCCAGATATATTAGGTCCTTGTGGAGCTCCTGTCCTCTCCAGATCATACTAACTCCCCCTTCTTTCAGATGATTCCCTGCACTCTGTCCAAGGTTTGGTTATGAGTCTCAGCATCTGCTTTGATACACTGCTAGGTAGAGTCTTTCTATTTCTCACTTTCTTGAACCATTCAGCTACATTCCCTTATCCTAGTGTTTAGTCAAAGAATATCCCAGTTTATTTTCTGTTCATGAGCATCATGTTTTGTTATTAGCCTGGTATATTACCAGTATTATATTAACTTATTCTAGTATATAAGAATGTGAGGCATCTTAGGTCATTTTTTCCATGTTTGCTACCTCTGTGTGGGTCATGTGAGCTGGCCTCACTTAGAGACCACATTTCTTTGCATGGTGTCTTTCTTGATGGTGACTTAAAACCAGAGGAATTTATTTTCTCATATTTCTGGAAAGTAGAAATCTGAAACCAAAGAATCATCAGGCTACACTTTGCCACGGTTCTGGGTAGAGTAGAATGTAGTACACAGAGAGGAATCTTTACCTGTTACCTGAGGTCATGCTCAAAGACAGAGGTGACCAAAAAACCAGGCTAGTCTCTAGAACTGAAGGACTTGAGAAGGCAGAAGACAAAACAGGTTGTTGAGACCTTGCTCATGAAGACATATATAAGAAATTTAAGATTGTGTTGTTTTTATGATGATACAGTGGCATTGAAATAATTTCAGTGGAAAGAAGATAGGATGATATGTAAACCACATAATTAGAGCTACAGGCTTACACTAACAAGCCCAACTTTTTTTAAAAAATAGGGGTTTACTACTTATGTAGGCTGTCTTAGAACTCTTTATGTAGTCCAGGCAGGTCTTGAACTCTGGGTCCTCTTGCCTTAGGTACATAGGTGGTGGGATTATGGACATGTACTACCACCATCCCCAACATTAAAAATACACATAAAAATACATATATGGAAAGCATATCTATGTAGTTTATTCTTTCAACTTAAACATAGGCTAAGAAAAATTTAGTTTTCTATTGGTTTTCTTTGCCCAATGACAGTGAAGTATGTATGAGAGTAAACCTAACTTATAATAGACACAATTCATATTTTATTATTTTAATGCTGCACACATTTCAGAGTGTGGCCATGCTTACCATGTGCTTTTCTCATAGTGTGACATAATTTTATTTCTAGCTTTAAAAATGTGGGGATTTATGTCACAGGGGTATACAACAAGAAAAGGCCGTGCTAAAATCAGACTCTGTTATTTCTGTTGCATGGCCTCCTCTCCTCTTGAGGAGAGAGGTATTCATAATGAAGTACCTATCGCTTAATAAAGGTAGGAGTATGTTCTCTCCAGTGGAGATCCTTAGGGCCTATAAATTCTGTGTTCTGTTAAATGAATGTTTTATCTTTAGCAGATTTCTTAGTTCATTCTTTGATGCTTTGTTTGAGGAATGACACATAGGGCTGCTCGAAACACCAAATATATTAAATGCTAGCTGATCACCTTTTAGCACCGTTAGTAATAACACTGACTCCAAGAATTTGGGCATCTCTAAGATAGTCACTAGTGGTACCATTTTTTATTTTGTAGGTCTCTAGGTCTATGTTCAGCCTTGATAATTCACTAGAAATGCAAACAGAGAATATATAAAGCTGTTATGCTTGTAGCTGTTGTTTATTATAAGGCAATGCTGACAAGCCAAGGAAAGAGATGCATAGAACAGGGCCCAGGAGAAAGTCAAATGCCACTATGCCTTTTCTCAGTAGGACAGTGAAGGTAACTCTTCCCTCAATAAGTATGTGACAGTATTCATGGAACGGCGACATCAGGGAAATGTACCACAGTGCCTTTCTGGGTGTTCCTAACTTTTGCTGAGGATTGGTGCCAGTGACACAGGAGACCACCTGTGTAGCAGACCTTGGTTTTCAGAATCGCCAGGGGTCAACCTGATATCATGTGGCCCGACACTCTCACAAATCATCTTGTGAAAACAAACACACATTCCCAGTCCCCAGACAAAGACAATCTTCTTAATCATGCCATTACAAAAGCTTGAAGATTATCTCCCAAGACCTGAAGGCAAAGGACAGATCTTTTCTTGAATAAAGTCAGCTATTTACTACCTGGTGACAATTTGGAGCTATTCATTCATTCAAAAAGTACCCAGAGAATGAGCCCTAGGTTGTATGCTAAGACTACAGCAGCCAGAAGGACTCTGACCTTTTCCCCAAGGATCATCTCTGTAGATGGCATCCAAAATGAATGGGAGTTTTCCCCTCCTCCCCTGTTTACTATTTACATTGAGAATCACCTCACTGATGAGAATTCCATGAGAAGTGGCTAAGGATGTGCTGAAGCATGGTGCAACTCCTTTAAAAGCAAATCTGGCAGTTCCCCAAAAGGTGACACATGGAGTTATCATATAACCCAGCAATTCTACCCCTAGATATGAACCCAAAAGAATAAAATCATACATTCATACAAATACCCTATTCTCAAATGTTTGTAATACTGCATGTAAGTTAGCTAATAAGTAGAAACAACTGGATTGTAGATTACCTGCTAATGGATAAATATAATGTCTTGTATGCTAATTTGAAAATTAAAAAATTAACATAAATTTCAAAATATTATAATAAGAGAAGCCAGTAACAAAGAGCCTCTTCCTTAGTCTCGCTCTGTCTCTGTCTCTGTCTGTCTGTCTGTCTGTCTCTCTCTCTCTCTCTCTCTCTCTCTATGTGCTTGTTGTTGTTGCTACTAAGTCATATCTGATAACTGATAGGAATAGAGAAAGTCTAAGAAGAGAGTGCTGGCTTCTGGTTCATGGAAACATACCAGAGCATAGGCAGAGAAAACATGGTTTGTTCAGGATTTTCCTTCCTCTTTTTGTAAGATGCT
Organism: Psammomys obesus; assembly: GCF_907164565.1. Lineage (NCBI taxonomy): Eukaryota > Metazoa > Chordata > Mammalia > Rodentia > Muridae > Psammomys > Psammomys obesus. The sequence continues at coordinate 2,291,973 of NW_026585686.1, read as the reverse complement.
GATGCAGTCATGCGAACCCTACCCTTAAACCTTGCCCGATACTAATTATCCCCCAAAAGTTCCACCTCCCAATAGCAGTAATATATTGAATTTGGGATTCTTTTCTCTACATATGAATCTGTAGCAGTCAGACATTCTGTCATTCGATATGGGCGTGAAATGTCCAGCACAAGAAACTCTGGGGAGACAAACATCAGCTTGGGGTATCTATGCCAGGGAGCTGGTAGGGGACAGGGAGTGATTGACAGTACATACTGAGCTATTTCAGGGGTGGGTGAAAAAAAAATCCTACGAAGAAATGTTGGTAACAGCACTGTGCTGTATGGACATTATCTCTGTTATGGCCTTTAATCTAATCCTCAAATGAACTCAAAAATGGCAATGTTATTACCGTTCAACAGAAAGGGAAGATGACAGATCAGGTGCTGTGGATTTATTAATTCAACATTCTATTAAGCGCCTACTAATACCGGATGTTCTTTTAAAAACCTAGGGAAGCAACTGTCAGTGCAGGAGTCCATGGGAAACAAGGACAGAAGCAAGGGTCACTGAAACCCAGTTAGGGGAGTGGGGAAGGCATCGCTGTCCTGCTCTAAGGTCACCACCTTCCTTCTGTACTCCCTCATTCAGAGTCCCCAGGGAACTAACATTCACATCTGCTCTGGCAACCATTTTTCTCCACATTCTTTCTCTTATTATTTTTCACAACCATCTGTACTGTTAAGTTGAGATCTTGTCACTGAACAGTGAACATAGCTTACTCATGTTGTTGACTGTATTGCTCAATATGACCATTACATGCATGGTCTAGTGAATCAATGAACCTCTCTGTTGGCTATTTCTGTCCCCTGATGACCAAGTCCTTTCTAACTCACATGAATTATTCATCTTAAATGTTTTTATCTTTTAATATATGTATGTAGGCCTTGTTCTTACTTCCTGTGGGCTGTGAAACAGCCTATTTGGTGAACTCAGATGTATTTGTCATGTACTAAGCAAAAGCAGTCTTGAATTTGAGGGCTCCTTCCCTCCACCCCATAGCTTAAGAGATGATTAAAGGGATCCCACAATATTCCCCACCAGGAGAACTGCTTGATTAATTTGTATGCTAACCAGATCCTTTGGATTAGCCTTCATTGCTGAAGCAATTAGAGCTTTCTTGAGATGAACTGTGCAAAATGCCAGGTTTCCAAAGGTCATATAGATCAGTCAACACCACAGGCAGATGGAATTTCTCTGTATTGTATATTAAAAGACAGATGTAACAAGTGTTTGTACCTAGGGGGGTGTTCCATGACAAAATTAGCTGATCTTCAGTCATCCATTTTAATCAGTTCAGCTCTCTCTAATTTAATATGGTTATCAAGTTTTTATCATAAAATCAGAATCTTAAATGGCAGTTTACATACAGGAGAAATTTACAAGATCTGACACTTTGTCCCTGGCTTTGAAGAAAAAAGTTAAATTAGAACTAGGCCAAATAGGCTTGAAGAAAACATTGTGAGACTGAGTGTCATGACACTTCATGTAATTGTTTTCAAATGTTAAAAATCAAACGTGAAAAGCAATTAGTAATTATTCTAGGGCTAATTGGCATGCTTCCAAGGAAACATCACGTTAGATAAAGGGATGATTTTTTAAAATGTTGTAGCTACTTTAATTGTCAAGATCCTTAATAAGAACAATTTAAAGCACCAGGGACCTTCCAGATTCTGAGCCATGAATATAATTTTACCCAAGTTTTAGCACATCCAAGTTGCCAAAGACTGTCCTGGAACAATCCTAATAAGGGCTTTTTGCCAGTCAGGAAAATCCGCACAAGCACCTAAAATTAGTTTAATAAACCCCACCTGTCCTTCAATTGCCTTTTTGGTTCTGCTGCCCCAAGGAGCCCAAATCAAGAGGGAACAAAGTGTTTTCACTGCAGTCTGACCTACTTATGATCCAAGAGAACACCTCAGAATCAGAAATCAAGGGAGTATGGCCAGAAAGGCTTCGTGTGGTTGGCAGAACAGAGACGCCAGTGCAAATTCTAGGACCTTCTGGGAAGTTTTGCATCTCAAAAAGCTAATCACAAGCAGAAAGGGACCTTGGGGAAATCACCAGCCAAGTCTCCTCATCTCAGGGATCAAGAGCTGAAAAACTGGAGTTAGAACGAGACCTCTTCAAGGTCTCTCAATTAGCAAGTGACAGAACTAGGTAGACTCAAGCACAGGTTTTCTTGGTCGGGATTAAGTGAGAACATGCTTCATGTATATCTGTTTTGAAGATCGTTCCAGTGAGCAGTTTCAGGTGTTTGCATTCAATGTGTTTATTTGTTCTTGTCTCTTTCATCATTGCTAAGTGAATTTCAGCCCCTGACTTATGGCCAGATTATCACAGGAACATTCCATTCATTTAAAAATGGTTATATTATAAAAGAAAGCCCAAGCAGCAAACCCCGCCAATGAGGCAAAATACTAAAATCATAATACTGGACATTTCCACTCTCGCAGAAACGCAGGCACAAAGCTGCTCCACGTTCATGCCGTGGTATCTCGCAGCAGCCAGGACCTGACGGCTGGCTGGCCTCATGTGCACCTGGGTGGGTGCCTGCACTTTCACATACGTTCACATTTTTGGGGCAGCTGAATTTACGGAGACTGAAAGGAAGAAACAGATACCTCAGGCAAAGAAGTAGAGGTAGGACAGGGAGGGAGGCTTGGGAAGATGTGGCAAGGGTCCATTTTCTCAAGTCAGCTGTACTTGACCATTGTCCTTGCTGCTCCCTAAGCCTTCATTAGTGGGAAGTCTTCCGGCTACCTCTTACCTTCTCAGGGTGGCTGTCAGCTCCTTAGCCGGAAATGTCAGTACTCGTGCTTAGTTGTCATTATTCATTTGATCATCCTTCTGAGTGGTTTTATTGGAAAACACAGATCACGTCTGAGCAACCACGTCTCTCTACTTTGTGCGATCCAAGTGATGGCTGTGAGGTCTCTCTGAGACAGGAGGGGCTGGCGATGGCACTCAGGCTGGCCTTGAACTCAGTACTGTAGTCCAGATGCCCAAGAACTCAGTCCAGATCCTCCTGCCTCTGCTGGGATTATGGGTGTTTGTCATTAGCATAACCAGAGTTTTTTGGGGTTTTATTTGTTTATTTGTTTTTGAAGTTGTTTTTTTTTTTTTTACTTTTTTCTTTAATTTTGTTTCTTTCAAAATTTTACATTAGTTTATTTAATATGCATGTGTTTGCGTGCATACACACATTTGTGCCATTATGTATGTGTAAGTCAGAAGACAATATACAGGAGTTGGTTCTGTCCTACCATCATGTAGGTATTGGGAACTGAACTCAAGTCATTAGGTTTGGTGGCAAACCTTTATCCTCTGAGCAAAGTTTCTGGCTGCTCTTCCTTCCTTCTTTCCTTCCTTCCTTCCTTCCTTCCTTCCTTCCTTCCTTCCTTCCTTCCATTTGACTATCTATCCATCCAACCATCCAGTCTTTCTAACTTACTTACTTTCTGATTACACATAGCAAAAATTTACTTTGCAGAAAGGAAGGATATAGAATGTGCAATTGAGGTGGGGAAGTCCACCCAATGTCAGGGCCTCCATAGTCCTCCTGCCTGTCTTCCCTCATGAAGGTGCCTGGGTGGGGAAGGGATTTGTACAGATTCATCTATACCTGAGAGCATTGGCACTCAGAGGACCTGTGGTCCCGCCAGGATGAAGGACCTCCGAGTTCCTTCATGCTCAGCCTTTCTCTTCTCTTCTCTTAATTCTGAGAACTACTTGAATGCTCACTTGAAGCGTGTTGGCAGTGTGCCAACTGGATGGTTTTTGTCAAGGCTGCTCAGGTTCAGACTTCCGCTTCCCAGAGGAACTCTTCAAGTGTCTCTCTACACTTCAAAGCAGAGCTTGTTCCTCTTCTCCCGCCAATGGTTGTCACAGCTTTAGGAATTGCAAACCAGCGATGCTCCATCCAGGTAGACCCTACGGGCAGCTCGTGTTCCACACAGAGGCACATAGGGGAAATCTGAAAGTTGCAGACTTTAAGCGTAATATTTTCAACAGAATGTGAAACTATAACCTTTAAAACACTCACATCATGCCATTCTCTGCGCTTCTAACTGGCACCACTAACTGAAAGATAGCTCGAAAAACTGCTGTGGCCTGGAAATGGTACCAAGCCCTGGGAGCTTTTTTTGCACATCCATACAACAACACAGCCTGGCCCACGGCTGTTTTTATGTCTGCCCTTCCCCACAGGACATATAGTCTAGGTGTGGCTAATGGGACAGAGAAAGAACTACCATCATCATCACCATTGTAGTACACAAATAATAATACATAAACATACATTATGTAACAATACATAGTAATACATAAACCTGTGTTATTCCAGATGTGTGTGACATTCTTCATACACACGTGAAGCCTCACAGAAGACCCATCTACAGCCCAAGTGGTAACTTGCTTGCTTTAGCCTGCATAGCTGGTGGCTAGTTAGGGTGTACTCTCAGTCGGCGTGCCTCTAAAGCTTACATCTTGCTTGGCCATGCTACCCATTGAATCACTCCTTTCTCTCCCTGTGAGAATTTCTAGCTGTGTTTTGGGGTCCTGTTAGCCCTTTTTCTTTCTCTCTCTTTTTGAAGATGGGTTTTTATTTCTATTAAAAGCATGTACAAATGTCTGTGCACTATATGTATGTGGTGTCTCTGGAGGCCAGAAGACGGCATCAGTTTCCCTGGAACTGGTGTTACAGATGGTTGAGAGCACCATGTAGGTGCTGCGAACTGAACCCGGGTTCTTTAGAAGAACAGCCAGTGCTCATATCTACCAGCTACATTCCAGCTGAGGGTTTTCTCGCTTCTATCAAGAGGATGAACAAGTGAAGGTCATTGTTTGCTTGTGAAGATTTTCCAGCTCTGATCTTTTTTTTTTTTTTTACATTTATTACAAATTATTCAATATGTATACCGGCTGTGGCCCCATCCCTCATTCCCTCCCTACCCTCCCTCCTCTACTCCCCCATGTCTCTCCCCTAGTCCACTGATAGGGGAGGTCCTCCTCTCCTTCTATCTGACTCTAGTCTATCAGGTCTCATCAGGACTGGTTGCATTGTCTTCATCTGTGGCCTGGCAAGACTGCATCCCCCAGGGGGAGGTGAACAGAGAGCCTGTCACTGAGTTTATGCCAGAGAAAGCCCCTTTTCCTCTTACTATGGACCCCACTTTGAGACTGAGTCTATGGGCTACATCTGAGTCTGGGTTTTAGGTCATCTCCATGTATTGTCCTTGGTTCGGGGATCAGTCTCTACAGGGCCTTGAGGGCTAAGACCAAAAACTCAAATGACAACGCATGCAGCTCTGATCTTATCATCCAGTTAGGAACAACTCTAGGTGTACTTATGATGTGGGCAGAGGGGTTACTCTGAGAGTGTGTTCTCACACGTTCAGTAAATTTTCCATCATATGTTCAGTTCCAGCCTAGGAGGATAAATGCCCATCCCAATAAGATAGATTTGTTCCATTTTAAGATTCTTCAGGGTGGAAGAAAAATAATTTGAATCTCCTTAGCCTGGGCCCAGAAAAATGGAATGTTGAAAGGCTAGAGATCTATGGCAGGAACGTCAATGAGTCGTTCAAAAACATATTTACCGGGTGAGTGGAATCACACGGAAAGTCCTGGCCTCAAGAAATGCACAGTATCTGTGAGATCCCCTGCAACATCGTCATATTCATTGTCATTCATTCTTAATCGTTCATATCCAGTAATATTCTTTCTCTCTCCCTTCCAAAAATGTCTGTCCTAGTTAGTGAGATGTTCACCAGGTATAGCCACTGGGTATTCCACGGGTGATCATGGTCATGGCATGCTTTTCTTAGAAGTGTTTTAAATAAGGGCTCTGGTCTGTTTAGATGTGTCCATCATATTGATATGACTGCATGATGCTATCATCTATATTCCACAAACTTTGTGCTGCCCAAGAGCTATGCAAATGAGATACAAAACAAAAAAAATCTCATAGTGTTTTGAGTAAGTTTATGACATCACGTGACTGCATTCATAGCTGTCCTTGATCACGTGTGGCTTACAGGCCATGGCTGGACATGCCTGAGTAGTTAATCTTACTGGGTATATTTCACGTAATATCTAAATCTCTGTAGAAAAAAACATTTACAGTACTGAAACATAGCAAAATTATCAGATAAATGTTCTGACAGTTTAAAAAAAAAACCTGAAATTGTGGTTAGAGACCGAGTCTGAATAACACCCCACGTCTTTCCTGTGAGAAGAAATAATTGCAGCAAGGTTATTTCGAAAGTCACATTAAAGCTCATGCATAAAAAAATGTCTCCTAGTTTGCAAATGGATGTGGGCTTGCTACTGTCTGCTGCTGTGAGTGAGTAGATAAACCTTGGGTCTTTATTCTCCCTGGGCAGGGGCTTAACACCTCCCATGCTTTGGATAAATGCGAAAGGCTGGGACTACTCAAATGTTAATGATGATAAACAAGCCATGGAAAACCCCCGTCTTGGTTCATAGCAGAATCTTTTTGTACTAGGACAAGATGAACCTTCTGCAAGCAAAGGGAGCCTCCTCTCTTCTTCAGCCAAAAGTTCACCAGGGCTCAAACAAGCTCTTAATGGATTCCAGCAAGACTCTGTGAAGGTCTAGGAAAGAAGACTCTGTTTTGCAGCCTAGAGGAATATGCCTAGCTCAGTACCACACTAAAATCAGGACCCACCTGCACTCAAGCCCCAGACTGGGCTTCCAGTCTGGTTCCGATTTGGCAGGGGAGGGGGACCTTGGCAGCCTGCCTTTATTGTTTTAAAGTATCGCTGCCATTCTGTAATTCACAGCTCACGTCTCACCTATTCCATCAGCCGTTTGCAGGCTGATGAGAAATCAGCCCCATCTGTATCCCAAACCTAGCACATAAGACCCTTTCATTCTGCTAGTCAAGTCTATCAGACACAGTGATTCTCTGTCTTGTCCATACTGATAAAGGACTGAGTTCCTAGAGATCATCTGTCATTATGCCTGTGGAGACTTTCCACAATCATAGAAAGGTACAGGACCCATGAAGATAAATCTGCAGGATACGGACAAGTGATGGGTTTGGAAGGTCATCAGCAGCCGCAGTTAATTTGTGACAGTGAGTTTTCTCTGAACGTTTGGTTTATAATCTCTGAGTGGTCTCAATTTTCTTGTTCATCTTAGAGCTGTGTGTATCTTCTAAAGGGCAAATTAAGTCACATGGATAGTGAATAATAACCTTTCAGATGAAATGAGAGGTCAGTTGTCTTTTCTATTTTTTTAAATAAATTAAAAATAAATTTTAAAAAGTTAACATACAAAGTGATGGGTTTCACTATGTCATTACTAAACATGTGTAGCTTGCGTTGTTGGTTTGTGGGGTTTTTTTGCAAAATTTTTTGACAATTTTTTAAAATTTATTTTTTATATTAATTACAGTTTATTGACTTTTCATCCCAGCTGTAGCCCCCTCCCTCATTGCCTCCCAATCTCACCCTCCCTCATCTCCCCCCAAGCCCCTCTCTTTTTTATTTTTTAAAATCTATTTCTTTCTTTTAATTGTGTTTGATTTTTTAAAAAAAATAAGTTTTGTGTATATTTGAGTTTTCCCAGTTTTTTACTTTTGAAGAATATTACAGAACAGTTCTTAACACACTTTCATATTTCCTCTTTCTTTGTGTCTTCTGCTTCCTTGGATAATTTGTTGTTGTTGTTTTTTATTATAGTTAATAGCTGCTCTCATTCTTAAACTTTAAAAGCTTTGCATCCTCGCATGGATTCTTCATCTTTTAGAGGAGTGGTTGCTACACTTTGCAGATGGCTAGGCCAAGAAACAGAGAGATGAGGTGATGCAGACACAGCCACACAGCTGACGGGTAATAGGACTTGGATTTCCATTTATGTTTTCTAATTCCAAAGTGCACAGAGCTCTGGACTATCCTGATACCACAGCAGCTTATAGACATCATATAGTTGAGTCCATATTGATCTTGCTCTGTGGAAGAATGGCAAGGTCAAACACACAGGCCCCTCTCTTTCCATATCTACGTAAAGAAGCCATCGAGCTAGCCAGGGCAGAATAAGGACATCAGCACAGAGTTGCAAAAATAACAAACCTTACCACATGTTTACTTGTATGGATGCATTTAATTACACTGTTCCATCTGTGTGTTCCTTGTGTTGATTATGTGTGTGTGTGTGAATTTGTCTCCTTCTCCACTGTAGCAAAACAGATGTAACGCACAATTTGCCATTTTAATCTCTTTTAAGCATGTGGTTCAGTGATACTGAGTTCACTAATATTGTTGTATACCCATTACCATTAGGCATCCCAGGGGCTTGCTTGTCTTCCAAAAGAAACTCCACATTTACTAATGACTAGCTCCCCATTCACCCCTTTCTTGACCTCCTGGTAGCCCCCATTCTACCAGCTGCGTCTATCTATTTTAGTGCTCACGTAAGTAAAATCATGCAAAATTGATTTTTCTGCCCAGTGTGGGTATTTTCTCCACTTGGTAAATATAAAATGTTCAACGTTCATCCATATTGATCAGAAATTATTATGTAGATAATTTAGCTTAGATGAGAAACCCCATTCTTTTATAGTAACATTTCATAATGGATGGGCATTTTCTGCTTCTAGCAGTAGTGAGTAACGCTGCTATTCAACACTCAAGCACCTATTTTGTCAGTGGTTTCAGTTATTCAGGATCTAGACAGAGAAGTCAATTGCTGAATCAAATGGCAATTCTGTGCTTAAAATTCTGAGGGACTTCTTCACTGGTTTTCCCAGTACTGCACCATTTTAAATTCCCAGCGCTTCGCCTCCCAGTCCTATACCCACAATTCTCCAAGATTCAGGCTGATAGCATCATCCTCTAAAGAACAGCTGTGACCTTTAAGCTTCTCACCCTCCCACAGCTAGTACAATACTGTTCCCAGTTTGCTGAGCGGAGACTTGCTCATTGTGATGGAGATGGTGATGCTGAGACTTCTGGGAATTCCCCTCCCCAGCATTCGTCCCCTCCTTTTTGCCCCTCTGCTGTTCCCAAACTCAGAAAATAGCCATGAAAATAGTGACATGCATGTCTGCAGAGGGAAGAAGACAGAAACAAAACTGTAACTGTGCCTCTTTACATTCTAATGAGATGGTTCAGAGAATGGCCGCCTCCTTACCCTTCACATGTTGATTTACGATTGCAAGCACAAGTTGGGCCAGCTGAAGCCACATCTGCAATTTAAATGACTGTTTAAAAAAATGGAGCCCTCAATATCTAGTTAGACTTCATGGCTGGCATGTTAATTGAGAAAGCCATTCTAACTATGCATTACACTGTCTTCCAAGCAGGAATGCAACCTGGCTGGTATTTGTTTGTCAAGAACATGTTTATTTGTAGAAACCAGTGGGTTTTGCACTTTTGAAAAAAATATAGAATAGGAATGGCATTGGATGCTTTTGATTTCGTCTTTGAGTATTTCCTTTCCCCCACCCCTAAATTTTGCTTTTACTCTGGATCAGGAGTCAGAGCTACATGTAGACATGGCTGGAGAGAAAAACACTTATGCTAGTAACAGTTCTGAACCTTAGGGGAGATGTGTAGGATAAACGCTGTGCACATAACTTTCCACTAATCCTCATTTTGTACTTTCATCACCTCTGAGGCTATTACCTTGGAAACTCTGGAAGATAAGGGTGCCAGTTTTTCTCCTTTTGTGCAACGTTGTAACTTTCCCAAGTAGAACATTCCTATGGTGGGAGCATGCTCTATTCTCATGCTCCAGTGTTTGCATTTTACCGTTGACTGAGGGAGAGCTAAGGTAATGGTTTGATGTGACACAGTTGGCCTGCCTCGGGCTGTGAGACTTGACCCCTGAGCCACCATGGAAATAAGAGATGGGTGCTGGAGTCAGCATGCTTCAGAATTGACTTTTCCTCTCCTTCTGACACTGTGCGGTACAAATCAGAAGTTCACATTGGGGTTATAATCACTGGCTTTTGGCAAGCTCTAATGAGAGGTCTCTGCAGGGTTAGGTCGCTCAGATGTGTCTGGGCTGGGTTCAGTTTGTTTCCATTCTCTGGCCCCTCATTCTTCTCCTGCCATCATTAGCTACTCCTTTAGGATGTTCTTTCCTCTCTTTCAGGTAAGAGCCCAGTCAGTGCTGAGGCCAAGTTACAGGAAAGCATCAGAAACATATTTTCAGGAAAAGTTGTTCTTACATAGGATTAGAAAAGCCTTGGGATTGGGGCAAATATTTTGTCTCCAAAGAAACTTTTCATCTTCTTTTCCCTGGTGACTCTAAGTTGATGCTAAGAAACCATGTCAGCGTTAGTGAGAGGTTGCTGCTGGGCTAGGCTTTCAAGGAGAATGTCAGAAACATTCCTCATAAGCCTACTCAATAAACAGTGTGTTCTCACATGGGCATCTGGTTAGTGCCAGCTTTTTGGATGTACACACTGTTGGCGTAAGCATCCTCCAGTGTCGTGGATTATAGGGTGGTAGGAAGAGCATGTTACAAGGCCAGAATCCCAACTTAGACCAGAATTCCTAAGTAGGTGACTTAGGAATACATAAGATACATAAGATTGTTTATATCTTATGTATAGTCACAAAAGTGATTGTGATTTACTGTTCAATCTACACAAAGTCTATAAAGGACTAACTAACTGTGCCTGACACACAGAATACCCTTCATAAACACCATCATCCTTTTCCCATCACTCATTTGTTTGCTCTTTCTATCATTGGGCTTATTGCCCTAGTTTGTAATTTTCTAGCAGTGTTTTCTACTCTGCAAGTAACTTTCTTTTGAGTTTCTTTTTTCCTATTTATTTTTTCACTTCATATCCCAAATGCACCCTCTCCCTCTTCTCCTCCAAGCCCACCTTCTTCTCCCATTCCCCCCTTTCTTCTCCTCAGAAAAGGAGGAAAAAACCCTTACCAACCCACCCAGGCATATTAGGACTGGGGAATCCTCTTCCTCTGTTTCCAGGCAAGGCAGCAACTAGGGGAAAGTGATCCAAAATCAGGCAACTGATAGCCCCAACTCCACTTGCTAGGGGATCCACATGAAGATCAAGATGCCCATTAGTTACATATGTGTCAGTGGCCCAGGTTCAGTCCATGCCTGATCTTTGGTTAGTGTAGCAGGGGACATGGAAACCAAAGTGCTACCTCATAGCCAAGAAGGATTTCCAATGGAGAGAGTGGGACACTAACCCTTCCATAAAACCTTCAACCCAAACTTTACCCTAACTATAAGAAATGCAGGGGTGAAGATGAAGCAGAGATTGAGGGAATGGCTACCCAGTGACTACCCCAACCTGAGATCCAGCCCATAAGAGAGAGCCAACCACTGACACGATTAATGATGCTCTGCTATGCTTGCAGACTGGAACCTAGCATAACTGTCTCCTGAGAGGCTCCACCCAGCAGTGGATTGAAACAGATGCTGAGAGCCACAGCATTAGGCAGAGCTCAGAGAGTCTTGTGAAAGAGTGGGAGGAAAGGATAGAAGGATCCAGAGGGGACAAGAACTCCAGAAGAAGAGCAACAAAGTCAGCTAACTTAGGCCTATAGCGCTTACAGAGTCTGCAAGTAACTTTTATGCTACCCTTCTGCTTACGCAGCTGCTGCAGTTACCCCTGGCCAAATTAAAGAACCACTCTTAGTGAAAAAGAAAAAAACAGCTAACAATTAGCAATCTACTTTCTCTTTTTGTATTCATTAAAAATAATTCAAACACCAAAGATGGACAATCATCTGACAACTCAATACCCAACTGTTCTGGACAACACTCTACTCATAACTATTCTTACCTAAGACTAACAAATATTTTCCCCTACTCTGAGATATATATTCACTAAGTGGTTCTTTGCAACTTGACTGAACCTACAAGAAATAATGAACTTGAAATAAAAGATTTATGATATTAACAATTGCACGATGATTATGTCAATATCATGTTCAAAATCAATTTGAAATAACCCTGGGAAACCTTAGAATTGGTGATAAGATCATATTTTTTATAAAATATATCTGATAGTGCTACAGGGAGCCAACCAGAGATGACCACTCAAACACAGTTTATGATCAACTGAAAGTCTTTATTTCAGGCAGCAGGGACTACACTCAGATATTCATGACCCAAGTTTAGCACCAAGTGTTTAAAGTAAGGGATTTTTAAAGGCAAAAATCACATTTTAGTATCTCACTCAGCAGCTGCAGGGGAAGATTTTGCACAAGCAAGCAGTTTAACAGAAGCTAAGCTAGCTAGGAACTCTTGATCTCAGGATCCTAGAATAGAGTTGAGTACGTTTCCACAATGCTTCCCATGAAGAAGACCAGATTTTTGTCAAACCTAAAATGCTTCAGTAAGAATCAAAAATGGAGGAACTTCTTGTCTGTCCTGCCTTGCCACGATAAAACCATCCATATAAAACTTAAGGATTTTTCTATTCAGGCTTTTACAGGTATGTTGAAAGTGATACATTTTATCTATTTTTAAAATAAAATAAAGTTCTCTCAAGTATACATTATAAAAAATGCATGCAGTAGAAATACTACAAGGTACAATGTTGCCAAATTATTGTTTTGCATGAAACATATATCCCATCTCTTATTTGTCTCTGGCCTATAAGAAATTCCTAAATGTAGGACATAAAAGCAGGAACTTTGAATACTTTTAGAGGGGTTAGAATCTTTTTGTGTTAACATTTATACATTCTGTGTTAAAATGCTTTTCAGATAACTTGTAGGATTTAACTAAAAATAATTACACCTACTGTAAAAACTTATATTTTTCAAATATTTCTAAATTTAAATATTCTCATTACACTGATTCATTTGTGTTCGTAAGTTAGAAATGTGAATAAGTTTTACTGTCAGGTTTGAAACACAGTTTCATCTGGACTTGAACAGGGTCACAGTAAAACAAAACAAGGATTTGTTTCTCTGTAGAGACGTGGGTACTCACTGGTATTTTCTTAATCTTTCTGAATGAGAAAGAAAATGCATGCAGTCATTTCTTTGACTGGACTTATTATGTCAAACATGAAGGGAAAAAAACAGCTCATTGGCCATTATCATGATAGTGCAGTGATACAGCAAAGCGAGGTTGGTTGACTAAACCCCCCACAAGCTTGGACTGTGGGAGCGTGGCCACACTGTCACTGACTAACTCTTCCAGCCAGTCCAGTCATGCTCCCGGCAGCTAACCTTTCATCTGGCCCAGAGATTTTGGCACCCATTAAAAATCAGACAATTCATAGTTTTCCCGTCTGTAATTTATGATTCATGTTTATTGATTTATTGCTAATTTTCATGACTATACAAATCAAATTCACAGCTTTAGCAATGCTACTTTCCTTTAAAAAAAAAAGCAAAAAAAAAATTTAACATGTTTAGATTCAGTGGTTCTTTTCCACGAAAAATGAATGCATGCTGAACATTCCTAAACACAAATGAACTATTGATTATCTGTTTTCTGTCAGTACCCCTACTTAATACAATATGAATAGACTTTGGTAGAAAAAGCACAGCCCCTTAAAATTTGACTTTCCTAGGATCTAATGTCTTAAAAAGAATATATTTGAGACTTTATTCTATATTAAGAAAAAGACTTAGTGACTATTGCTTACATGGATATATTTTAAAGTAGTTCCTGCTTCAACCTTGGATCAGTGGTCTGAAGTTGGAAAGTTAAGACTCTCCTAAGTTCTAAGCATCTCTCTATCACCTGAGTAACTTTTAGAAGAGATGATTTGCCACTCCCCAGCAACGCTAGCGAACTTTTTAACTTTAATTTCTAACAGACTCCACTGAACTTCTTATAAGTAGTTTCTCTATAAGCCAACCTAGCTTGGTGCTGGCTATTTCACTGGGCTACTTTAACTGTATGTGGTATGTAAGGATGGAGTTTAAAAGCTATTTTCTATGGGAATTCCATCCACTCTAACAGTATCACAGAATTAATTTCTTCTACAGAGCAGAATTGTAATCTTCTTTCACATCTGCTGTGGTCAAATCTAGAAGAATTAAAAAGCAGCCTTTGCAAACTTGACTATGTCCAGAGCTGTGAAACCACTAGTGTATAGGACCTAGATCACTAAGAAACAAATGACTACACGCCTCCCACAACATTACTGACACACATGATGTGACAGTTATGTGGACTATGCGACGAAAGATTTGAAAACATAAGCATCTCAGAAATTCTGAAATATATATTTGAAATTTTTATGTTCTATGCGAAATGTCCTAGATCTTTTTGTAAGTGATATCAAATAATCCTAGGTCCTTAAAATAGAAAACTATTTTTTATAACTCATGAGAAACTTCATTTCATTCAAACAATGTGACTTATTGAAACAGATGGTAATAAGTTAGCACATCCAAGAGGAGTCATGCGTTACTCCATAATGTCACCCTTCCTCTTTCATAGTAGAATGTGCTAAAGAGCATAGCGATTCTTAGGAGTGTATAATACACAGATTCTTGGTAAAATGTAATGATGCCTAAAGCTAAGAAGTAGACAAGAAGTGAACATGTTGATAGTATGCTGTGATATAGTATGTGGTCTTATTAGTAATAAACACAATATATCTAGAGCAGTAACTGTAAGGCTCATGATAGAACTTAGGTTCACACCATGGCACTGTTTCTCAGGGGTCAGAGTAAAAAATCCACTCTTTGTTCAATAAGAACTTCATTGTCCCACTCAACTACTTTATGGTATGGCTTATTTCCTTGGGAAAACTTACATTAACAACCTTTGGCTCAAGCTAGTCTAAAAAAAAAAGTTACTGTCTTGTTTTTGAACATATAGACAAAGATTTGGAGTTATTCTACAAAAGCAATTTTAAGATAAACTCTGTTTTTGACCAGATTTCTTCAGGCTTTACCTAAAAGAGATTCAATATGTATGGATAGAAATGGCAATAGAGCAATCCGTGATCTTTATTTGAAATAAAATAAGTCTATCTGTTGGGGTGAGTTTGACAGATGTTGAATAATACACATAACTTTCTCCAAGAAGCTTCAAACTGATAGAAAGTAATGTCTGGGGGAGATGATCAAGCAGAGAATTGACAGCAAAGGGATAGGATGAGACCTCTTCTCCTAGGTATCTGAGACAGCAGGACACTTAAGTTAGCATTGCATCTCCCTGCCTTTCCTTTTTGTCCTCTCTAACCTTGACACATAAAGATGACTAGCACTCTTGTCTAACTTCAGATAGTTACTAACTTTTAAATGAGAGTTTTACTGCGTGAAAAAAAAATGTGTTGAATTATGACCCAGATCTGGAATTTTGAACTCTTTAGATCAAAATGTCAACAAAATTATCCAGAGCTACATGCACAAGCAACTGCCGGCCATGACAGCAGAGTGGCTGCTCGGTGGTGGCTTATTGAACAGGCACATTCTACCCAGACAGAAGAGCAGCTGCTATCCCTCCTTCCCAACAAAGGACTCCTGTGTTTGAACAAAACTATATGCCCAGCAGCAGAAGGGAGTCTGAGCAGTGATGTCAAAGTATACCATGATGTCACCACAATTCACAAAGAATTACAGTTAATGCCATGTGAAGTGGGGCCAATTCCAACACTTTCCCTCTTGGGTACTTCACAGTCTGAGAGACAGAAGCAAGGCCAGAGGTCAGGTCTTTGTATAATTTTGTTTCGCATTCTCCAGACACCCTAATTTTGGAAGCAGGGAAGAGAGAACGCAGCCTGTTAAAGAAAGGTCCCTGGCCATCTGCAGAGAATGAATACTAGTGTCTGTAAGCACCAGTGTCTATACTAGAGTAATTTTTAGGCTCTCTGCTAGAGACTACTAGATAAACAAATTTTACTAAAAACAATATGCAAAGGAAAAAATCCAGATGTGTTTAGCAATAAATTTACACAAGAATGTGGCCTGAAACCTGGAATAAACAAAGGAGAAATATAAATCAGATCAGGAGCACCTGAGAGTGAGTACTTGCTGGAAATCGAACCTCCTCATGCTCCTTTTCCCTTGCAGAGTATTTATTCAACCATGAGACAGATAAGATTCCTGACTCCAGTAAAGACAGAGAAGGATAAGTTCTTTAAAATATTTTCAACCTGAAACATTAATTATTCTTCTTGGTGTCCCATAACACTAGCTTTTGGTGTCTTGATTTTCTTTTGCTTTGTAATATAAAAAGGTAAGAACATGGGGGCCAAGGATGGCTCAGGTTAGGGAAAGATGCTTGTATTAGGACTTGAGTTCAATTCCCAACCATAGGAAACTGGACATGGTGTAGACAGGAATATCTAGAGACTTGCTGACTAGTCAGTTAGTGAGCTCCAGGTTTAGTGAGAGACCCCGTCTCCAAAAGAAGGGTAAAATAAGATCAAGAAGTAATTGAGGAAGATTTCTAAAATCACCCTCAAACTCCCACATGCATATGCATGCATGTTAATACAGAGACACATGAATACTTACCAGGTAAGAGCCATAGAACAGTGGGGGTGACCTGTGTTCTCTAGAATGTACAGTGAGCATGCTACTAAGGACCCCCCCCCAAAAAAAAAAAAACCTGCGCTGGGAAAAAAATCCATTCCTGTATAACTAGGCTGTCCTCTACAATTTAAACATACAGCTCGTTGAAGTCCCTTATCTCTGGGTAGGTATCAACAAATAGACTGGAGCTGGAAGGGCTGTGGTCAGACAGCCAAAGAGGAGTGCCACAAGGGAATGGGAGAATCGGGTGAGAGGTTACCCAAGCTGAAGTCCACAAGCTTCATACTTGGACCAAGTATCAAGTCTTAAAAAGGCCAACAGCAGAATGGATCTCCAGATGCAAATTTCTGTAAGAGCAAGGGCACAAAGCCCAGAGACTGTGCCTAGGTCAGAGAGACCCACCCTTAAAAGAAATGAGTATTCTTACCTCATTTCTGCACTCCAGACAGTTCTGGAATAGTGAGTAATTGGCCAGAGACAGGGAAGAAACGTGAGAAATGAGGGTTAAACTCTCCTATTACAGTGCTGTTAAGGGATGTTCCTCCCATTCTCTCTTTTCTTTAGAATTAATGGGGTAGAGCTTAAATTGTGATGGCTAACATATTGTACTAGTTTGGGACAAAGAGGAGCATTCTTTGAAATCACAATATATGCCTATCATCTGTGTCACTGCTTATGAAGTTAATTCACTTATTCATGAGATATTTATTATTTGTATGCTGACACTGTTCTCAGCATAATTAACTGTCTTTGTCCTTGTGGTATTGCATTCTAGAAGATTAAAAAAAGAAATACCACATACAGGTATATTTATTATATTATATTATATTATATTATATTATATTATATTATATTATATTATATTATATTATATCATATCATATTATATTACATTATATAAAATTAGTTCTTTGAAATAAGGCATCAGAACAAGATCAAAGAACTTGGGACTGGGATGAGATACAATATCTAGCCAACTGAGGTCTTCCTAAGGCAGCGGATGTTTCTTCATGCACATACTAAAAAGACAGGAAGACCAATGAAAAAATGTCTGGGGAAGAGCATTCCAGTCAGAGCCAACAAGTGGGGTTGTCCTAAGAGGAGGACACATTCTGTTCACTTTAAAACTACCAGAAAAATTAGTTAGAGAGAGATAGAGTCAGAAGGGAGACTCAGTTGGGCAGACAAGGATCTTGTGGGTCCTTCTAATGGCATTGGATGCGTGGGAAGGCAGTCTTATAATTGAGTGACAAGCTCCAGAGGACAGAATACCATATATAGGAAGGATTCTTCTGGAAAAATTCTGTCTTCAGCCTATTCTATTTTCACATATATTTCTATTAGCTAATGATATATTAGAATATGGGAGAGTTGCGCCATACCACTACTAGGCTAATCGACTATTAGCATCTGATAGTGTGTGTGTGTCTCCTGGATCCTGGCTACCTTAGAGCCGCAAACATTTTGCTTTGGGGAACAAGACGTGACTGACAGAACCATGAGCATCTTCCTCCCCCCTGTTTCTTGTGATTCTAACCCCCAAGACACACTATGTCACAGTCTGGAGGGACTGACTCCCTACCGATATTTGTTGCTCTTCCAGCACTTCAGCTCTGACAATACCATGTCTTAGGAATGTGATCTTGGGCAAGTACCTTAACCTTTCAGAAGGATATCAGAATGTTTTTAATATAAATGTGATTTTGGTTAGTTTTCAGCATTATTAAAGGAATGAAGTGAGAAGACATAATATGTAGCGGATATTTGGCAAATGCTAATTCCTTTTACTTCAGTCTTTCTGTCTGTGCCCTTTTGACCTTTAGTCTTTATGACCTTACTTCCTTTCTGCTGTCACCTGTTTCTGGAAAATGGTCAGATTCATCCTGTTCACCCTTGATTGAGACCATGCCTACAGTCTGATTTCTCCATAGGGCTTTAACAGCCATAATGCTTAGATTCAAGTGGTTTGGTTTAACTTGGGTACAATCAACAGCTTCATATGTTACTTCTCCCAAGGATATTTACACAACAAACAAAGCACTATATAAGTGATTTTAATATGAAAGTGTCCTGTATTTTTTTTTCTATGTGGACCCTGTGTTTTGGAAGTCCCCATCAATTCAAAACACTACATGTGTTAAGTAATAATTTGTTTTCCAACTTGTGACTTTAAGACCACAGTTTGCAGTTAAGAAATACATTCAGCAAAGACCAGCCTTCAGCTTATTATATAATTAAGCAGTTACCTTATATGGTATTTGGGTTACCTTATATGGTTTTAATGCAGATAAACATATTTCCATTAAGGTTTTGAAAATAGTCAACCTAGCTCACAGGCCACAGTGGGTGTCTTTGTGAATTGAAGGGATCCTGTTTTCTCATACTGAAAATTTAGTTAGAACTTCCTCCCCTCAAAAAATAATCATAAAGGGAGAACACCTGGTGCCCATAGTAAACTGTAGGACAGGTATAAGACAGGGAGTATGGTGTGTGTGTGTGTGTGTGTGTGTGTGTGTGTGTGTGTGTGTGTGTG
>NW_026585686.1:2258330-2272922 GCF_907164565.1 Psammomys obesus | reverse complement strand
GTGTGTGTGTGTGTGTGTGTGTGTGTGTGTGTGTGTGTGTGTGTGTGATGCTCTGATGCTGTTGTTGGGAGGGTGTAAGGGGGTGTAGACCACAAGTTTAGATTGAGTGTGATACCTCATCCTGTCCCTACATCTGCTTCTAAGTCACAAATTGCACATGAAACCATCCATCTATCCCTGTGCGTGTATTCTGCTCTGCTCATGGTGCTTTAGATGATACTATTCAAGCTGAGCATTACCGCTGCAATACACATATTTAACAGTATACTTCTCTGTGGTTCGTGGCATTCTACAAGACAGAATTTTGAGGTTGTTATTTCCTAGCTATTTGATCTTGGTGAAGTTATCTCCTCAACTTCAGTGTTATAATCTGTACTCAAAATCATTCAAATATAAAAGGAAGTAGTACTTGTGGAAAAAATAATATTTGTGGAGAATTGTTTGAAAGGGAGGCAGCCAGTTTATTTCTCTGGCTCTGGAAGGGTAAATTGGTTTAGTCTTCTCATATGACAACCATAGTCTATTGGATTTGGCTCCTAGAGAATAATGGCTTAAAGCATCTAGAGCAACGTAAAAGCTCAGTCGCAAAGAATGCTGCAGTTGCTCAGCAATGTCTGCTATGGATCTGGGTGGGAAAAGTAGCTGTGTGTGTGCCATATTTTTGCCTAGTCCTGAGTGCCCCAGTGTTCACCCTGGGACTAGGGCAGACAACCCCAGTGCTTTGTACTTAGATGATTTGTTTATGATTCTTAAAATGCCTTGTATCCAATATTCTTTAACCGTTATGCCTCATTAGAGGTCCTTGGGAAAATATCCATCTGGCATTTGGGTCCTTTGAGGTTTTCCTGAACCCATTTTTTTTATCCATTCATTACACAGACACTAGTTATGTCTACTACAAGGAACAGATCACCTATACATTTTGTAAAGATCCAATAGGGTTCTTCTTTCTCTTGTTGGGCAAAGTTCAAATATAGACACAGGGCATAACCCACTTACCATGCAGTAAGTCTACACAAGTTCACGGAAAGCACATGGCTTCCCTGTGTCTGGATTTATTCTTCCTAGTCTAGGTTTTTCTTTTGGCTTCATTTACCCATTTAAAAGTTTTTCGTTATAATACATCAGAAATATGTACTATACATCTTATTGTAAAGATCTTAATCTTTGAAGAATACAATTGGATAGTTTATACCCCCCACACTTCTAAACATAATTAGGAAATAAAGTATAGTATCTGTAAGAGCATACTGTTTTGCATATAATTTTGTCTGGATTAAATAATTCAGAGGCGCTCTGATCAGATTTGCAGTTTAGTTTTCCATATTTGTCTTTCCCAGTGCTGAAAATAGAAGAATTTAACAATATCTTACCTCATGGTTTGGATCATGAAAAGCTTGACATCATTGGCTCAGTATTTGATGCTTGCAGTTGAGGTCTTTATGGGAAACCATTTGAAATAGGGCCAGCGTGAACCCATCTAAGAATATTTATCTAGGGTATACCATCTGCTTATGGATTACATTTATTTGTGTTATAAAAATGACTGGTTTGTTGAATTTGTTTTTTTTCTAGTCAAGATGTTTTTATACATTACCGCATCTAGAGAATTCCAGTCTTATGTTTCACTTATTCACTTGCTATCAGCTGTAGAAAGTGAAGGAAGAAAGCCCTTTCAGCATGCACTGAAGGCCTGCTGCCTAAAATCTGCAAAATGTGTTGAAAGTCAGTGAGCCAACTGGGAATGCTGACTGTGGTAGCAGTTTTTGTTTAAGGAGCCCCTTCCCTATGGCTTTTAGCAAGTGCAGAGAAATGAAGGAGCATTGGTAGTATTGTGTCCAGATTTTCTAATCATAAATAAAGGGGCTGGATGTCTGCGTGCAGACATGTATGCAACAGAGCATATAAAACATCATACACACCTTGCCCTGAGAGGGGAGCAGCCTTACCAGGCCACAGAGGAAGACAATGCAGCCACTCCTGATGAGATCTGATAGACTAGTATCAGAAGGAAGGAGAGGAAGACCTCCCCTATCAGTGGACTTGGGGAGGGGCATGTGTGGAGTAAGGGGAGGGAAGGTGGGATTGGCAGGGGAGGAGGGAGGGGTTTATGGGGGGGATACAAAGTTAATAAAGTATAATTATTAATTTTTTTAAATCATGCATTTAAAATGTAAAAGCCAAACATTGTCATTTATTCATTGCTATAAACATCCAAAAGATTATTATGAATACTAGTTAGTCTCAGGACATTATTGGTGCTATTTTGCTTGTCTGTGCATTGCTGTAGAATGGCTTACACATTCTAGTGCTTGAATAAGTATTTTGTGAACTTAGCTGCACTGTGCAATCATTTTGGATGAAGATGAGCTTAGACTGCTGCTCCATCTAATATTTAGTACCAGAATATGAAGAAGCTACGTAAAGCCAAAATATTCAGCTAGATTTCTATCCTTTTTCCCGAAGATTCCTTGTAGTTGCCAAAATAATGAGTGGACATTATCTCACTTTAGTGTCTTGTCCAGAATGGGGTGTGTCTGGGAACTCAGTGACCTGAACATATCCTTCTATGACATTTTACCAATAATTAGTGTAGGTGCACTTGAGAAATAGTCTCTAATAAACTTGAGCCCTTTACAGTAATTCCTGGTCACGTGTCAGGACAGAGATTTAAATCTGGCTCCTTAGCGTTTGTGATATGTCCCTTTTGTGTATGTGTGTGTACACAGATACATATACACAGACACAAACATAAACACATGCACACACTTTGTGTGTGTGTGAGAGAGAGAGAGAGAGAGAGAGAGAGAGAGAGAGAGAGCAAGCGAGCAAATGATTGTCATCAATGATTTCCACTCTGTAAAAGAGAGGAAAACTGAGTTTGCCTATCTGTAACCTGAGTAGAAATTACAAATCAGCCACTAAGTGCAAGTTGGCATGTTGTGTTTCGGTACTTCCTTAGCACACACTGTCTATCTCAAATGTCCAAAAAAGGTGCTAACTGGCAGAAATGCAAAGATACACAGTATTATTTCTGTTTAGCAGATTAGGAGCATTAGGTTCTCCCCCACGTTCGACGACCAAGCCAGTCAAGTAGTTTGGTCTAGTTAATAATGCCAAGAATAAATTTCCCCTTGTGAAGTGGGCTTTAGCTCCACCAGGAAGTGGATGAATCCTCCTATAACACCCGGGCCACTGTTGTACCAGTGGGCTTATCTTGCCAGAGCGGTCATTACTGTTCACAGCTCGGTAAGACCACTGGAGAATTTGCTCCCCTAGTGGCATCCATAGTATCTTGCAACACAATGAAAGCTAGGCAATGGGCATGAATCTATGAGGTCAGCACTAACTTTATTTGTTCATGTTTTATGATGCAGGCATATGGTATCTTCAGCA
This sequence comes from Psammomys obesus, assembly GCF_907164565.1. Taxonomy (NCBI): domain Eukaryota; kingdom Metazoa; phylum Chordata; class Mammalia; order Rodentia; family Muridae; genus Psammomys; species Psammomys obesus. The sequence continues at coordinate 2,269,526 of NW_026585686.1, read as the reverse complement.
ACAGAATCTTACCATTATGTTCCACAGGATAGCCAAGAACAATGGTAACAGGCTGTAATGATTGAAGGGGGTACTACGGGACCCCCATTGACTGACATCTCATAAATAAGTAACCCATATCTAACACTGGGCTTTTTTCATTTGATAGTATATGTTGTCTGGGAAGTTCATTTTCCAGACCAGGGAGAACAATAGATCTCAAATTAGACACAGTCTAATATTCAGGCAAATATATTCATTGATCAAGGTCTGTATCAGTTCTGCAACTGTTGAGTTGGGTGTGTGGTGGGACCTGGAAAGGATCATCCTGAGTGAGCTGTCCCAGAAGCAGAAAGACACACACGGTATATACTCACTCATCTAGACATTTAACATAGGATAAACCTACTAAAATCTGTACATCTAAAGAAACTAATCAAGAGAGAGGGTCCTTACTAAAACGCTCAATTCCCATCCCGAAAGGCAAAGAGGATGGACATCAGAAGAAGAAGAAGAAGAAGAAGAAGAAGAAGAAAACAGGAAACAACTTAGGAACCTGCAACAGAGGGCCTCTGAAAGCCTCTGCCCTGCAGACTATCAAAGCAGATGCTGAGACTTATGGCCAACTGTTGGGCAGAGTGCATGGAATCTTTTGTAAGAAGTGCAAAATAGTAAGATCAGGAGAGGAAAGGAACCCCACAAGGAGAGCAACAGAACCAGAAAATTTGAACACAGGGGTCTTCCCAGAGACTCATACTCCAACCAAGTACCAGGCATAGAGATAACCTAAAACCCCTGCACAAAATGTAGTCCATGGCAGTTTAGTGTCCAAGTGGGTTACATAGTAATGGGAAGAGGGACTGCCTCTGACATAATCTGATTGGCCTTCTCTTTGATCACCTCCCCCTGAGGGGGGAGCAGTCTTACCAGGCCACAGAAGATGACAATGCAGCCACTCCTGATGTGATCTGATAGACTAAGATCAGAGGGAAGGAGAGGAGGACCACCCCTATCAGTGGACTTGGGGAGGGGCATGTGTGAAAAAAGGGGAGGGAGGGTGGGACCGGGAGGGGAAGAGGGAGGGGCTTATGGGGGATACAAAGTGAATAAAGTGTAATTAATAAAATAAAATAAAATAAAATAAAATAAAATTTTAAAAATACAAAATAATAGTTACTTACAATAATAAAGATATGTTCTTTTGGGGGGAAAAGAAGAAGCTAAGATATAATTAGTCACAATGTGGTACAGGAACTAGGTCCTGTCCTCTGTGCTGTTCCATCCTTAGCATGGTTCTTTCATTATCAAGATTGTCTTGTTTTTCTTTTTTTTTTTTTTTTTTTTTTGATGCTTCATTTGTTTATTTATTTATTTATTTTTTAATTTTTTTATTTTTATTTTATTTTTCTTTTTAGTTACATTTTGTTAACTCTGTGTCCCAGCTGTATCCCGCTCCCTCATTCCCTCCCCAACCCCACACTCCCTCCCTGGTCTCCTCCCTGCCCCTTTCCAAGTCCCCTGATAGGGGAGGACCTCCTCCCCTTTCATCTGACCCTGTTTTATCAGGTATCTTCAGGGCTGGCTGCAAAGTCCTCCTCTGTGGCCTAACAGACTGCTCCTCCCCTGGGGTGGGGGTCAAACAGCCTGCCCTTGAGATCCTATTAGAAATAGTCCGTGTTCCCCTTACTTTGGAAAACTACTTGGTTACTGAGCTACCACAGGCCACATCCGAGCAGAAGTTCTAGGTTATATCCATAGATGGTCCTTGGTTGAGTGTCAGTCTCAGAAAAGACCCTGTGCCCAGATATATTTGGTCCTTGTGGAGCTCCTATCCTTTCCATATCATACTAACTTCCCTTCTTTCATATGATTCCCTGCACTCTGCCGAGGGTTTGGTTATGAGTCTTAGTGTCTGCTTTGAAACACTGCTAGGTAGAGTCTTTCAGATGCCTTTTGTGATAGACTCCTGTCATAAGTTCAATGCACATCCCATTTGTCTTTCTAAATGAGGATTAATCACCTTCGCCTGTGTCCACTTTCTTGATTATCTTCTTTAGGTGTGTAGATTTCATTATGTTTATCATGTCTTGTAGGTCTATATAAGCGAATATATACCAAGTTTGTCTTTCTCCTTCTGGGATACTTCACTCAGAATGATCTTTTCTAGATCCCACCACTTGCCTGCAAATTTCATGATTTCTTCCTTTTTGATTGCTGAGTAGTATTCCATTGTGTAAAAATACCACAGTTTCTGTATCCATTCCTCCGTTGATGGACATCTGGGTTGTTTCCAAGTTCTGGCTATTACAAATAAAGCTGCTATGAACATGGTTGAACAAATGTCCTTGTTGTGTACTTGAGCAAATTTTGGGTATATACCTAGGAGTGCTATAGCTGGGTCTTGAGGTAGCACTACTCCTAGTTGTCTGAGAAAGCGCCAGATTGACTTCCAGAGTGGTTGAACCAGTTTACATTCCCACCAGCAATGGAGGAGGGTTCCCTTTTCTCCACAACCTCTCCAGCATGTGCTATCACTTGAGTTTTTCATCTTGGCCATTCTGATGGGTGTAAGGTGATATCTCAGGGTCGTTTTGATTTGCATTTCCCTAATGGCTAATGAGGTTGAGCATTTCTTTAAGTGTTTCTCTGCCATTCGACGTTCCTCTTTCGAGAATTCTCTGTTTAGCTCTGTTCCCCATTTTTTAAGTGGATTACTTGGTTTGTTGCTTTTCTGCTTCTTTAGTTCTTTATATATACTTGATATTAGCCCTCTGTCAGATAAAGGGTTGGTGAAGATTCTTTCCCAATCTGTAGGCTGTCTATTTGTTTTGATGACAGTGTCTTTTGCTTTACAGAAGCTTTTCAGTTTCATGAGGTCCCATTTATTGATTGTTGCTCTTAGAGCCTGTGCTGTTGGTGTTCTGTTCAGGAAGTTGTCTCCTGTGCCAATGAATTCTAGGCTGTTTCCCACTTTTTTTTCCAGCTGATTTAGAGTATCTGGTTTTATGTTGAGGTCCTTGATCCACTTGGACTTTAGTTTTGTGCAGGGTGATAGATATGGATCTATTTTCATTTTTCTGCATGTAGAAATCCAGTTGGTCCAGCACCATTTGTTGAAGATGCTGTCTTTTTTCCATTGAATGGATTTGGCTTCTTTGTCAAATATTGAGAATTCATAGGTGTGTGGGTTTATTTCTGGGTCTTCTATGCGATTCCATTGATCCTCCTTTCTGTTTCTATGCCAATACCATGCAGTTTTTATTACTGTTGCCCTGTAGTACAGCTTGAGATCGGGAATGGAGATACCTCCAGATGATCTGTTGTTGTACAGGATCGTTTTGGAGATTCTGGGTTTTTTGTTTCTCCATATGAAGCTGAGAATCTTTTTTTCAAGGTCTGTAAAGAATTGAGCTGGTATTTTGATGGGAATTGCATTGAATCTGTAGATTGCTTTTGGCAGGATGGCCATTTTCACAATGTTAATCCTACCAATCCATGAGCACGGGAGATCTTTCCATCTTCTGAGATCTTCTTCAATTTCTTTCTTCAAAGACTTGAAGTTTTTCTCAAATAGGTCTTTCACTTGCTTGGTTAGAGTCACACCAAGGTACTTTATGTTGTTAGTGGCTATTGTGAAGGGTGTTGTTTCCCTAATTTCTTTCTCAGCCTTTTTGTCTTTGGTATACAAGAGGGCCTCTGATTTTTTTGAGTTGATTTTGTATCCTGCCACTTTGCTGAAGGTGTTTATCAGCTGAAGAAGTTCTCTGGTTGAATCTTTGGGGTCGCTCATGTATACTATCATATCATCTGCAAATAGTGACACTTTGACCTCTTCCTTTCCGATTTGTATCCCCTTGATCTCCTTTAGTTGTCTTATTGCTCTGGCTAGGACTTCAAGTACAATGTTAAAGAGATATGGAGAGAGTGGGCAGCCTTGTCTTGTCCCTGATTTCAGTGGGATTGATTTAAGTTTCTCTCCATTGAGTTTGATGTTGGCTATAGGCTTGCTGTATATTGCCTTTACTATCTTTAGGTATGTGCCTTGTATCCCTGATCTCTCCAAGACTTTAAACATAAATGGGTGCTGGACTTTGTCAAATGCTTTTTCAGCATCTAAGGAGATGATCATGTGGTTTTTCTCCTTCATTTTGTTTATGTGGTGGATTACATTGATGGATTTCCGTATGTTGAACCACCCTTGCATTCCTGGGATGAAGCCTACTTGGTCATGGTGGATGATATCTTTGATGTGTTCTTGGATTCGGTTTGCAAGTATTTTATTGAGTATTTTTGCATCAATGTTCATAAGAGAGATAGGTCTGAAGTTCTCTTTTTTTGTTGGATCTTTGTGTGGTTTAGGTATCAAAGTGACTGTGGCTTCATAGAATGAGTTTGGTAGTGTTCCTTCTGTTTCTATTTTATGGAATAGTTTGAGGAGAATAGGTGTTAGTACTTCTTTGAAGGTCTTGTAGAATTCTGCGCTGAAGCCATCTGGTCCAGGGCTTTTTTTGGAGGGGAGACTGTTAATGACTGCTTCTATTTCCTTGGGAGATATAGGACTATTCAGTCTTTCTACCTGATCTTGACTTAATTTTGGTAGATGGAATCTGTCAAGAAAGTTATCCATTTCATTTAGATTTTCAAATTTTGTGCCATATAGGCTTTTGTAGTATGACCTAATAATCGTTTGGATTTCCTCAGTGTCTGTAGTTATGTCCCCATTTTCCTTTCTGATTTTGCTGATTTGTATGGTTTCTCTCTGCTTTTTAGTTAGTTTGGCTAAGGGTTTGTCTATCTTGTTGATTTTCTCAAAGAACCAGCTTTTTGTTTCATTGATTCTTTGGATGATTTTATCAATAAAGAAAACACAAAGTGAGAAAACTCTTGAGCTGGAGAACTTGGAGAAAAGATCAGGAACCACAAAAGTAAGCATCACCAACAGAATACAAGAGATGGAAGAGAGAATCTCTGGAGCTGAAGACACACTTGCAGAAATTGATACTTCTCTCAAAGAAAAAGTAAAATCAGAAAAATTCCAATCACAAAATATCCAAGAAATCAAGGATGCTATGAAAAGACAAAATCTAAGAATAATAGGAATTGATGAAAAAGAAGACTCCAGGCTCCAAGGTCCAGAAAATATTTTCAAAAAAATCATAGAAGAAAATTTTCCCAACTTAAAGAAAGAGATGTCCATAAATATACAAGAGGCCTACAGAACACCAAATAGACTAGACCAGAAAAGAAACACATCACGTCACATCATAGTCAAAACACTAAATCTACAGAACAAAGAAAAGATATTAAAAGCAGCAAGGGAAAAAGGCCAAGTAACATATGAAGGTAGACCTATCAGAATCACACCAGACTTCTCATCAGAAACTATGAAAGCCAGAAGGGCCTGGGCAAGCATCATGGAGACTCTAAGAGATCACAAATGTCAACCCAGACTACTATACCCTGCAAAGCTTTCAATCAACATAGATGGAGAAAACAAAATATTCCATGACAAAACTAAATTTACGCAATATCTATACAGCAAACCAACCCTACAGAAGATACTAGAAGGAAAACTCCAATCCAACGAAAACGAATTCACCCAAGAAAACAGGGCATACAGATAATGTCCCAACAAAAATGAAAAGAAAACAAGCAATGAAACAAGGTAAGATCATCGACTCCATTACACAAGGAACTAACATGCATTGGTCAATATTATCTATCAATATTAATGGACTCAACTCACCAATAAAAAGACACAGGCTAACAGAATGGTTACGGAAACAGGACCCAACATTCTGTTGCATCCAAGAAACACACCTATGCAACAAAGATAAACACTACCTCAGAGTAAAGGGCTGGAAAAATGTTTTTCAAGCAAATGGTTCCAGAAAACAAGCTGGAGTAGCCATCCTAATATCTAATAAAATAGACTTTCAGCCCAAGTTAATCAAAAAAGATAAGGAGGGCCACTATATTCTCATCAAAGGAAAAATCCAACAAGAGCACATCACAATTTTGAATATCTATGCCCCAAATACAAGAGCACCTACATTCGTAAATGAAACAATATTAAAGCTTAAATCATACATTGATCCTAATACCTTAATAGTGGGAGACTTCAACACCCCACTCTCATCAAGGGACAGATCAACCAGACAGACACCAAATAGGGAAATGAAAGCACTCACAGAATCCCTAAATCAAATGGACCTAATAGATGTCTACAGATCTTTTCACCCAAACTCAAAAGAGTACACCTTCTTTTCAGCACCGCATGGAACCTTCTCCAAAATAGACCATATAGTTGGTCACAAAGCAAGCCTCAACAGATACAAAAGGATTGAAATAATCCCTTGTATACTATCTGACCACCATGGACTAAAGCTGGACATCAACAACAACAGAAACAACAAAAAGCCGACACGCACATGGAAACTGAACAACTTACTACTCAATGACAGCTGGGTCAAGGAAGAAATAAAGAAAGAAATTAAAGACTTTCTAGAATGCAATGAAAGTGAAGGCACAACATACCCAAATTTATGGGACACATTGAAAGCAGTGCTCAGAGGAAAATTTATAGCACTAAGTGCCTACAAGAAGAAATCTGTAACATCACATACAAACAACTTAATGGCCCAACTGAAAAACCTAGAAAAAAAAGAAGCAGATACACCCAAGAGGAGCAGACGGCTGGAAATAATCAAACTAAGGGCAGAAATCAATCAATTAGAAACAAATAAAATCATCCAAAGATTGTCTTGTTTTTCAAGATGGTTCCAGGAACCATCAAGAAGGAAGGCAAGCAGAGGGTAGTAGAGGGCCTTCCCTAAGCTAAGTCAGATTCTTTAACTAGTCCTCCCAGGGACACATTATATTTGCATTTATATTTTAACAATTACAATTTAGATGTATGGCCAAGGAGAAATACCTTCTTTTAAATCAAAATATTACCATCCCAATACAATTAGAGCCTTATTACAGAGAAAAACATGAAACCATCTATACCAGGTGCAATTCATAGTCTCTATTATCCATAAACAAAAGGCTCAGAAAGCATGAAGCTATAGAGAAGATAATAGATTCTGGAAAATGCTTTCTTTGTACCAGTGATAGGCATCCTCCAAGCAAAGAATTGATCAAGAGAGTTCCATACAGAAAGTATAAAATGCTCAAAGGCACAGAAAGTTCTGGCATTATATTATCTAATTCAGCCCATTTCTAATTCCTGGCTACTTCCTTTTCTGTTAATAATATATCTGAAAGTAATAGTTTAATTTCCAATTAGCCTAATAATTATTCATAATCATCAGATTAAAACATGTCAAGAATGATAGTCTTGATATACTTGCAAACGATTTTCTACTTGGACCAAAATAAGAACATTTTATCTGATGATAAAGTATTCCACATTTTAAAATAATTGAATTAGAATATTTTGGCATCTTAAAAGGGAATTGAAACAAAGAAAAAGAAAAGTAAAAAAACAATCGTTTCAGGGAGATATTTGTGTTTAAGCATTGAAATTAGGCAATCCTCAGAACTGACTAGGTTCATAGCCTAGGGTCCACACACCCATCCTGAGAGCAGTAAGTCAGGTTCTGGCCAAGTTACTCAGAACGTATGTCACCTCTTGTTTAGCAATTCCTAAAATGACTGTTACTTTGGATCTAAGAAAGCTAAGTTATTCCTTTCTTAACATGGTTTTGCAGCCATAAGAAGTCTTTAGGATTATGGAAGGTCTTTTATGATTGTCTCCTCTGGTTCCATCAGAGACATCAGAGTCCGTTAACAATTTTCCAGAGAAACTTAAACCTTTTGAGAAACCTGAAAGTTCTGTAATTTAAGGAGTGAATCCAGTTAGATTTGAGGTGCCCAAGGGCACAGGTTCTCATGCCCACTGCCCATCTTGTCCTCCTACATAAGTGAGGATCCTGTAATCTTAAACCTGTCTCCCTTCAGTCCTGCAACAGAGCGCTGAACCTATGACCCCTGCCTGGTGTGACTTAGGTCACCGTGTAGTCTCTTGGGTCAATGTCACTGACAAATCTAATTTTGTGACCACTTTCCCCTACTTATGGGTTTTTCTTCCTTCTAGTTAGCTAACATCTAGTGTAGCACCTTCTAAAGAGTGTGAATATAACAGCCGTCTGTACCCCTGCAGCATGTGAAGCCCTGAAGCTTCATGTACCCCTGAAGCATTAACTCTACCTCTCCATCCATTGGATTGCTTGCAAATGCTTAGGCAATCAAATTTGACTGTGAACAGTAAGCCTAACCCTATGGCTAACCCTAATCCTCCTTCTGATTCTCACGCTCCCCCAATGAAACGGGCTGTATTCGCTGTACTTTCACACAGGAGTGATTTCACACGTGCCCGGTATCTAACACATTTACTGATGCATTCATACACCAGAAACAAATGTTTCGAAGGCGTATTGAGGATTTTGTTATAAAGGTGTTCTTTGCTTTCTACAAAGATTCCACAGGATTTGTTGCTAGGCAGAAGAGTACCGTATTACTGCATGTGCCCACACATAGGTTTTTACAGAAGATTCTTTCTCAGTCAGATCCTCTCTGGTTTTTCTCATCAAAGTCACCCTGTTTTATGCTTTCAGAATACTGTGTGTCTATATTTGCAGTTTTTCTCATGATCATCCTCTTATCTGGCTCCTGAGGATTTAGATATTATCTTCCTCCCAGCTAGACTGTAAGTCTCCTGCAGGTGGGCCCACACATACTTAACTTTATCACTGAACTCTGCTCCTAGTATAGCACCTAACCCTTTGTAGGTCTTCAAAAAATTTATTTAAATGGTTAAAATTTTTGAAGTAGGTACTTCAGCAATCTCCATTTCACACTGTCCTTAAAAATACAAGTGTAAATAAATTCTTGGTCCATTTTTGTGGAGGCCCATCTACAGATAGAAATTTTGAAAATAACTACTAGAGTTTTACAAAAGCCTGTCAAAGAAGTTGTAATTACTAATGATAAGCCTCTTGAAATGTCAGTCCATTTCTTACTTCATCAAAAATGATAATTGAAGTAATTGAAATTTGGTAGCATGACAAGGCTTTGGTATTCCAAGATATACAAACGGGTATAGTGTGGCTATGCCATGTTTCTCTAACTTAAACATAAGAGAGAATACAAGCTACAAAGATGTGTGTCTGCCTACTTGGTCAAGGTTTATGGTTTCAATAAGCCTGATTTGAACCAACTATGAATGTTTTGCACAGTGCACTCAGAAAATGACTGCTTAGTATCCAAGTGGCCTTGGGCAAAACACACAATTTCAACTGTAAAATAGAGGTATCTTGTCAAGTGGTCATTTTGAAAGTAAATGAGATGTTTGTTTTTGCTTTATACAGGAAAGAGCTAGACAGAGCCATACCTTCACTGCACACACACACACACACACACACACACACACGCACACACACACCTGTGTTAGTGTTACTGGAAAAAGATAATGTAACAGCTTTAAAGAAATGTTAACTTACTATTGCAGTACTCTTCTGATTTCTTTTTTTTAATATTTATTATTAGTATTAATTACACTTTATTCATTTTGTACCCCCCCATTAGCCCCTTCCTCCCCTTTCTGCATGCATGCCCCTCCCCAAGTCCACTGATAGGGGAGGTCTTCCTCTCCACAAAACCTTAATGCAGTTTGTGTTCTAACATTCTGAACTAGAGATTTTTGATAAAATGTTTCCAGAAGCAGTTACTTCATGGCTGTGTATTTTATAATTTGAAAACACATCACTTATTGACATTGAGAATTACTTTTGCATTAAGGTTCTAGAACATCAATAGTTTAAGATCTATTTTTATTTTCCCTACTCTTCCCAGTTCCTATTCTCTGTCTTCTATAATCTTCTGGTTTATATACTTGAACTCTAAAGATATTTTTACTCATACTATATATTTTACCCTTAGCTTGTTTCAAATTCTGTAAACTCTGTCCCTTTGAAATGAAATACATCAGTAGCAGCTCAGTCTTGCTAGAGAATAGTGGCCTGGCTTCTTTCAGGGCTCTTGATCTTTTGGGCACAACATAAAATCGAGGTGCAAGAAGAGAGGGAAATCTCCAGATACCTGCAGGATTAATAAATTCAAAAAAGAAATGCCCAACATGCAAAATGTGCTGAGAACGAAGGAACACCCCAGAACAGACCAAAGGCAGATGAAGACCATCCTTTGGAAGATCCACCACAGCAGGCAGGAGAAAATCTTCAGGCTTCTGGAGAAAGTGTGCAGGAGGAAGCTGATGGAAGCCTTAGAGGAGAGCCTGCTTAGCCCAGCCTAGAACCTAAAGAGGATACTCCTGCGAGGCATATGAACCCTGAAGAAGTGATGAGTACATGAGCTGGAAAGGCTTTGGGGAGAGATGAGGAGAGTAAGAAACGAGTTTGTGGTGCTACATTGGAAGCAAAGACATTCCCGAAGCCAGCCTCACCTTCCAAGCCTTGAAATCTTTTTTTCTCTGATATTGAATCTGGGTACTGCTTTCTTTCTCTTAGCATTTTCTGATGTATCTTAGAACTTCATTTTACTTTTAATTACCTGGTGGCATTTTCTTTTAGGTAGTTTTGTTGTTACCAGAATCTCTTTGGATTTTGGATTTTTGACCCATTTTCCAATGCTTAGTTTTCAGTTGGAAAGTTTCACACTTATCCATGAAAATGATGTTCATTCCAGATTATACAATTAAACAACAAATTAAGATGCAGCATATTAAGGGTCAGCTCACATATTTAGGAAAATTCCTAAGTACGTGTGTACCTATATAATTACACATATCTCAAAATACTCAACAGTGCTCATATTTGTGTGATGTGTTTTGATTTTGCCTTTTGCTTATGCGCCTCACCAAGGACTGCAGATTTTTTAGTAAGTGGGAGTTAATTAAAATTAATTTGTAACCAGCTTGTAGAGGCAATAAAGGCACTAAACTCTTGATGAGGAGCTACTGAAAAGAAATGTGAACCTGGAATTATCTCTAGATTTCTTAGCCAGAGGAATAAACTGGCAGTCATTAAGAAAGAAAGAAAGAAAGAAAGAAAGAAAGAAAGAAAGAAAGAAAGAAGAAAGGAAGGAAGAGAGGGAGGGAGGAAGAAAGAGAGAGAGAGAGAAAAGAAAGGAAGGAAGGCAGGAGGGAAAGAAGAAAGAAAGAAAGAAAGAAAGAAAGAAAGAAAGAAAGAAAGAAAG
>NW_026585686.1:2249372-2258320 GCF_907164565.1 Psammomys obesus | reverse complement strand
AAGAAAGAAAGAAAGAAAGAAAGAAAGAAAGAAAGAAAGAAAGAAAGGAAGGAAGGAAGGAAGGAAGGAAGGAAGGAAGGAAGGAAGGAAGGAAGGAAGGAAGCACATCTTACGTTTCTCAGAGATTGGGTGTGTGTGCATTATTTGGTAGCCATTGGCCTTACTAAAGATCCCCACCGTGGACGGTGCCTTGTTGAATTATACATTTCTCTTTCTCATTAGATCGTTGGCTGTGATCACCAGTTGGGAAGTCCCGCTAAAGAAGATAACTGTGGAGTCTGCAACGGAGATGGGTCCACCTGCAGACTGGTCCGTGGGCAGTATAAATCCCAGCTCTCTGCAACTAAATGTAAGACACTACGGAGATGAGCAGTTTTGTCCTTATTGGCTTGTTATTCAGCCCTTACCTAGCTGTGGCTCCTCTCTGCCACTGGTGAATAAAGCATCTACCGAGGTAGAGAAAAATCTGAAAATTTGGGGTGAATGTTCCTGCTTTGTGGGTTTATGTAGGACAAGTCAGATTGCCAGTTGTAACCTCTTTCCTTCTGGGGTACCATGGGAGAGAAGCAGACATGGATCTAAAGATGTGTGAGCCTTTCCTGCTCAGTGGACGTACAGACTGCATTTAAGCTCCTGTCGGATTTGTAGTCTGAGATGCCTAGTAAAAGTATCACCAGTTGGGGGGGGGGGGGGGAGCAGCACAAATTCATCCCTACTATTGCAAAATCACATGGCCCTCATGCACAAGGTGGCCTGTGGTCGGTGCTGACAGCAGGGTCTTTCAGAATTAATAGGAGGCCAAAGTTTTGTGAAGCCACTCTATGATCTTTGTGTCCTAGATCAGTAAGTAACGTGTGCTTACTATACCCATATGAGCTTTGCACTCTACGCTATTACCTCACATGGTCTTTATAGAAACATGGTAACAAGATAGCCTTCATTTTCATCTTACAGAGGCTGTGATGAGACCTTCCCAGATGATAGGACTTTCTGTGGTCACATAAAGAGCTAATATTTGAGCCCAGAGTTTGATCTCAGCACCTAAAAACTTAGCCATTCCTCTGCAGTCCCATCATGCTACTGACCAACTCTGGGGTTGGATATTTATAAAGCAGGTGGACAGATCAACCCAGAAGATCAGGAATAACTTCCCGGTTGAGCCTTGCAAGAGTAGAAGGCATAAATGCCATGGTATCTACAGCCATAGAGTTGCACATGAATTTTTATAATAGTTTTCTCTGAGAGAACCACTGCACAGAAAGAAGCATGACTCTTAAACTCAAGTGAATGAATTTTAAGAGCCATCTGACCCTGGCCTAATGTTTGCATTATCTACTACCCTTCAATATATCATTTTCCAATATCTATTTTCTTTCATATCCTAGCCTGGGAAATGAGAACAAGCTTTGGAGTGTGGTTTTGTTCTCTTTACTTCCCGACTAGTTAGAGGAAAACAATTGACATTTGGCAAATTGATGGCTTTAAATGGACTTGAATGTCAAGGGAAAAGGCAGATGGAGTTACTTTGGAAAGCACTGGAGAACTGTTCCATGAAGGCCTGAAAAGGCACCTTGCCAAAAGGGAGGCGCCCTTGGGAATAGAGACAGGAAGAGTGACCAGGGACCATTAAGCAAGTGAAGAATTGGAGATGTCCACTTAGGAAGTTCACCGCATATTTACTACCCTGGGGCAGGGGGAAAAATGAGATTCCCTGAAAAACTAAAACCTCTAAAAACTCTAGCAGCTAAAATGAAGGATGGGTTGACTCAGACCTTAATACAGCACATCCAGGAAAGAGTATCTTTGGTCATATATGTTGCTCTTGTATGTTCGTAGCTTCTATTATATGATGAACAATTAAGGATGGAAACCAGAACTCATAGAGGCAGAAATCTTTTGTAAATCTCTGAACTTGGGGTTAAGTACTTTTTTTATTTAAAAGTACATTTAAAGGGTCACTCTTAACAGAATTCTCTAAGGAATGCTGAAGAATTAAAATCTTTCTGATTATTGGTTACATGATTGAATCAGTGCCTCTTGTCCAGGAATGCAGGATTGCCATTTAGAAAAAAAAAATTAGGCATGTGTACAACTGCTCTCTGGCAACTTGTAAAACCTGTCTTAATAGGGGTCTTCCTTTATCATGCCTACACCTTCCTGACCTCATAGCACAGCCAGAACAGCGTTCCTGTAGGTATTCCTCTTATCCTACTACTGGGGGGGGGCAGTTGGTGACCCCAAACCCTGAGTCACTGCAAAGAAGGAAGAGAAGCTTTGAAAGAACAAACGAGGCAAGTCGAGAGCCATGTGTCATCCCCAGTTCTGCAAACATACACTTCAGTGAAAGGGACTCCATTCAAGGCCAACAGTGGGTAAATTATATAATACACAGCCTGACGATTGTACATAATGACAAAATGCAATTGATTCGTTTACCTTAGCTCCGATGATGCCTCATGACAAAATGATTTATATCAATAAAGTCCATGCCCCTCACCACAATCTATAGCAGATGCTGAGCGAGCTGCCTCACGTGGATTTCCTCCACCCCAGAAGAATCTCCCTTCCCGTATTTACAGACTTCAAGGCAGCCCACAGGCAAGGGTGATTAGCTGCTCAACAGGCAGTGTGCTGGCCAGGTGAGCATGCTCCACCCTAGAGGCTCAGGAGGAGTGTTGCCAGGCCTCTCCCCATGGCTTGCCAAAAGGAGCCATAAGCCAGCCACATGCTTACTTCTTACTCCTAGCATTCGGATTCCCCACACTGAACTCATTTTCTTTCTAAATTTATATCCAAGGTTTTTTTGGATTTTTTTTTCTTATGTTATCAGACTCATGGGAACAAAGGGAAAACAGATGAGTGGAGAAAGACCATTGCAGAAAGTGCCAGAACAAAAAAGAAAAATAGGAGTAACTTATCGAATGGCTGCTGGTGAATGAAAAGGAAGCCGCCATTTTATCAAAAGACATTATAATTGCCCACTCCATTTCCATAGGAAGAGATTCCAGTGATAATGGTCAATCCTCCCTTTCCTACTCAATTCTTAAGTTGCTTAGACCAATGAGAAAAAAAAATAATTAGCTAGCTTTACCTTGCTTTTTATTCTTAAAATGTAAAGACTCATTTTTCTTATAAGTCTTATTGACATGTGTGGTACTAAGTCTTCCTAGACCCTTACATTCTTATCCAGCCTATTTACTATGAATTTGTGTCTGATCTGCAGAACTTTCTAATGTAGCTGTAGGTTTTGAAAACACCAGGACCTCCTTAAGTGCTCTTGCCACGCTCCTTGAGTTGCAAGGGTCAGATAAGCTAACTTATATTGAGATAAAATGTCCTAATTCAAAGGATGTGCCTCAGAGACTGCAAGTTGATTCATAATGCCTGTGGGTTAGCATATTCCTGTACCTTCATTCTGGTTCAAAAAATTTGAGGTGAAGTATGTTTATAATAAAACACAGGGCATTCTGAGTAAAAAAAAAAAAAAAAAAATACAGAAAAAATTTAAAAAGGAAAGTGGTAATAAAATGTGTGCCTTGAATCTGACTTCTTCATGCTGTACTCACAATCCACTCAAAGAAACCTACATTCATTCAACAGCAGGCATTTATGAGACAGTGGCTAGATGCTGAGGTACTGTTGCCAGTGCTGGAAACACAGCAAAGGACACACCCAACAAAATCCCATCTCTCTGATGGACTTAGAGACTAGAATGAAGAACTCTCAGACAAACAAATAAACAAATAAAGTGCATGGGTGTCATTGGGTCCTAGGAGAGATGGCAACAGTTAATCAAGGAAGAAGCAAAACACAAGATATGCAGGAGCTGCCAGCCAACGCCAAAAATAAGTTGCAGCTGTTAATAGGTTAGTAAGAAAAGGGCTTGGTAGTTGATAGAGGTGAAAGGAGGTCATGATGCAAACGTCAATTATTTGGCATCATGATAAGGAAGGGAATTCCAAGCAGAGAGAACAAATACAATGGTCCCAAAGTATATACACTTGTGACAAATTCCATGAGGGACAATGAAGAGTCTGAAAAAGCCTAGAGAAATGTGGAAGGCAGGAAGGCAGTGAGGCGAAGAATGCCACGAGTATGTTTTAAAGGAGTTTTAAAGGAGTTTGGATTAGTCTGAATGAGATAAGGAGCTGTAAGAGACTTTGAACAGAATGGCCTGTCTTGGATCAAAGGATCTCTCTACATTTTGGAGCAGAGTGTGGAGTTGGGATGACTGTGGATGTGAGGTATGCAGTCTGGAAGCTACTGTAGGAAGCTAGGCCAGGTGGTGGTGGGGATGGCTTGGAGAAGTAGCTGTGGGTAAGACAAGAAAGGTCTAGCTCTAGGTCTGTTCTTTTCTCAGGATCCAGAACACCATTGATTGTGACATGTTCCATTATTCCATGTGCCACAGAAAGAGGAAAGGAACTGTCATTTAAACTAAGATCCGGACATAATAGCTTTCTGATCACTCTGGATTTTTACTTCATATCTTACTTTAGAATGATCTGTTTTACATTTAGACATATTTAATCATACAATACTTTTGTATATGTGAAAAAATAAATTAAAACTGAAGTAAATTGATAAGTAAAACTAAAACAAAACATTTTTCTTGGAATTGAGCTCTTTTTAAATTTCTTTTGAAACTCTTAAGAGTTTCTGAGAATTTCATGCATGAATATTGTATTTACATTATTTCCATTCCGACTCTCCTGTCCAACTCCTTCCATGCCAAAATTATAACCTCTTCTTCTTTGATTATTACTGTTTTACTCTCTTTCTCTCTGAATTTGTTTACTGCTGCTACTTACACACACACACACACACACACACACACACACACACACACACACACACACGTTTACTGCTGACCACTTGAGATTGAGTAACTCTGCTAGCTAGTTTTTATGTCAACCTGACATGGCTAGAGTAATTTTGGAAAAGAGAGGAAGGTAATTCAGTTTAGTTTCTCAATTCTACACACCAGTAGGCCTCATTGGCCTTTCTTGTGGTCCTTCTGCAGTAAGTCTCAGAACAAGGTACTGTAATCCCTGCAGCTTTTAATTATTCTTCATTTGAAAGTATTCTTCATTCGGCTGTTCTTTTCTGCTTCTTTGCCTTTCTACATAAGTTTTATAGTCTTCATGTCCATATCTACAAAGTTCTCCCCAGGACTTTGACTGAAAGTAAGTTAATTCTTCAGACTGATTTTGTAGAGAGGAAAGTACTTTCCAACTTTAGTATATGAAGTCATTGACCTGTCAAGACATCATATCTCTTCACTAATGAACTCTTCTTTAATTTCTTCATCCATCCTTCATCGTCCTCAGCAGACAGATCTTATTGCTTTAAGGTTTATACCTCTTGTATTTTTCATCAATTAAAATGGTACTATATTTTATTATTTGCCCCTCCAATTGCATATTGCAGTTTATATAAATGTGACTAATTATTGTATGTCTGCCATGTATTTTGCTGTCTAGCTAAATTTACTTGCTAGCCCTTTGAGTTTTGGTAAATGTTGAGATTTGACACATAAAAAATCATATTGTTTACAGGTAAGGATTATTTTCTTCTTCTTCAGTTTCAATTTGTGAGTCAAATTTTGGGGGACCTTCCTTTGGCCAGGGCATCTGATATTGTGATTGTGAAGTAAATGCCATTTTTCTCATTCCCCTTCGTAAGGAGGAAGCATTCCATTTCTCACTACTAAGCATGGTGTCTGCTGAAGGGTGGTAACCAGGGTTGTTACTTTTTTAAATTGACAAAGTTTATTCTTACAGACACACCTACACATGCACACACACACAGGTACACACAGACACACACAGTACACACACAATGAACACACACACAGAGACACACACTCATAAATACACAGAGAGACACTGTGCACACACGTGCACACACAGAGACACACACAGATTTTATTATCATAAATGAATATCAAATTTGATCAAATGTCTCTTATGTCTCACTTGATATGATCATGTAGCTTTTCTTGTGACAGGTTACATTAATTGGTTTTCAGATTAAAAAAAAAAAAAAAACAGCCCCATCTTTCTAGGCCAAACTCTTCATGGTTTTATTAACAAGCTGGGATAAACTGGTCTAAAGATAAACCCTAATTAGTCATAGCCATTCTTTTCATAGATTGATAATTGATTTGCCAAAAATTTGTTGAGTGTTTTTGCCTCCTTTTAATGAAATTCACTAGTCTGTATTAGGGGATGAGGTACAGGCTGTGATTGGTTTGGATATCCTTCTAATACTGGCCTCATATAATGAGTTTGGAAATGTTCCCTTATATTTTATTTTTTGGAAAAACATATAGAATTGATATTTATTAATAATATTTTTTGAAATATTCCTCTTTAAATGCATAGTAGCATTTACCAGTAAAGTCTTATGGGACTAAAGACTTTTTTTCAGTAGTTAACTTTCCAAACATATGGAATATAGTTATAGTGACTATTTTAATGTCTATTCTGTGTCTTGATTGATGGATTTTTCACTTCAGTTGGGCTATATTTTTGGGTTCTTTACATGTCTGGTAATTTTTGACTATATGCCAGTCATTGCAGATTTTACTTTGTTGGGTATGAGATATTTTTGTATTCCTATAAAAATGCTTAAGCTTTGTTCCGGGAGCAGTTAAGTTACTTGAACTCAATGTGATCTTTTGGAGTCTTATAATTTGGTAGGTGGAATCAAAGTCATGCTTGACCTAGAGCTAACTGTAACCTTCTACAACCCTTCTAAATACTCAATGTTCCATGAATTATGATGTCTTCAGTTCTGACTGGTAGGATAAGACATTCTTTCAGCCCTGTGTAACTATAATATATTCATTAATTCTTGGTGTTGTCCTTTCCCCAAACTAAGGCATTGTCTTTTCTTCAATGCATTGATACATAGGTTTAAAGACCACCTTAGTGTCCTCTCTTTCTCTCTCACTTTCTCATTCTTGTCTCTTGCTCTCACTCTCTTTTCCTTTCTTTTTGGTGTTTTTTTTTTTTTCTTCAAGAAATTCTAACTGCTTTCATTACTTGGATTCTTAGGTTTGTCTCTTCAACTCAGAGACTCTACCAACTTCTCCCAGACTTTCCACTCCCAAAGCCACAGCCAGAAAACCCATTCAAGAAAATAAGACCTACTAGGTTCTACCTACTTTGCTTCCCGACTCTCAGGTTCACCTGAGGTCCAGTGTCTTAAACAGAATGGTGTCATTAAATTTTGTCTGATTTTTTGGTTATTTTAGGCATGATATTAAACAGTTTTCCCTGTTTCTTCTTGGCTGAAAGTAGAAGTTTTGGTGCTGGATTCTTGGTTTGTCTTTGCAATTATGTAGACCCAAACAGCATTAACTTCTTTATGGGGATGTTGTATAGCTCTTCTAAATCTCATGACTTAGCAGTCTCCACAGTGGAATTTTCTTTAACACTTAGACACCCATTTTACCAGTGCGCCGGCTAGTTGTTTAATATAATATTGTAAGTTTTGGTAATTTTATAGTCATATACAATTTTGATGTCGATGTCTATATAGCTAAAAAAGAATGAGGTAGGATTATTGTCTGCATAACAGAGAACTTAAGACAGTATTGTGCAATATATTTTAATGTAAAATATGAATGTGTTCTTCTTAGAATCAATGAATAGACTATCTTGACAACAGAGCTTATTCTGATGGAATGTACTTCTTGATAGCACTACAGTTTTTGCCCTAGACTGCTAAAAAAGATAAAAACGTTCCAATTGATAATGGAGAAAGCATTGTTTGGCCTAGTTAGCATTTATCTTTCACTATGCAATTACTGATAAACTTGGGTGGTATGGAAGGTTGAAAAGCTTAAATCTTAAGCCTCTCCTGCTTTCCTGGCTGTGTTTATAGAGCACTAAAATTTGGATAAAGATGTAAGACACAGCATCAAAACCCCTCAATGTTGGCAGATTTTTGTGTTAACATTTATCCTTTCATCTAAAAAATAATATCAAGTATTATCTCTTGGGAAGATTCCCCTAAAATGTGAACTTACCAGCAGATCTAAAACTAAGGAAAACTCAGACTTCAGGATAACAAACCCACTTTTTTGAAGCTTTCTTACCATTATCTGATTAATCAATTCAGGACACTGATAGAATTTAAAACTCTTTTCAAGAGGTTCTTTGTAGAAAAGTGAAGAAACTATATGCCACACTATGAAATTTTCAAGGAAATATTTTAAGTACATTCTTTGGTAACAATTTGCTTGTGAAAGGTCTGCTGAAACCCAGGTATGTGAAATGACAGAATCCATGATTCCTTAAGAAGCTTGTCCATTTAACACAGAAACATGTTATCTAATCTCTATGAAAATATTGATTAGTAGCCTAAAAATATGTCCCGAAGGCTGACATCATGATTCTGTCAACAAGGCCAGGCTAGATTAGGACAGGTACAATGGATCATGAAACAGTGTGCCTTTGTAGAAGAGGACATTCAGAGGAGTGTGTGGCAACGTGAGGAGAGGTGAGGTGTGGCCAACCGTATCAGTTGTACTAGTCTCTGAGGATGCAGGCATCCCAATACACTGTTTCCTGGAACCTCTTAAACACCTCTACGTATAACAGTGACACCAACTAGAATAACCCTCTAGCCCACCCTAAATCAGGGAGAATTTATCACTAAATGCAACAATGTTTTCCAGCTCAAAGAATAGCTTTTTCTATCAACATGAAAAAATGGAATTTAATTTTTCCCATTTTCCTTTTTTATATTTTAATAGGTGACAATGTCATGTATGAGTAAAACTGTATCCATATCAATTCATCCCTCCCTTTTCCACCTCCAATTCTTTCCATGCTTTTCCCAGTATCCCTTCTCAAATTCAATGATCTTCTTCTTCTTCTTCTTCTTCTTCTTCTTCTTCTTCTTCTTCTTCTTCTTCTTCTTCTTCTTCTTCTTCT
>NW_026585686.1:2157001-2249362 GCF_907164565.1 Psammomys obesus | reverse complement strand
CTTCTTCTTCTTCTTCTTCTTCTTCTTCTTCTTCTTCTTCTTCTTCTCTTCCTCCTCCTCCTCCTCCTCCTCCTCCTCCTCCTCCTCCTCCTCCTCCTTCTTCTTCTCCTAAAATTGCTACTGAATTATTATAGACTATGTGCAACCTACTGAGTCTAATTAGCAATGCCTATATATACTGTCTTTAGGATTGTCACATCAGGAGCCCATTTCCGACATTATGTTCTTACATGCATTTGGTGCTATTAGTAATTCTTATGATATACATGTTGGATATACCCTGGGTTAAACAGAATGAAATGGTTTCTTTGATTCAGTGTTGCTAAGGGACTAATGGAGATTAATGAAAGGGCTTTGAGAGTTCCCATGAATAAAGTATAGTCAGCAGGATTTCCTATTTTTCCCTACGGTCCCTTTTTCAGGAACCGTCTGTGTTGGTTTGAATGAAAATGGTCCCCATAGGTCCATTGGGAGTGGCAATATTAGGAGATGTGGCTTTGTTGGAGGAGGTGTGTCACTAGGAGGTGGGCTTTGATGTCTCAGAAGCTTATAGCAGGCTTAGTGGTTCACTATCTCTTCCTGCTGCTTGTGGATTCAGATGTAGAACTCTAAGCTTCTTCTTCAGCACCATGTCTGCCTTCCTGCCACCATGCTTCCTGCCATGATGATAATGAACTAAACCTCTGAACTGTAAGCCAGTCCCAATGAAATGTTTTCCTTTATAAGAGTTGCTGTGGTCATAGTGTCTCCTCACAGCGATAGAAACCCTAAGACACCATCTTTGAGGCTAACGATTCACTCATTTATTCAGTTCCTTAATCTCTCATATGAAGGGTGACTTGAAAATACCCTTAAGAACTTTGTAGTACAAAATAACGAATTGACTGGTTCCCAGTGACTGTCAGGTCTATCTTCTCACAACACACAAGCAGACCATAGCTCCTCCAACCTCTGTGTTGACTGCTGCTCATCACTCTCTCATCACTCTAGCACCTGTGTTAACTCATTTTCCTCTCTGAGTAGGCACATGCAGAAAGGTGTCAAAAGATATTTCTTCCCTCTTGTTTAGTGGGCTTTCTTCATCCTGCCTCACACACTCTGCGGCCTTCCGGTGCTTCCTTACTCTCCCCACTGGAACATACGAGTTTTAGTGCATTAGCCAAAAGGCAGTGTTACTGGCTCAGCATGTGGAATGTGAGTTACTTCTAACAAGGCGGGAGCTGGGCCCATGTGTGGGGGTGAAAAGACTGCAGCTGAGCACAGCAGTGCCAAGCATAAAGCTTCCCTTTCACTTGGACTTCATTTGACCTATGGATAAACAAAGACTTGCTATTTCTGGAAATCCTAGTCTTTCAACTTCTTTGAATTTCTTTTGCAAACTTCAAAATGCACATCTTTATGGAACTTAAGGTTCTGTAGGCTCGGTCTTAATGTTCCTGTGTTTCTCGTCGGTTTTTCCTTTACTCTGTTTATATGCCACAAAGTCCTAGCTGTCAGAAATATTGCCTTTTAATCAACAATGTATGGCATTAAAAACAACATTAAAGTCACAAAGTGAGTAGAATATGCAGCATCATCAATAATTATAACCCTTTCATGAAGATTCATGATTCACCCTCTTCAATCATCAGGTTATATCCCAGAGAACTTACAGTGTTTAGCAGTAGATAAAATAAAAGTATTTCAGCCCTATGCATGCCTGGTACCTATGGAAAGCAGAAGAAGGTATTGAAACTGGACTTGATGGCAGTTGTGAGCTGCCATGTGGGTTCTGAGAATCAAACCCAGAGCTTCTGTAAAAGTAGCCAGTGCTCCTAACCTCAGAGCCATCTCTCTGCCTCGCTGACCCCATTCTTCTGGAGTCTTGGATTAAAGGAAGTAAAATAAGTATATAAAGTACCTGCTGTGTTCCAAACATCATAACTGTATGTGTATCTGTTATTCATAGCTAGACGTGACAATATTAGATGTCGCCTTATTTTATAAGCACACAAACTGAGTAATACTCATTGGATAACTTGAGTGGTTTGCTTTCTGAACTAACGTCCACCAAGAATCTTTTATTCAAACCTAATTATCCCAGTACCATGATAGTGTCTAATGCTGGAAATATAAATAGGAATAGACAATCACACATAATTTCTGGCTATAACAGCTCATTTTTTAAGAACTTGCCTTTTTGTTTCTCGAGTGATTTTCTATCCACTTGGTCTTGCTTTAGTTACTATGCTTCTGGAGATTCCATTTTTTCATCATGAAATCCTCTTTGTTCATGTCACCAGTCATGAGTGAAGCAGTAAATTGTTTAAGTGAAAGTGGACATGCAGCAAACGTAATCATTAGGTATTGTCACAGATGAAGTTTTGAATGATAACGTCTACGATGCCATCAGGGTGATTGTAATCTACCTTCAACCATTTTTCAAGGTTTATTTTTATTTTGAATTATGTGCAGCTGCGTGTATATGCAAATGAGTATGTGCATGTAAGTGTAGGTACCTGAGGAGGCCAGAGGCATCTGATCCCTGAAGCTGGAGTTTTACAGATGGTGGTGAGTACTGGGTACTGGACTCAGGTCCTCTGGAAGAACAGCAAGAATTCTATAAACCACTGAGCCACAGCTCCAACCTCCTTGTTTTTTAAATGTCTACATCCCATGAATGTATGCTCAATTTATAGGTAGGGCAATATATGGTAAAAATAATTTTGGTTGAGCCAGATTTTTAAAGGTATTTCAAAACAGAGATGGGAAATGTGGGAAAATATCACACTGTCATCCACCAAGCTTTCATAATATTTCATTAAGAATGAAGGTAGCTGTAGTCAGGAATGAGAAGGAAGGGTTTTGAGGGCTAAAGCACACAAATGTACTGTTTTTTTGTCCACCCATTGAGCCACGATGCTCTGACAGAGAGATGTACAAATTTAGTATAGAACATCATCCTTTGAACACTGGGACTTATTTTGTTTTTAGTCCAGTGCAAATGCTGTAATCCAGGAAAATCTGATGACAATTTAAAATCAAAAAGAGCTCCTTGCAAAGCCATCTTTAAACCAAAATTCGTGTAGAGGGGCTAGAAAGATGGCTCCGTGGCTAAAAGCACATACTGCTTTTGCAGACCACTCAAGCTCAGTTTTCAGCAGCCAGGTCAGGTGACTCACAATGGCCCACAACTCCATCTCCACGGCCCCTGCCACCCTCCCCAGGTCTCCATGGGCAAGTGCACGCACATATGCACATACTCCCACCTAGACATACGCACACGTACACACACACAACCCCAACTCTCTTAAAAAATAAAACAAATCACTTAAAAAATAATGTTTACTTTAAAAGTCCTAACTCCCCCTAAGTTAAGCAGTGATAGCTTCTTTTTGTTTGTTTGTTTTGTTTTGTTTTTTCACTTCTTTATTGATGTGTATGATGACATATCTATCTATATGTCTGCGTGCCATGAGCATGCCTGATACCTGTAGAGCCAGACATGGGTATCAGATCCCCTGGAATTGGAATTACAGACATTTGTGAACCACCATGTGGGTGTTTGGAATTGAATCCAGGTCCTCTACAACAGCCACTGAGCCATCACTCCAGCCTCAGCAATAGCTTCTTTAGCATGTTTTATTTTGGAGAAAGTAGACATTTTAATTCGAAACCATTTGCTTTCACATTTCAAACACTTAAGGAAAAAAATATTGAGATCTATTGTCAGTGATTTTATTATTTATTTATCTATTTATTTATTTATGTCAAACTATATACTCTTAAAACTTTGTTCTGTTTCTTTCCAGCGGATGATACCGTGGTCGCCATTCCTTATGGAAGCAGACACATCCGCCTTGTTTTAAAAGGGCCAGATCATTTGTGTAAGTAGAGCCACTATTTTCCATGGGGGACTAGAAATTTTAACTTTCACTATTAAGTTTTGTTCCCAGAAAGGATTAAAGCACAAGAGAGCCTGTCTCTCCACCCCTACCCCCACAGTGTGACATGATAGTTTGAATGGCTGCCTGATGAGACGGAAGAGGTCATTGCAGCCATGATCTCCAGGCACAAGCCATTCAGGAAAATGCAAATACCCAGTGCCAGTGTGTCATTCATGGGCTATGCCTGTGGCTGAGTCACTAAGCTTTTGTGACCATTACCTCAATTCTGTCTTCTTTATAGTTGCTCTTACTTTTTTCTTTTCCCTCCTCTCTTTTCCTTGTCCTCCTTTTTTTTCACTTTTAAAAAATTTATTTAGATTTTTATAAATTACAGTTTATTCACTTTGTATCCCTGCTGTACCCCCCCCTCCCTCATCTCCTCCCAATCCCACCCTCCCTCTCTTATCTCCTCCCATACCCCTCCGCAAGTTCACTGATAGGGGAGGTCCTCCTCCCCTTCCCTCTGACCCTAGCTTATCAGGTCTCATCAGGACTGTCTGCATTGTCTTCCTTTGTGGCCTGGTAAGGCTGCTCCCCCCTCAGGGAACTATCTCTGATATGAACTCAGTGGCTGGCTCCTTTCCTCCTTCTAAAATTCATTTCTTCTCCATTCTTTTCCTTTTCCTTTCTTATTTTAAATCTTTACTTCATCAACCCACAAATACATAGAAGTAACAAACTGTGACATTTAAAACAAACATTTGCAGAATACTCAATTCTGTGAATCCATTCAGAGACCTCGTATCTTGAAGGTAAGTGATAGGAGTTTGGATAAAATGTTTTTTAGAAAGCGCAAGATAAAATGGTAGCTTCATCTATGTAGGGTTTGTCTAAGACAGTGGCTCTCAACCTCCTAATACAGCCTTTCTACAGTTCCTCATGTTGTGGTGACCCCCTCCCAACCATAATATTATTCCATTGCTACTTCGTAACTGTAGTTTTGCTACTGACATGAATCATAATATAAATATCTGATATGCAAGGTATCTGATATGTGACACCCCCCCCCAATAAAAAGGCCTGTACCCACACGTTGAGAACCACTGGAATAAGAACTGATCTTTAGTCCTTCCAAGGTAACAATACACAGCCACATCTTATGCCTTATGGTTCCGTGCTAGTTAGAGAGAGATCTGTACATTACAACCAGAAAATTATGGTCTGTAAACAAAGACAAAGGCTGGGGGTTATGTAACATTTCCTCTAAAGTTCACTTTCACTTAAAGGCTTTCTCTTCAGTTGATCCCTCAGCACTTCTGGTCCCCTTCACTCTGCTCTAAATTCCCACAGGCAGTTACGGTCTTCCGCCTCCTCTTCGACCCGCATGCCCAGGAAGACAGTTTAAGTAGCAGGGATCACTTTCTGGCAACTAGACTATAAAGATCATTATAATCAGATAAACAAGAGGAAGATAGATCGGAGCCTGTAAAAGTTACTGTATCCTACTAAGCCTCTCTAAAAACAAAAACAAGCCATTTAATCAAAGAGGTGAGGTTTAAAAGGTCATGTGAAGCAAGGAGTATGTGGGGCACAGTTTAGACAGAACAAGAAAACACTGATAAGTCATCCTTATATGGGCCTGAGTTCTTTTCTAATCCTGAACAGTCCCAGAAAGTCCAGTGTTCACATGTCAAGAGATAATATATGTGTACACTTTATACCATCCAAATGATTTGTTTATCCCCTTGAGAACAGGACACAGCTATATGCTGTTTAACAACCGCACTCCAAAATGGAGTTTGTGAGCAGTGGCGGAGACTGAAATAAAATAGGCAGGCTGAGATTGTCGTCACCACATGGGAAAATGACTAGACATTGCTGAAGAAATATTTAAAATAAAATCTTATATTTATTAATATGTTAATCTCCTGGACTTCCTAGTTTTATGATTGCAAAGGAGCTGATGAACTGGGGGTCTAGAGAGTTATTAAGGTGCTTGCTGTGCATGAACGAGGACCTGAGTAAAAAGCCAGGTAAGAAAGCAGTGTGGAAGTGTGTAAGAGCCCTGGCTGCTCTTCCAGAGGACCTGGGATCATTTCCCAGCATCCACATGGTGGACTGCAGCTGTCTGTAAGTCTAGTTTTATGGCATCTGACACCATCATACAGATATACATGCAGGCAAAACACCAATGCACATGAAATTTTTAAAAAGATAAGTGAAAATAGTAATAATAATTTAAAATTTTCAAAAAAGAAAAAGCAGTCGTTTCTGTAAGTCCAGCTCTGCAGGCAGAGACAGGCTGATCCCCCAAAACTCATTAGCCAGTCACCACAGCCCAAGAAGTGATCCTCAGGTTCAACGTGAGACTCTGTCTCAAGAAAATAAGGTGCAGAGAGATTGAGGAAAACACCCAGCTCTAACACCAACGTCTGTCCTCCATACATACATACACACACACACACACACACACACACACACACACACACGTACACATGTACATACACACACAGAGGCACCTACCTCCTTTCCTCCTTCCCTCCCTCTCTCCCTTTCTCCCCCACCTCTCTCCTTCTGTCTCTGTTTTTTTGTTGTTGTTGTTGTTTACATTATTATTATTATTATTATTATTATTATTATTATTATTATTATTATCTTGAGACAGACTTTCTCTGTGTGGCCTAGCTGTCCTGGAACTTGCTCTGTAAAGCAGGTTGGTCTCAAACTCAGTTCTGTCTGCCTCTACCTTCGGAGTGCTGGGATTAAAGGAATGTACCTCCACTGCCTGGCTGCACCAGCTCATCTTTATTTTGTTTGTTTGTTTGTTTGTTTGTTTGTTTGTTTTTGCTCTGTATCCCAGGCTGGCCTCGAAATCACATAGATCCCCCTGCCTCTGCCTCTTAAGTGCTGGGATTAATGGCATGTATCACCACCTGGCTGAATGGCTTATAATTTTCTTGTTGAAATATGAAGTTTTTGTATGTTCTGTTTGTATCAAATTTAGCAGTTACTTATTTGACAGCAGGTTGTCTCTCTTCTTTAATTAATTTATTTATTATGTATACAATGTCTGCATGTATGCCCTCACACCAGAAGAGGGCACCAGATCTCATTATAGATGGTTGTGAGCCACCATGTGGTTGCTGGGAATTGAACTCAGAATCTCTGGAAGAGCAGCCAGTGCTCTTAACCTCTGAGCCACCTCTCCAGCCCCAGCTCATCTTTAACCAGACAGATCTTGAGAAGGACAGCAGGGAAGTCTTTCAGTTCTGGTGCTCAGAACTAGCGTGCACACCCAGGGTTCGAGCATCTCCAGAGGCTTTATGTTTGTTTTTAAGCCAAAAGCCCACTCTGTAAAATAGAAGAGAGGAGCCATGCTTAAAGCTGAAGTGAGAGTCACAGAGCCTCATATATCTTTCTATGGAAGGACTCCTGACAGAAGCAATGGTTCTCATGCGATTTCTTGTAGAAATAATTTGCCTAAGTCCCTCTGGCTTTCTTCATATAGGCCACAATTAATCTAAATAACTTCTCAGTCACAACCTTGTCCTCTCTGTGATATATATCACAGCCTCATCACTATATGTACAATAACCACCATTCTTCCCAGCCCTCTTCCACACTTTCGATAGTTCCCCTCCTGTACCCAAATCCTCCTGCTTGTGCTTATATGAGATAATTCATACATAATCAATATATATTGTGACAGATTAATATATATCAATATATAATCACAATAATTTCATTTGCAAATATATGCATATATGATCACAATCATGTTCAGCACGCTATAATTCCCAACAACAAAAGACACCTCATTGACTGTGTTACTGAACAAATTCAGACTTGAATGTGCTAGGATCCATTTCTTTCTCCTTAAGCATTTATAAACATCTTATGTGGATAAAATTGATTATCAAAAGTCATTTTAAGAAGGGGGGGACTCAATGGATAGCACCTATTCTTTTTTTTAATTTTTTAATTTTTTTTTAAATATTAGTTAGAGTTTATTAACTTTGTATCCCAGCTGAATCCTACTCCCCCATTCCCTCCCAATTCCACCCTCCCTCCCTCATCTCCTCCATGCCCCTTTCCAAGTCCATTGATAGAGGAGGACCTCCTCCCTTTCATCTGACCCTGTTTTATCAGGTATTTTCAGGATTGGCTGCAAAGTCCTCCTCTGTGGCCTAGCAAGGCTGCTCCTCCCTCAGAGGGGGGTGGGATGGGGTGAAAGAGCTCGCCATTGAGTTCCTGTCAGAAATAGTCCCTGTTTCCCTCACTATGGGAAACCAATTGGTTACTGAGCTACCACAGGCCACATCCGAGCAGAGGTTCCAGGTTATATCCATACACAACATATGTGTAGTAAGCAACAGAAAGTGTAGAAGGATGTAGGTCGGCGCATGAACAGGAAGCTGCACAAATGCTGACGTAACACACGGATGTACCTAGACCTACCTCAGTAAGCAAAAATGAAACTGGGGATATTGCTGGGCTGAAGGCAAACAGGACAGAAATCAGGTAGATATGTATGAGACGTGGGTTAGCCGAAAGAGTGGGTTACAGCAAAGCGGGATGCTCAGATGAGGTCATTGGAAAGTCAAAGGGTATTTTGACAGGGAGCCACGGATTCTTGGATAGTGAGTTTTAAAATAATCGCAAATGCAACATAATCTTCGTATGACATAGGCATGTTTATGTATCTTATTTATATTACAGTTTCAACAGTGTCGGCTATCAAAAGAATAATGCTCCTCTATTGAGTAGCTCAAGGTTTAATTCATAAAATATGCTTGCATGTGCTCTGTGGTAGCCCCAGGCATACCCGCTTCTCCTCTTCTTGCCTTTAATTATATAGATCTAGAAACCAAGACGCTCCAGGGGACTAAAGGTGAAAACAGTCTGAGCTCTACAGGCACTTTTCTTGTGGACAATTCTACAGTGGACTTCCAGAAACATTCAGACAAAGAGATACTGAGGATGGCTGGGCCACTAACAGCAGATTTCATCATCAAGGTAAGGTTGTTTGGTTTCTTGATAAGAAGCTACACCAAAACAGATGGCACTTATAAGCTCTAAAGGAAATAGAGGATGGATGTAGGTAGGTAGATATATTGATGATAGAGAGATGTGATAGAAATAGATGATAGATGGATAGATAGATGATAGAGAGATAGATAGATGATGGATATTTAGATGATATATAATAGATGATAATGATATATAGATGATAGACAGGTGATAGAGATGATAAAAAGAGAGAAAGAGATAGATAATGATAGTTAGGTGATTGATAGATAATATATATAATCATTTGTTTCTCAAGAAATGTTTAATTCAAGAATTTTGTTAGCTGCATCTTGTATTTCCTAAGAACATAAGATATTTTCAAGGAGAGTCTTCAAATATATTATTAATTAAATGGCTATATATATATATATATATATATATATATATATATATATATCCAATATATCTATCATTATTTGTTGGATAGAAATCATTTATAAATAATTAGGGTATGGTTGTTGGCTAATATAAGTTATCACCAGTAAGAGAGAAATGAAAACTGATAACCTGCAAACCTAGCCAACCAGTCATGTTTCCAATGGCAAATTCTGTTTTCTCTTGTGCTGGCAAGAAGATTGACTGGCTTCCTTGTATCAGAGCTGCCCTGCTCTTCAAGGTAATATGAAACACATTGCTGGAAGCAACAGGACATTCTATTGGAAAAATGCACACCCTGGGAGAACACTTGGGAATCACAATAAAATAAAACTTTTTTTTTCTTTAGTAGGTCAGGAGGACCTGAAGGGTTTCAGCTGTAAAGCTGTAAAACTTGTAATGTGTCCAGGACTCCATAAATTTTTTCATCATGAGACCTGGAGCCAGAGGACATTTGATTTAAGCAAAGATTTGGTGACCCCATGGCAGCTGAAAGTAAGAATGCATAGAGAAAAATGTGATAGGCAGTGAGGTTGTATAGAAGAAGGGTTCCAGAATACTGGGCTCTATCTCTATCTGTATGGTAGCTCTTCTTAATTCAGTCCAGATGCTGGCCACATGAATATGAACAAGAAGCTACAAACTATTAGAGATAGCCTACAATAGCATATCTAGTAAAAAACCAAGCTATATATTAATTCTCTGAAACCCACAGAGTACTGCTGAATAGACCATTTAAAGAATAGTCATTTCCCTGGTGGCCTTACAACAGTTAATCTGCATGCTGAAGGTATAGAATTGAATTCCGGCAATACTACGTGTCTTTGAATAGTTTGTAGCATCATCCAACATTCTCCATCCCCCTAGTTACCATCTGCCCATCACCCCTTTGATCCTCTACAAGTACAGTGAAGTCAGCATATTCAAGATTCAGCTTAAGGACACTCAGAAACCCACAATGCCGTATTTTTCCTTTATCGTCTCCATCTTTTTAAATGTTGCTGATAATTACGTTTAGTTAGCATTCAGAATTACTGGGTTTCACTTAGACATTTGTCATTGTGGCTTGTCCATTCTTGTTGACCACTGTTCTTCCCAATCCTCCTCCTCCACTTTTGATAGTTCCCTTCCTCCACCCAAATCATCCTGCTTGTACTTATATGACATAATACGTATATGACTATACATATATGTGTATATTTGAATCTAAAATCTAGACTCTATACATACAGTGTTTTGGTTTTTCTCAACCCCCTTCTATAGATAGAAATTGTATATATAGCCTATCCAAGAAAATCAGAAACCTTTGAATCACCTAGTTTCCCTTTTTCACACAATAAAATTTATTCTGTTTTCATACTATTTCTCAATACTGGTCTTTTTCCATTCTGGCTGCCTTTGTTTTAGTTTAGACCTTTGCATTTCCTTAAGTTAATACTGTAAATACAGAAATTTTTTCCAGTTCAGGTCCCTTATATAATTGGATTCAGAAATGGTTTTCTAGAATTATTTATTCACTTTTCAGAATCCTTTACAGTCCTTCCCCTTTGAGGTTAAGATGTACATTCACAGCACAGCACCTATTATTCTGGTAATCAAGATTCTTGATGTCATTCCATCCTTACTTTTGAGGTGGCCCCTTCTGTTGAGGCTTGAGAGACTGACAAGTCCCCCAGCACTGTCAGAACTCATAGTCTTGGAGAAACATCATGGACTCTACCTAAAATGCTCCTCTCTTTTCCTCTGGCATCTTCTTCACAAATCCCTGTTTCTCCCTTACCATTTCTTTCTTCATCCCAAATATGTTTTTGCCTCCCCACTCATTGTTTCTAGAGAAGGGGTTGTATTGTACTTGGCTTCATATCTCAACATGAGAAAACCATGAAGCATGAGTAAATGCTATAAGAATAAGGAATTTCCACTTCTCATACAGGATCACTGTAAGAATAGCAGGGATGACATTTTATACAGCATGAAATTCAGCTTCAGGAGACTCACCCGAGGTCATACCATGGTAACTTTGGACTACCTTGGACTACTATCATATTTCTTTTCTGCCAGTCCAAAACGTCTCTATTTTTGTGTTTCTCCTAAGAATGTATTTTTCCCTAAGCTTTCATTGGAAAACATCTGGAATTAAATGAATGTAAAATTATTCTAAATGAGATTATGTAAAAAATTTAATGTATTCATACCAATTTGAAAATAAGCCAGGTAATTTAAGAAATATAGAAAAAAATAAAATCACCCTTTCACCAGTGATTCATAATGAAATAAATTTCTGTTTCTTCAATAAAATACCTAAAAGTAAATGATGATCATTTTATAATCTTCCAATTTTAACTTCTAAAATTCATCTCGACCTAGGTTGATTCCAAATTTGACTGCTGTGAATGATGAGGGTATGGGCACAGGAGAACAGATGTCTCCTCAACATCCGCACTTCATGCCCTTTGCTTATACTCCCAGATGGGGATTATTGCATTATACATACTTCTATGGTATTTCTATTTTTACAGCTTCTTGAGAAATTCTTATTCATTTGGTTGAACCAATTTACATTCCCACACTCAGTAAAAAGGCTCCCTTCTTTCTGCATTCTTGCCAACTGTAGCTTTCCTCAGTTGGATAACAGTCATCCTGGCAGGTATAGGACAACAGGTGACTGTGGAGTTCATTGCATTTCTATTATGATCAGTGGTGCTGGGCGTTTGCTTTTAAGTCTGTTGGCCCTTTGCAGTCCCCCTTCTAGGAAGTACCTTTCAGATCATTTGCCTGTTTTATTTTTTTTATTTTAAATATAAATATTTCTAAATATTTATATTTAAAATATATACTTTTAATATTTTTATATTAATCACAGGTTATTTATTTTATATCCCAGCCATAGCCCTCTCCCTCATTTCCTCCCAATCCCACCCTCCTCCCTCCCTCATCTCCTCCCTGCCCCTTTCCAAGTCCACTGATAGGGGAGGACCTCCTCCCCTTCCATCTGACCCTAGCTTATCAGGTATCTTCAGGACTAGCTTCCATGTCCTCTTCTGTGGCCTAGCAAGGCTGTTCCTCCCTGTTTTAATTCAAGTCATTTATTTTCTTGCTATTCAGTTGTGTTTCTAGAGTATTCTGGATATTGGCTACTTATGGTTTATACATAACTCTCATTCTCTGGAATGTTCTCTTGTTACGTTGATTGTTTCCTTTGCTGAATACAATATATTTTTTAATTTAATACAATGTCATGTTTTTACTTTGCTTTTCCTGCTTTTTCTTTTGAGGTTATACACCTCCCCAAATCATTGTGAAGACCAACAACTATCATCAAACTACTCTCAGTGTTTCTTCTAGTATGTTTATAGTTTGGGATCTACATTTCAAATCTTGATTTTTGTGTACGGAAGTATGAGCTGATTTGTGTGTATAATTAGAGATAAAGACCTAATTTATTCTTTGAACTGCAACATCCAAGTTACCAGACAGCATTTATTAAAGAGAATATTTTCTTTCTTATTCTGTGTCCTTGGCAATTTTGTCAAAGTGAAATTGGCCATAAATTCCTGGGTTCATTTGTGGACTCTGTATTCTGTTCCACCAGTTCATGTTTTGTGCCTACACAAGTGCCTTGCTGTTTTGATCACTGGAGCACTGGAGTAGACTTTGAAATCAGGTTGTGTGATGCCTCTAGCTTGGTTGGTTTTGCTCAGGATTGCTTTGTCTACTCAAAAGTTTTCTGTCCTATATGAATTTCTATGAAAAATGTCTTTGGAATTTTGATAAAGACAGCTTTGAATTTGTGGATCACATTGAGTGATGTAGACATTTTAACATTCTTCCAATACATAGGCATGATATTTTTTCCATTCATTTGTGCATTATTCAATTTCTTAGTACAATATTTTACATTTTTTTAGTGTTCCTTAGTTACATTTACTTATCTTGATCCCTAAAGAAGTATGTCTTCCAAAAAAATTTAAACTCCAAACATTGGTCATACAAGCAAATTTGGCAATACTAGTGTGCTATGATGGGTAAGCATTCTAGAATTTACTATGTCCCACTGTTTATTGGCTGTGTGACCTCTTGAATAATGTTTTATCTACTTGAGCCTGTTTACTCCTTCATAAAATAGTAATAAAATAGGATCACTCCAAATGGAGCCCCTGTGGGGGATTAAGTGAGATAATGTGTATAAAAGTAGACAGCATCAAATTGCTTCCTTCTTTTATTTTTGAAATGCTTTAACTCTCAGTTAATCAATCACAGTGCATGCTCTTCTCTGAAGATGGTCACAGGCTAATCAGTTTACTACTGGCATCCCAACAACAATTTGGCAGGTATGACCAACGAAATAAATAGATGTGGAAATGGACTGTCTGTGACATAGATGTGTGAATCCCTGGGGTTAACTAGCTGGATTGTAAACCCTTACCCCTGTGCCCTATGTGTCTGCTCTGAAGCTGCAGACTTGGCAAATGCTAGTCACTGGCTACCCCATGTTCACAGGGAGGAAAAATCATTGTCCAGGGAACCTTGAGAAGAAGAGTGAAGTCAACTGTAAGAAAGAAAAGCAGCCAGTGATTACATAGTGACTCAAGTGGTTCATCCTCCTCCTAGACCTGGGCACATAGTGTTTTCCGTTGCAAGTATCCCGTTTGCAAACAGACTCTCAGGATTTGGAATGATCTGATTTGAGGATAACACATTTCTCACTGGGCTTCATGCATTGTTAGACAGCAGAAATTTGGGTAGAAGAAACCCCTTCACTCTTACTGCTGTGCTATCTGGCCCTTCCCACCTCTGTCTCTACTCTCCTTTATGTCCTTGCCCTCCTTCTCCTGACATGAGGATGGTCTGCCTAGCCTCAGATCTACTCTTCCACTTACCATTTCCTTCTGGGTTCATCTTTGAACCATTTCATTCCTTGGTCCATGATCTCTGTTGTTCCCAGAACAGCATCTCGGCATTGGCTAGAACCATATCCCGTGCCACCTGGAAGCCAAATTGTCTGTGGCATACTAAGCGTTACAATTCTCAGAGTGTCTGAAAATTCTTTAAGGTGTAGAAAAGCAAAGTTGAATGCTAACAAATTTTAAGTATTTAATCTAGAATTTCCTAATGCTAAAATCGTCAAGTATTCCTGACAGTGAGAGACTGAGTCATGCTTCATTCCACTAACAACCAGCACGTCTTCCAAGCCCTTTCTGCTTACTACCCTTCCTCTGGAGACACAAGATTTTTTTTGTATTTTATTTATTATTATCATTTTTGTTTGTGTGCGTGTTCACACGTGCCATAGTACACATGCAGAGGTCAAAGGCAACTTCCAAACCCAGTTCTGTCCTTCCACCTTAGGTTTCAGGGATCAAATCAGACTTTCAGGCTTGTCTAGCAAGTGCTTTCACCTTGTCAGACATCTTGTCAGCACAAGAGGTGTCCTTGGAAGGAGAGTGGAGAGTGGTCTTAGATGGAGTTTGCTGTTAATGTTCTGCTTCATTTCAGGAGAAATGTTCTGTATCATTTTGTGAGGAAATAAATAACGTCTCTAAAATAATTGTCAAGTCTATTTAAAATATAACAGAGGTCTTAGGACTTTATCACAAATAAAAGCTTATTCCAAAAAGTACTTAAAAAAAAACAAACTATGATTCACATATCATTCATTTGTTCACCAATACATTGGTTTATTTAGCAACTGTTTGGTTGCCTGCTATATGGCAAACATTGGAGATGATGCCAAAGAGTGGTGATCAGGAGGATCATGAGGTGAGAGACTATGGAAAGGAGCAGTGAAGAAACAATAATGCCCCCACTTAATTCACAGACACTTGATGCCGTAAAGATTGGATTATTATTGTTGCTTATCATTGAAAACGCAAACAACAGCATTTAAGTCATGTGGGAGACAGAATGCCCCAAGAGCACTGCCGTGAGTGTGAGTCAGCTCACACAGCAGGTCTTGGTCAGTAGCTGCTCACCCAGGGCTCACTGGGTAGCAGCTCCACTACTGCATGGTGGGGGAGGGGAGTCCTGACTGGAGATTCTGGCATCAGTGGGGCAAAGACACTTAGCTGGGTAACAGAGGGAAGCTCACAAGTCCCCCTTTTCTCGGGAGAGAAGAGGGGGTGCTTACAGGGGTATTCCTGGGGGGACCGCGGTGGACTTGATTCTGCCCTCATGTGTTTATAGCGTCTCCGTTGTTCTTTGAGCTGGACACAGATTCAGAGACCAACTATCTCCCCTTTCCACAAGCACATATGCGTTCCTCCAATCCCATCTTTAAGGTGCTGTCAACCATGAGCCTTCCCATTCATTTTCAGTGTGAGAAGTCCTTAAGCTCAGTTAGAAATACTGAGCTGTTACAATTATAGGAAGAAGAGACTGGTCCAGAACATTTTTTTTTATTCTTATTAGCATAAGGAGGTCAAAATTACATATGCCAGATGTGTTCTGCTCCCTGCACCAACATTCTAAGGTTGTCAGACTGAAGCTTTTCAAATTCTCTTGAGGGCTAGCACATGACGGCTGAGGATTTAGAGTTCGTGGGACTGCAGAGCTTAATGATAACAAGGACTGAGCAGCCCAGAATGAAGAGAACCAGAACACACAACGATGGCTGGCCTAGCTCCATGAGCAACTGTTAGACCACCAAAGATACGCGTCATGTCGGCCTTATCTTTATTTGAAGCACTTGTCTCTGCTTTAAAATGAAAATTGAAGGAGACATGATGATGGGAATGAGGATACGAAAAAAAAAAGGGTAAATTCACATTTCATCATGGCACCACTGTGGATGTCGGTGGTACCATAACAAAAGAATATTATCTTTAGAGATACACAAACTTCAATCCAAATTCTACATCGCTCTCTCTTAGCTGTGCAGCTTGAACAAATCACTGAGCCTCTCTGCATCATTTTTTTCTCATTGTGATTTAAATGTGACAGGGCGGTGGTGGTGGCCCATGTGTTTAATCCCAGCACCCAGAAAGCAGAGGCAAGAGAATTTCTGTGAGTTTGAGGCCAGCCAGGTCTACACAGTGAGTTCAGGACAGCCATGGCGCCACACACACACACACACACACACACACACACACACACACAAATCCTGTCTCAAAAAACAAAAACAGACAAACAAAAAAAGTAAATGTGGAAGATCATCACAGATCATCACAGTCTTAAGATCCAATATAATGTAAGTAAAATATACCTCAGCCTTAGCACGAATGTAGTGCTATGGTGACCATTGCTGTCATTGTTAATCAGGAAACATGACTATGGAGAAAGGAAAAGCAGAAATGTTTCGCATATGGACAGACCCAAACAAGGTTATGAAGCAAGAGATCTTCATTCTCATGATTCACTTTGTCTATTTGAAGAGGCTCCTTTTCATTTCTGATCTCTTTGGATGTAAGTTCTAAGCCTCAGAGCCTGTACTCACTCTTTAGAATCTCCGTGGACCCACACCTGACAACAACCTGCTGTGTCTGCCAGCTCTCCCCCCTTAACACCAAAAAACATTCTTGTCATCCATTCCCTCCTCACAGGCTACAGAGAGTTTAATTGGTGGCTTCCAGCGAGCCTGTAAAAGGACTTGCTCCATCTTTTTGCCTTCTCTTTTTTATGATCCCCACCCCCGCCCCCACCCCTACCCCCGCCAT
The DNA here is from genome assembly GCF_907164565.1 of Psammomys obesus. Classification (NCBI taxonomy): domain Eukaryota; kingdom Metazoa; phylum Chordata; class Mammalia; order Rodentia; family Muridae; genus Psammomys; species Psammomys obesus. Next base: position 2,232,399 of record NW_026585686.1, on the reverse strand, counting down.
TGTCTGCCCGGGTCTCCAGCAAAAAGAATCCAGCAAAATACGTGGGAAGTAGGGTGCTGACTGTCATGGCCGCCACAACGGCAGCTGCTCTGCTGGGGGCAGAAGAGTAAGAGAGCCCTGGGTGGGTTGTTGCTGTGTGTCTGTGAGCTGTACCCGCAGTGTCAACTGCCTTGATAAACGCACTTTGGGACCCACAGGTGCCCTTGTGACTCCACCTAGGTTACAGTTGGTGGAAACACATCATAAACCTTATATACCATGTAAGGAGAGAATGAAATAGAAAAACCTCTCGAATTATTTTCCCCACTTTTCAGGGGTATTGGGTTCAAGCGAGAGTCCACCTTTATATATATGCTTTGTATATTTTTTCTTTTTTATTATTTTTTATTAATTACACTTTATTCACTTTGTATCCCTCCTGTAGTTTCCTCCCTCCTCCCATTCCAATCCCTCCCTCCCCCTTCTTCACGCATGCCCCTCCCCAAGTCCACTGATAGGATTTCCACTAATAGAGGTCTTCCTTTCCTTCCTTCTGATCCTGGTCTATTAGGTCTCATCAGGAGTGGCTACATTGTCTTCCTCTTTGGCCTGGTAAGGATGCTTCCCCCTCAGGGGAAGGTGACAAAAGAGCAGGCCAATCAGTTCATGTCAGAGATAGTCCCTGTTCCCATTACTATGGAACCCACTTGGACACTGAACTGTCATGGGCTACATCTGTTCAGGAGTTCTAGGTTATATCTGTACATGGTCCTTGTTTGGAGAAACAGTCTCATAGAGAACTCCCGTGCCCTGATATACTCTGTCCTTGTGGAGCTCCTGTCCTCTCTCGGTCATACTAACTCCCCCTTCTTTCATATGATTCTCTGTACTCCACCCAAGGTTTGGTTATGAGTCTCCGCATCTGCTTTGATACACTGCTAGGTAGAGTCTTTCAGAGGCACTCTGTGATAGGCTTCTGTCCTTGTTACTTGTTTTCCCCTCCATCCCCTGTCCATCCCGTTTGTCTAAGTGAGGCTTGATCATCTTACTCCGGGTCCTCTTTCTTGTTTATCTTCTTTAGGTGCACATATTTTAGTATGTTTATCCTATCTTATAGGTCTATATAAGTGAGTATATACCATGAGTGTCTTTCTGCTCCTGGGATACTTCACTCAGGATGATCTTTTCTAAATCCCACCATTTGCCTGCAAATTTCATGATTTCCTTGTTTTTAATTGCTGAGTCGTATCCCATTGTGTAAATATACCACAATTTCTGTATCCATTCCTCTGTTGATGGACATCTGGGTTGTTTCCAGGTTCTGGCTATTATGAATAAAGCTGCTACAAACATGGTTGAGCAAATGTCCTTGTTGTGTACTTGAGCCTCTTTTGGATATATGCCTAGGAGTGGTATAGCTGAATCTTGAAGAACACTATTCCTAATTGTCTGAGAAAGCACCAGATTAATTTCCAAAGTGGTTGTACAAGTTTACAGTCCCACCAGCAATGGAGGAAGGTTCCCCTTTCTCCACAACCTCTCCAGCATGTGTTGTCACTTGAGTTTTTAACCTTTACCATTCTGATGGGTGTAAGGTGAAATCTCAGGGTCATTTTAATTTGCATCTCTCTGATGGCTAAGGATGTTGAGCATCTCTTTAGGTGTTTCTCTGCCATTCTATATTCCTCTACAGAGAATTCTCTGTTTAGCTCTATACCCCATTTTTTAATTGGATTGCTTGATTTATTGCTTTTTAATTTCTTTAGTTCGTTATATATTCTGGATATCAGCCCTCTATCAGATATAGGATTGGTGAAGATCCTTTCCCAGTTGTCATCAATACCCTGTGTGTCTTTCTGCTTCTGGGATACCTCACTCAGGATGATCTTTTCCAATTCCTACCATTTATCTGCAAATTTCATGATTTCCTTATTTTTCATTGCTGAGTAATACTCCATTGTGTAGATGTACCACAATTTCGTATCCATGCCTCAGTTGAGGGGCATCTGGGTTGTTTCCAGCTTCTGGCTATTACAAATAAAGCTGCTACAAACATGGTTGAGCAAATGTCCTTATTGTGTACCTGAGCCTCTTTTGGATATATGCCTAGGAGTGGTATGGCTGGATCTTGAGGAAGCACTATTCCTAGTTGTCTGAGAAAGTGCCACATTGATTTCCAGAGGGCTTCCCGCCAGAGAACCACATCTCTGAAGGAACCAAAGGGATGGTGGAGTTAACAAACAAATGCTTACCAAATGATGACGTGAATGCTGGATCCCTAAGCCAGCAGTTAGTTATCATGTGTCTGATAAGTGGGACCATGGAAGATTGATGTCCAGGTAATTCACTGGTGAATACACAGGTCACGAATGTCCTTTGGTAAAAGCACTTACTACACCTGCTGCTTTCATTTTGAAAGATGTGTGTCTCAATATTTGCTCCAATTAGAAAGGCCCTAAAACGGTCCATTCATCAGAGTCCTGGTGCCGAATGAGCCCATCTGTAGGCTCCTGACCCTTCTCTCTTTCTCCTCTCTGGTCCTCCCATACTCTCTAGAGGAACAGTTCCATCTGCTCATATAAACGCCAAAGTCAGTGTAGAGTTTGGCACTCACAGGTTATCATACTCCTTCTTAGCCACTCTTCCTATTTCTCCTTAGTTCTAGGTATTGGGGCTACTTACTGAGATTGGCAGCAGAGAAATATGGCTGTCTTTATTAAAACCTGAAGTCCACCTCCATTCATTTACCCTAAACAAAGGGCAGCAGTTTGGACGTTAGGAAGACTTACGAACACTTGACAAAGTTTTAGGCCATGTGATTCAACTGGACTCTGATACTTTTCTAATTATCACAATATAAAACTGGAGTGAGAAGTAATTCTGTCATTATTCCAAGAACCTCTCTTAATATAATAAATAGGCCAAGCGGCCCAGCAGTATAAATATTGACTGTCACATCATCCAGTCCTCGTGAAATTCATTGTTCGTGTTAGGCACTTTTTCTTCTCTTGTAGTTTAAGTATGTTTGCTCAACCTTGTAATTTTAGGAACCATTAAAAATTTACTGTCTCATATTCCCTCTTTTACAAACAAGTTTTAATTTCCATAAGCACCAGTTTTATTTGAAAGTAGTTGCTTTTATAACTTGGTATCTTGACATTTGGTATTCTGTAATATCTACATTAGAATTGCCCAGATCTCTGGGCTTGGGCCCAAGAATGTGCACTTAAGTAGCTTCCAACTGGTGACTTAGCACATCCAGATACATGAATCACCACAGTGACAGCAAGACCCATGTATGTCCCTAAATGGGAAAAACATCTTAATTCTTGAAATTTTTCTCTTTCTCAACTACAGATAATATCCTTTCTTTTCTATAGTGTATGGCATTTATGATTTCCTTAAAATAAATTGCCTGTTTCCATTTTTGTTTTGTTTTTCTTGTTTTTGAGACTGGGTCTCTCTGGACATCCCTAACTCTCCAGGAACTCAATATATACACCAGGCTGGCCTTGAACTCACAGAGATCCTCTTGCCTCTGTCTCCCACCACCATGCCTGACTGCATTGTTTATTTCTGAATGAAAATTTAAAAGGTCACATAATTCTATAGCCTATACCAGGAGGAGTAGAAATAAGAGCGGGAAGGAAACTGTAGTGGAGTCACAAACGGAGATTTCTCCATACTTCTAAGCCATCCATTTGTGGAGGTAAGGATGATAAAAAAAAAATATGGTGAGGACCATTCTCTAGTACATAATGGGGTAAGTGGCAGTGCCTTTGTCCTCACATATCCAAGACCTCTGCATATGATGAATTCTGAGCCAAGGTTATCAGAGACCCAACAGCCAGCCCTGCTTCTGTCATATGCCCAACTTTCCTGTTTTGTTCCTGCAGATCCATGACCTGGGGCCTGCGGACAGCACTGTCCAGTTCACCTTCTACCAGCCTATCATCCACCGATGGAGGGAAACGGACTTCTTCCCTTGCTCAGCAACTTGTGGAGGAGGTAACAGTACTCGCTTATCCTCGATGGCCCAGTCCTTTGTGAGGAAAAAGCTGGGTGTTGTAAGAGTAGAGAGACCTCAGCATGGAAGAATCCAATTCCTAAGCTACCCAAGGTGACCCCCAGGAAGCCTTTCCTTTGTGGATGCTCATAGCAAGCACCTCTTTCTTTGGCATCACCGAAAGCTTGGTCTATAATGTTATATTCAACAGCAGCTTTACCCTGTGGGGCTTGCTTTCACCTAAGCCTAGATTCGTCTGGCAGAAGTGATGTCACTTCTTCAGGAAGCAAGTGATGATGTTTGTCAGGCTTGCTCTGTTAGAGAAAGTTAATGACCAGAAAACAGTTCACTTCATTGTTGGCTTGAACTAGTTTTTTTTTTTTTTTTTTTTTTTTTTGCCTCCACCCACCGCCGCACAGTGGAAGACATGAATTCACTCCATATAGTCATTGTAGTGCATTTCTCCTGGAAATTCACAAAGTGAATTCCTGACCCTGTGCTGTCACGACCACGTCACACAGTGCCTTGCGTTACTGGAAAAAGGTTTTCTTCCTATTTTCTGTTTTTTATCATTTTAGTAGGTATGTCAAAATTCCTTTAATGTTTTTTTTAATAATTTGATCATTTCCTTGTAGGAGGTCACTTGGTTCTTTTAAAGTTTATACTATTGTAATCTAATAAACAACATTAGTGCTCAAATGTTTTTATCCCTTCACAATGTCTCTTGGCATGAATGCTCAACAGTATGCTTACTAGATAAAGGAGTTTGGGAATTTTTGTAGATGCATGTATTACCAAAATCTTTCCAGAAAATTAAATGTGTGAATACTTTAGATTGTCAACATTTGTGGGTTATTTTTTTGTTTCCTATCTTAATAGGTTCAAAATTATATATATAGTCTGTTGAAAATTAGTACAACTGACACATTCTTTCTCTAGTTTCATGGAAGCTGATTGACTAACTTTAAATAGTTCACACACACTGGAATTATCCACAATAGTTAAAATCATAGTACCTCAAAATTCGTGCAAATGATTGCATTTTTAAACATTAACAATATATGACAGAATTCACTAAAAGCTATGTTATCTCTATCTATATAATATAAGCAAAATAATAGACATGGTTCTAAAAGCAGTGTTGTATTTTGTGTTAGTTAGGGTTTTTATTGCTGTGATGAAACACCATGACCAAAAGCAACTAGAGGAGGAAAGAGTTTATTTGGCTTAACATTTCTCCATCACAGTCCCTCATCAAAAAGAGTCAGGGCAGGAACTCAAGGCAGGAACCTGGAGGTAGAAGCCAAAGCAGAGCTCTTACAGAAACATTGCTTACTGGCTCGCACCCATGGCTTGCTCAGTCTGCGTTCTTATCTTCTTGTCCAGGGTACACCACCCATAGCACACCGGGCCACCTCATAGCCATCATTAATCAAGAAAGTGCCCCACAGAAGTTCCTATAGGCAAATATGGTGGGTGTATATTCTCACGGAGGTTCCCTCTTCCTAACTGGCCCTAGCTTATGCCCAGATGAAAAAAAAAAAAAAAAAAAAAAAAAAAAAACTAATCAGCATAGATTTTTTTCTTTTCTTTTTTTTAATTTTTATTTTTTTTAATTACACTTTATTTACTTTGTATCCCCCCTCTAGTTCCCTCCCTCCTCCCTTCCCAGTCCCTCCCTTCCCCCTTCTCCACGCATGCCCCTCCCCAAGTCCACTGGTAGGGGAGGGTTTCTTTTTCTTCCTTCTGATCCTAGTCTGTTAGGTCTCGTCAGGAGTGGCTGCATTGTCTTCCTCTGTGACCTGGTAAGGCTGCTCCCCCCTTAGGGGGAGAGGGGTCTTTCCTGAGACTGATACTCCAATCAAGTACCATGCATGGAGATAACCTAGAACCCCAGCACAGATGTAGCCCATGGCAGTTCAGTGTCCAAGTGGGTTCCATAGTAATGGGAACAGGAACTGCTTCTGATGTGAACTGATTGGCCTGCTCTTTGATCACCTCACCCTGAGGGGGGAGCAGCCTTACCTAATCAGCATAGATTTTAACTTAAAAATAATAAGTCAAATTGCCATCAAGTGTGTTTGCATTTCAATACAGTAGTATTTCTATAGTTGATCTAGCTGACCTGAATAGAAAATTACTTAAAAAAAAAAACTGCCAGGTTGAGGAGATGGCTCAACAGTCAAAGAGCTTGCCATGAAATTGATAACCAGAGTTCAGATGCCCAGAATCTAGGTAAATATTGAGTAGATGTAGCTGCCTACCTTTAATTCCAGCCTCAAAAGGCAGAGTCAGGGGAATCCTCTGAGAAAACTGGCTATCTACAGTAGCAAGATCTGGGGTTGGTTGAGAAATCTTGTGAAGGATCTGAGAGAGGAGCAATTGAGGACGGTTCCAGTTATCAACCTGGGGCTACCACATGCACACATATGCATGCTGCACACACACACACACACACACACACACACAAAGAGAGAGGGAGGAAAGAAAGAGGAAAAGAACTCTCAACTATGATGGTGTTTCATGCGAATAAATTTCTGCACATCTATGAATGAGTCATAGAGAAAACAAGCTTAAAGGAAAGGTCATCTAATGTAATATTTTTTTTCTTTTTAAATGTAAACCATACCTTTTATAAAACAGCAATTCAATTGTATGCACCCTGTGTCATTTTCACATTGAATTGCTGTGACAATATAATTTCAGCAACCTTGACAATGGCTTACTATTAAATAAAGCAAATAGTGTTACATTCATCTGTTTCCAGCCACACTGGGTTTCATTTTACTCACACGTAAGAATAGAGCTAGCTATGATTTTCCAGTGTCAAGTCTCTGTTCATAGGAAAGCTTATCAGGAGGCCCAAGTAGAAGCAAAAATGGCCTGGGAAGTATGATGGGTCCAGGGTCTTCCTTTCACCTCATGGAGCAGTCTGAAATTCTGGGAGAAATAAGCTATGGCTCCTCGTGTGTGTGTTCCTGCTGTCAGATTCCATTGGCGGGCCACTTCACCAGGTGTAAAGAATGCTCTTCAAGAACTCCTTGGGAAGCCTCAGAGGACAGTGTCATTTGACCACGCTGGTCCTGTACTTTCATTCTATGTTTTTAAGTCACACTGTATGTATGAGCTCCAAAGAACTGGGGTTAGGTAGAGGAATGATGGTTTTCAAACACCACAGTCTCAGCCTAATAATTCATTGTCTTCCCTTGTTTCACCACCTGATAAATTCTGTCCTTGAGTAGAAACTATTCTCTGCAAAACTCCTAAGTGTTTGGCTTCTAACCTTAGCTGCTTTGGAGGATGATGGAGACGAAAAATCAAAGTATGTTGACTTCTCTAAAATGTCATTTTGTTACTTAGCTTTTCTGCAAAGCCAAACATTCGATGGATGTGTGTTCCTGCCCACTGTTTTTGCTTCTCTCTGTGCTTTTCATCTTCCCAGTAGAATTTTTAAAGGTCTTTTTTTAGGCCTTTAATGAACAATTAACTTTTTGTGGGTGGTCTGAGAACATAGCCTCAAGCCAGGAAATCTGGCATCAAAAGCCTCCTTCTGACTTTCTAAAACCTTTGCAAGTCCCTCAATGATTTCAATCTTGTTTCCGAATACATATTTAGTAATAACTCATCAACCTGCCAGGAAGAATATTGGGGGAGGGAGGGCTCTGGAATAGAGAGATGCAATATTTTAAAATTTTTGATGTTTATTTGTTTTCACTCCAAGAGTCTGATACGTGTTGGTCACTACTTTCCATAACATCACAAAACAGGTGAAAAAGATCAAACACATTATAAATACAATTAAGTATTACTCGGTGACTTTTCAGAGAGATTTATCAAAACAGTGGAAAAGGAAGTCTACAAAATATGAGCCATATACTTAATTTGAGGAGGAAAGGCAAAGTATTTCGGAGAAAGTAAAAGTTAAGTAGTAAGGAGGACTCAGGAAGACTTTTCATTTTGATTTTTTATTTTCATTTTTTTGTTGTTGTTGTGTTTGATTTTGTTGTTGTTTAATTCTGCAAGAAACTTGGATCCCGGGTAGCTGCTATGGAGACTTTATCCATTTACTCAGTTTAACTCATTCAGATTGTATTTAGGCATCTCAGCAATACCTGATTCAGGTGGGACTGGATTCATAAATCTCCACTGTTCAAAGAGGGAACACTGAGATTTATTTTTGTTTTTATTTAGTCACTTTTTGCTTACTTTATTAGTAATTTGTGAACTTATTCTTCCTGGAGGCCACAGAGATGCAGAGATAATTTAGCATCCTCATATAACAGGCTTGGTTAAAAGAACATACTGGTGTTTTTATTTCTGTTATATTTTTATATTATATAAAATAAACAAACAATATTTCTTACCACAGAGTTTTATAATCTGACTATGGTCTTATATAACTCAAGCCCTGTAATATAACTGAGTATTTAAAATGAGCGATTACTCAAGAAAAATGTGGTGTTTGAGTCCTACAACATTAATGAGCCTTCCAATTATATATTTGTTTTCTCTTGGAAAAGGCTTAGGCATTGGGAATAATTTCCACTAGTGGGAGATAGCCAAGAGTCATACAGAAGTATGCTGTGCTGACATGTGCTTTGAGCAGCCTGGCTGGTTTGCTATTCACAGGTTACCAGCTGACGTCTGCTGAGTGCTACGATCTCCGGAGCAGCCGTGTAGTCGCCGACCAGTACTGTCACTACTACCCGGAGAATATCAAGCCCAAACCCAAGCTTCAGGAGTGCAACTTGGATCCTTGTCCAGCCAGGTCAGTCCAGTTTACCAGTTTGTTTAGCAGAAACAGAAATCAGATTCCCATTTAACTTCTAAGAGGAAAGTGAATGTTTAACTTACAAATAAATGACAGATTGATGTCCAGTGTCCCCACCGCCTGTACGTGTACTTTAATGGTACCCACACTCCTAGCTCTTGCAATGCTACCTCAGGGCTTATGGACTTTCTTTCTGTAACGTGTTCTTCAAAATGAAGAACACTCTTTCTCCTTTGATTGTTTTCACATCCTGACATCTTATTTCTCTCTTTGACAAAGTCCTGCCCAGTGATCCTCTTGGTGTCATAGCCAGTTTGATGACTTATTGCCTCACAATTCTTCCTCTTCTTTTCCCTGTCTCTGATCAGGGATGTGTTCACAGAAGGCATAATCAATTCACACAATTAATTAGGGCCATAACCAGCCTCAAGACAGTTTTGCTACCTTTAAACAAACTCGGCCTTTGCTAAATAGAAGCCAGGGCTTATTTCCAAGTGAAATTTTCTTGAGGATCTTTTTAATTAGAAGATCTAAGGATTTAAACCTTTTACACCTTCACACACTGGTGTTTGTTTTGGATAAACCATAATTGGCTCCCTGATTAATCGCAAGATCAGGAATCAGGGGAGGTAATGAAATGTCTAGATGATGAGTAATTGTGGACATGCAGGTGGAGAAGGTGCTCGTGGGGTGCCTTTGCTTAGCTCTTTAAACACTGGTGAGTGATTCTTGCTAGTTGCAGCTTACTCATCTGCAACTTATAGAGAGGATCTAAGAGAACCCTTCTCCACAACAGCAATCATCAGTCACAAATGCCAATAGCCAAAACATCCTTTCTTATTTATAAATGATATCTGTTATATTTCAAATCATAGTTTGCTAATTATATATGCATGAAAGAAAAAGAAAAAGGCTGTTACACGGGTGTTATAGGTGGAGAACATTCTATCTGTACATTTGGAGTGATGCAAAGTTTTTTTTCTATTCTTGACATTTTGAAGTATGTATGTTCGTGCTCCTTCGAGCTTATGTCATAAATTCTAAATTACACATGTAATTTGAAGTTGCTATTAATAATTAGTGTTTACAAATCATATACATACCTCATAAAAGTAAACTCATTGAAGGAACAAAAAGAATAGATAGCTTATAGCTTTAAATTTTAGTTTAATTTAGCTTCCTGTTTATATCAGAATACTAAAAGATGGGTGTGAAATAATACTAAATAAGGTGTTAAGTTTTGAGAAATAGTGAGTAACTGAAGTATTTTTAACTATGATAATTATAACCAATTCAATTGAGTCTGATTTTAAAATTACACTATTTATAAATTTTTATCCATACCTATAACAGGAAAAGGCATATTTGCCTTAATTCAGATGACTATTCATTATTTCCAACTTAGTCACAGGGAGACTGAAAATCTCACATATACATGTCTGTGAAATTTTATATGCGTGCTTCTAGGAGAGAGAGATTCATTTCCCCACAGTTCCATTCAGCTTTTCCTCACTTGGGAAAAGCTGCCTACAGGACGACATGGCCATGAATGAGGGTTTGGAATGAAAGCACCGTTGTTATCAATTTGAAGAAAATGTTTGTAATGAGAAAAATTTAGCCTTTGTTTCTAGTCTCTGGTTTTTACCCACCCTTCTCTGTGGGAATAACATTTTTGGCCCATTTCTTATTATCCAATGACAAAAAAAAAGTTAGGTTGAAAGAAGAGTGCCTGTTCAGTCTATACCCTGTGTTATTTTAAACTGTCTAATATAGCACATGCATAAATGTTGGGACAGGTGGCTATTAAAAAAAGAAGAAAGAAAAGAAAAAAAGAAGTTGGAAGCTAGAAAACTATTTTTTTTATTGAAGATCTAATTAGAGAAAGCTGTAAAAATTAAGACTTAGCAGTAGGAGATGCTTGAGGGAAGCCAGCCTGGGGAAGAGGAGTGTAGAGCTCAGCTTAAGGTGTTCCAGGCTTCCTGTGGAGTTCATGGCATTACCTTCTGCGCTCCATGAGGACCCCAGAAAGGCTTGGCTCAGGGCCTATCTGCCTTTCTAAGATGAGGTTCTCTCGTTGGATGATGGAATCAAGTCACTGAGCAACTGATTTCTCACTTTTAAAGATTTAATGGTGTCATATTAAGTGAAAAGGGGTACAATGACATTAAAACAACACCTTTCTGTCCAAAATCAGAAATTCTCAAAGAGCAAAAACAAAGGCATTCTTAGTATAAAATCACACATTTTTAATTCCCATATTGTTATATAAAATATCATTATATATAGTCACTTAGATCTCCTGTCTTTCCTGTAAACCCTAGGATCTGGGGCTCATTATATAAAATAGAAGTAAAATCATATCAGATAATGAGTTCAAGTCTTGTTCCCTTTCAAGAGAGAGATGTGCCATGAACAGCAAAAATGACACTAGGGGTTACAGAGATGGCTCAGGTAGGTGACAGAGCTCACTGCCTAAACATGAAGCCCTGGCATCCAAATACAAAACTATGCAAGGCCACAGATGCCTGTCACTCCAGAGCTAGCACAGTGGAGACAGAAGGACCCCTGGGGCTGGCTGGCCTCTAGCCTAGCTCCAGATCTGGTGAGATGCTCTGCCTTAAAAGACTAAGTAGTGGTCTCCATAGAAGGGCAATGTGGTCCTTTGATATTCCCTACTATAACAGCACCTGGACACACACACACGCACACATGCTTGAACCACACACAATATTTAGTAATGACTCTAAATAATCTTTCAACTTTAAGTTAATAACTTCCAAGCCTCGGCTTTTCCCTCAGTAACGCCTCACTACTTACCATTTGTCCAGTTGTGGGAGTCCTCCCTTCTTTTCCCTGTCTGCCTTCCCATCTCCTGTTTAGCTTTTCCTCCCTTCTCTTGTTTCTTGTTCTTATATTCTTCATGACATCACACCAGCCAGCTGCCATGGCTACAGATGATCCTGAACAGACAGTGAGCATCTGGCCTATTCTCTTCAAAAGGATTTCTGGTTTTATCACTTTCTCTGCTTCTCAACGTTCATTTTAAAACATTTAATGAAAATAATAGAATTCATTTACGTTCCCCAGTGGCCAGAATGAGCATTGTTACTGCATTCGCTGTTTCTTTTTTGGTTTTGTCAGTTGTACAGACAGGACTCTCCTACACAGAGCAGACACCTAGGATTCAGTGCTTCCTCATCCTTCGTTTCCTCTTCTAAAAGCAAGCCTCAACACCCAGGCCATGTAGTAACTTGATGTCCTGCTGAGGCAAAAATTCAGAATGCTGCCCTGTGGTAGACCTTAGCTGGCTGCCCAGCCATTGCTCTCACTGGAGTTGATGATTTCTGTTCATGTCACTTATGCAGTCATTTTTATGAAGTGATAAAATAGACCGTTTCCTAGCCAAAAGTGGCCCCCCAAAGGGAGCCAACACATCAGACTAAGAAAAGGGAAGGAGAGGTATAAAGCTTTAATGGCTTTTTGCTAAAATTAGTACTGTTTTTTCACTGGCAACTCGAGGCCATGATGTCACAGGGTGATCACGTGTTCTTACACAGTCTGCTGCAGGTGCCATGATAGTCCAGAATGAGCACTCCTGGAAGTCCAAAGATATGCCACTCCCACCTTTCAGGGATCTATTGCATGCTTAGGTCTCTGTTTTATACTTCTAACACTTATGAGCCTTCTCCCATGCCACAGACATCCCAGATCTAATCACATGTCAAACCTGTCATGTGTCTGCATTGCCATAATTGTCGCTTCTTCCTTACACCAGAGGCAGCCTTGTTGAAATGTGTACAGTGGCTCATGCCACTTTAGTCTCTTGGGTGGAAGGTCATACCTATTTTGTTGCCAGAAAGCCTCAGAGTATTTGCTTGTGGTGAAGAAACAACTAAAAAGGTTTCACTTGGCCATCTAAGAAGCACAGTGTTCCTAGAGCACTTTGAAGTAGAGAGCATGCAACCTTTTGCTGATGGAGACCCCATGCAGGGTGCTATGGAAAGAGCAGAGAGCCACCTTTACAGACTGATGTAGCATACACCTTTGGCTTTTCCCTCCAAGGCAATAATGAAGCAGCTTGAATCGGTGAGGGTTAGACAGGTGTAAAACACTCTCATTATGCTACCAGGGCACAGCCACTAGTAAACAAAATTACATCTAAATTCCACTTCCTCTTGGGAATTTAGAGCAACAATGTCCAACAGATGCCTAAACTTGAATGCTCCAAGTGGCAGTTCTGATGATCCAGGTGGTGTTTGGGGTTGGTCAGCTGTTTTGTGGTCTTTGGTTTTGTTTTTCCAGCTCTATTTCACTTTGACAAAAAAAAAAAAAAATCCAGCAGAAAGACACACATGGTATATACTCACTCATATAGATATATAACATAGGATAAACCTCCTAAAAACTGTACATCTAAAGAAACTAATCAAGAGAGAGGACCCTGACTAAAATGCTCAGTCCCCATCCTGAAAGGCAAAGGGGTTGGACATCAGAAGAAGAAGAAAACAGGAAACAACCTAGGAACCTGCCACAGAGGGCCTCCGAAAGCCTCTGCCCTGCAGACTATCAAAGCAGACACTGAGACTTATGGCCAACTGTTGGGCAGAGTGCATGGAATCTTATGTAAGAAGTAGGAAATATTAAGAGCTGGAGAGGACGGGAACCACACAAGGAGAGCAACAGAACCAGAAAATTTGAACACAAGGAACATCCCAGAGATTCATACTCCAACCAAGGACTATTCATGGAGATAACCTAGAACCCCTGCACAGATGTAGTCCACAGCAGTTTTGTGTCCAAGTGGGTTACATAGTAATGGGAAGAGGGACTGCCTCTGACATAATCTGATTGGCCTGCTCTTTGATCACCTCCCCTGAGAGGGGAGCAGCCTTATCAGGCCACAGAAGATGACAATGCAGTCACTCCTGATGTGATCTGATAGACTAAGATCAGAAGGAAGGAGAAGAGGACCTCCCCTATCAGTGGACTTGGGGAGGGGCATGCGTGAAGAATGGGGAGGGAGGGTGGGACCCGGAGGGGAGGAGGGAGAGGCTTATGGGGGGATACAAAGTGGATAAAGTGTAATTAATAATTTAAAAAAATTTTAAAAATCACAATTTGGTTACTACCAAATTGTGAAAATGGGTCTTAGATTTGAATCCTAGTAAAACTATAAAGAAATACTCTACATCTGCAAAGACAGTGCACTGAGAGGCATAGGCATTAAAAAAAAAAAAAAACTGAAGTCTCATGCTTACTGGGAGACCAACAGTAGAGCCTGGTGGAAGGAATGAAAGCTTTGGAGTGACACGACTTGGCTTGAGGCTACAGATCTGCCACCTAGAAGTTGAACAGCCTTTGGCAAATTACTTATTCTCACTAAGCCTCAGATTTTCATCCTGTAAAGTGACAATAATAACAGTCCTTACCTCATAAAATTGTCACAAGAAATAAATGCTACCATACATTTACAGGGCTTAGTGGAGGGCCTGACACACAGTAAGCATTCAGTAAATGTTACTGCAGCTATGACTGAGAGCACGGCCGAGCTGGTAGTACCGATGCTACCTTGAAAAACCGCTCTCTGGATGTTAGGGGTTTTTTTGTTTTGCTTTGTTTTTGGTTTTGTTTTTAACCAATGAAAAGGAAAGATGAAACTCTAAAATTCTCTGAGCCCAGAAAGTAGTTCTTACAATAGGAGACAATTCATAGGAAAATGTCACCTTGAAGCTAAATCACATTTATTGGGATTTTAAGGTAGAGATGATCTTACTTAGACTAATTCCTCAAGTGAACCAGCTGTGAGCCATTGCCATTCAACCCATAAGGGATTTTGTTGTTTTGGTTTCCTAAAAGGAAAGCCCTATTTAAGGACTAGAAAATGGATGACTTTTTGAGCAAGGAAAAAAAAAGGTGTCCTTAATAATACACATCTTGAAGTATTCTGTTTTATTGCAACAAGTGAATGACTGATTTAGAAAAAAAAATGAATGATTTAGAAAACTAACAACCTTCTTCTGACCAATCTCATTTAAATAGGTGGTTAAAAAAAAAATCTCATTTCTGCCTTCGTGGATTTATTTAGGATAGCAAAGCAAAGTTGTACTGCATTTCAGGGTGTGTGATCAAAGAGAACCAAAGCTCACAGACACACCACCCATTACCTGACAGTAAAATAATTGACCATACCTATAACTCAGTTATCAAGCAATTCATGTCTTCTATCAATCCAGTTCATTTTAACAGTTAGCTCCCTTCTTATATTACCTTTCAATTTTTTAAAACGTGTAACTAATTGGTGCAATCCTTTTAATCACCCTGTGAGTTACTCGGAAAGGGAATGTCATCCTCATTTTTTATTTTTACCTACCACTGTGTAAAACATTTCTTTACTTCACACCTTTAGTTTCCCATCTGTAAAAACATAATATTCCTGCCAGGTACTGTGAGGATTCTGTGAAATAGAGGTGCCAAGTATTCAGTGAATACACAGCTAGACTCAGACAGCTAAACTGACCTGCCCAAAATCATGCCCATTAAAAGTTTTTAAGATGCTTACATGTTCATTACTTTGGTTTAGTTTTCTGTTCCCTGTGGAGGTAACAGGCCAGAGAGGGTAAGGAGCATTCTGAGTGCAGCTCCATCAAAGCAAGCTGGGATATGGAGCTCCGTGCTTCCAGTTCCACGGCATCTCTCACTCTACAGAAACGCAGCCCTGAGACCGTTACCAATCCCCCGCAGTTACCCAGTCATGCGTGTTGCCTTCAGCAGCCAGGGAGGTCTGCTTCCAAAGTGACGTGGAACCATTGCACTGCAAGTTTGCGTGTTCGACAAAGTGAGCAGAATCCAGATGAAGCAAGCATCTTCCATGGAGTCTCAAGTATTGGTGTTCACTCGAGCCATTTTCTGGGACATGCAACAGAAGAGGAAAATAAATCCTAAGGAAAAAACAGTCCTACTTATTTAAAAGTAATACAGAAATGGCATTTATTGATGTCAAGAAAGAAATGCCAGAAATTTAAATTGCAGAAAGTTTTTATCATTTAATCTAAGATGCTAAAACTCTTCAGAAGTTAGTTTTATAGGAGGAAATGAGGTTTTGTCTGATACATTTTTCTTACATCATGTCAGTGAATCAGGGTTCTTGAGCCTGGTTCCCTTGCAACCCAGGTATCATTGATTGATACAAATTACACCATAATTTGGCATTACTGTGGTTAAAAAAAAACATCAGGACCACCTGGCACGATAGCGCATGCCTGTAATCCTGACACTCACGGAGACAAGAGGCAGGTGGATCTGTGTGAGTTTGAGGCCAGCCTGGTCTACAAATCAAGCTCCAGGACAGCAAAGGCTACACACACACACAAAAAAAATAAGGACTGCTATATAAAATATTTTATCAGTTGATTCCAACCTGACTCTCGGTCAAGGGCACCTATCATTTAGAACGTTGACAGGTGTTAGAGCAGGAAGAATTTGGAGACAATCATCTTAAGGTTATCAAGCTTGCAACTCAGCAGCCACCAGGCAGGAAAAAGTAATACAAATTCTCCAAGCCTGAGTTTCTTGCCTTCCATTCTCCCTTCATCTTAAAATTCATGTCTTGTCCACCACTTGGGTTTTTCATAAGATGGAAACAAAGATACAGATGTCCAGTACTCAAGGTCATATACATGGAAAGGATGTAGCAAGGAGAACACTGACATTCAACTCGGAAGCTTCTCATGTGGTCCTCCCCTCATTAGACCCTGATCCTCTCTCTCCGCCTCTCAAGGAAAATCAAAATTCTTGAGCTTCTTTTGACATTTCTTTAGTCTCTGCTGTGCTAGTTAGGAAGAGGGTGGTTTCTAATACTGCCTGGAAATCATCTAAGGAAGATGGAACCTCATAGAATACTGTAGCACATATAACTTCATTCTTGGGAAAAAAAAAAAACTGTAGTTTCCCAGTCTTTGAGGCTTAATGTTTGGTACCATGGAAAAGGTGAAGAGGAGCCAGCTAAAATCTGGGACACAAATATGCCCAAAGTGAGTTGGGTTGCACAGTTATGAAGCAATATGATGCTTATACATACATTTTTAATACATACGCACATATATGTATTTAGAGAGAGAGAGAGAACCACGTGTGTTAGGTGTCTGTGGCATGAATTACATTTGAGTTTTTCTTGTAAGGAAATATTTATCACAATACATGAATTCCACAACTGAGTGGTGTGGCCCCGATTCTAGCTTGACTTTTTAAGGTCATGGCTATTGTTCAAAGTGCATCTTAGATCATTCCTGCACAGAGCCTCACTGATATTTAGGTGGCATGTAGAATTATAGGTGATTTATTTAATTTAACTCATTTAATTCGTTTCTTTCAATTCCAAATGCTCCCATGTTATACTTTTTAATTTAAATTTTACTGTATTTCAGTGTTCTAATTGCTGAGGTTGTAGGAGACATGTTATTTTAGAACTTGCAAAACAGGAAGATGTTTTTTACTGCAAAGAAAAATATCCAACCCATAGGAACAAACCAGGGTTGTTAGGTATTTCCCTACTATATGTGTGAGAATACATATACATTTATGTATATACACGTATGTGCTTATATGTTTACGTGTATATACCTGGGAACACACATACACAAGCTGATAATTGTGTTATAGATGAAGCGTCAATATATAAATTCTCTAATGTTGTGGGCTTAATGATATATTCTATTTTATACTTATTTTATCAGGTACTTTATTATTAAAGGTGGCTCAGAGTGCTTTATAAATTTCTGTTCTGTGTAATATTTCATTATAAGAATCTGTCATAACATCAGACAGTTGAGTAAACTGGGTGCTTTGGGTCAATTAGGTGGAAAGTGTCTTTCTCTTTCTTATCTTCAGCTTCTGCTCTCAACACTCCTTACAACGGAGTAGTGTCACTGCCACTGTGAAAATATTCAAGGGGTCAGGTTATTGGAGCAGTGGAGAATGAGTGCCTTGCTCTTACAGTGTCCCTTTGTGATAATTTTTAAAACTGTGTTCACTTCCTTCCCTCCTGTCCATGTATTCAGAGATATGTCTAAATGTATGTACATAAACACACTCACATCTAGACCTAAACTTGGGAAGAGTTTCATCAAGTCCCTTAGTAGTGTCTCTTTCCACCATCCTTTATGATGTACACTGAGGGAAAAAAAATAATGTGTCCTAAAGGTAAGCAATGAGCATGTTAGGCAAGCTTCCCTTCCCCTCCATCACAGTGCAGGCAAAGTTCAGGGCTGTGGCCAGAGCCACAGGAGGGAGCAGAGCCCAGGCTCATGAAGATGCATTTGAGGGCTGGACAGAGCACCATTGTTTTGCTATAGTTCTGTTTTCACAGGTGCCACAGAGTCTTCGACATGACCCATGCCACAGAAAGACAAACAGACCTATAGGTTTAAAGATTCTTGTTCAAATACAAACATGATTTCTAAATCAATCCAAAGCAAAGCGTAACATCCCGACGTCTCTGTACTCTCCCCACTTCTCCCCTTTCTTCAGCTCACCTTGTCTTATTCAGTATTACTATCTCCATCTCAAATATCATCAGCAGATAAATCAGTTGACAGAGACCTGCAACAGCTCATTTTCATATTGAAGATGACAAATTACAGCCATAAATTTTTCCAAAGGAGAAGGTAATGGTATGCATTTCTGCATTTAGAAATTGATATAGAAATGAACCAGTTAGGTAAAACCTAACTTCAGCCTATTTGATTTATACCTTAATTTGCTTCTATTAAATAACAATATATTCCAAAATTTTAAAAGAATTTTGAGATACTAGCATTCTTTAAAATACTATCATTTTAAAAGAAAAATTCTCTTGATTATTACATACAAAAAAATTATTTAAAAGAGATCTTGTGTTTCTAACAAAAACCAGGATTAAGCTTTTATCAGGAGGTAGGAAAAAAAAGGGGATATTTAACTCCAAAAGCTGGGACAAAATTTAATATGATAATCATTTCATTGTTGTGTTAAAGACCCACACAGTTCATGCCCATTGCAGTATCTCTCTCATGAGCACTGTGACAGAATATACACAGGTGTGCCCCCTCATTTGCATACCATGAACATTTTTATCAGGAAATGGGTAAAAAAAAAAAAAAAAACAGTCAAATAAATAAACACAGAAAACCTACTTCTGTAAAGTAAATTAGTGAATAAACATTCCATCCCGGGAAATCTGCTTTTACAACCATTTCTACTTTCTCTGAAATGCACCTAGATTCTCTCATGCATCTCCTTCAATTTTAGTCAGTTTCTTAGGGCCTTACAGTCAGTCCTCTTTTTTGTTGTTGTTTGTTTCTTTTCATAATTTTTAGTCCATGTTTTTTGCTGTCTGATGCACAGCAAAAAAGTCCAGCCCAGTTTTCCTAATGAAATGCTTAGATTTGGTAGCTGTAGTTTTAAAAGTATGATACCAACCCATGTCAGATGACAGAGTCAAGGTGGAAATCTGTTCACTTAGATGTAAGTGTAAACATACTGAACATATTTTAATTATTATGTAGATATGTAAATACACACACATGCATCCCAGGAACACAAGCAGAATATACAGGTCTCTTTAGTGTTCAAGAGAGGGGTTCCCCAGCACTTGTCATATGAAAATAAACCATCTTCTGTTTGTGCCCTTCCACACTCTTTCTATCCTCCTTATGATGGGAGCCTCTGCCGCCCTAGCATCTCGACAGCCAAGTAGTAAGACATTTTTCACCACGGGGGGGGGGGGGGATGACACCATGTTACCAATGAGAGATACTAGTTGAAATCAAAGAATTGGGTAACCTAGTACACTGGATACCTAAAGACCTTCAACACAGCCCGTGCCGTCCTTTCTTGCTCATCCCTCAGCCACACAGTACAAAATGCCCGTCTTGTGGCAGCACTCAGTCTCTGAACCCCACCAGGTTGCCAGGGTATTAATGACAGCCCCAACAATCAGAAGCAGCCTGATAAAGCCATTAGCGCTGTATAATATTTTATAGACGAAAACACTTTCATATTTGTGAACAGTTTCATTACTTCCTTTTGGTAAGGAGTTTGCTCTTGCTAACCGTTGCCTATAACATTTGGTAGTTCCTCCCTCCCCTTGATAAAACATCCAAGTGGCTGCTCTCCAGGTGTTAGTGAAGCTTCAGATCTGCCAGAAGTGGGAGCCTATTTGCTGATGCATGTTGTAGTCTTGTCAGTTCTGTAGTCCATAACCTCCTGCTCACAGAGCTTTCTCTTTCATCAACAGTGAGACAGTAACTGTAATTGCTCCATGGGCATCTGGAAGTAACATTAATAATGATGATAATAATAATGACCGCATAGGATGGATAATTTGGGGGATTAAAGAACATTTACAAGCTTGTTGTGCCATAGCTAATAATGCGGTACCAAGGTTTCTCACCATCTCCCTTTTCAGTGGTATTTCCTGCGTGGATCAGAGGACTAATTATAGAAAATAGTGTTTTCAAAGAGCTTTCCCCAGTCTCCAGCCTACACTAGCATAAATATCGAACTGTTTCAGTGCTGTTTTCAGAGATGATTTATAAATGTTTTTTTGCAATTGTATAAGAAATGTGTATGATGTAATCATTTAGTGTTTATCTTGTTGTGTGTGCCTTCTACTCAGAGGGTTGGCATTGTTGTTCCTAACAGTGACGGATACAAGCAGATCATGCCTTATGACCTCTACCATCCCCTTCCTCGGTACGTAAATCAATCGTCCTGATGTTAGAATGAGCAGTTCGGTCTTCTGATGCTTTAGTGTATGTATGTAAAACGTAGAGCTGTAGATTCTGTTATTTCTACAAATAAGATGGTAGGTGGTAGATTTTTGCAAATCCAACCTGAGCTCTCCTCTTGACTAATCCTGGCCTACCCATAGTGTAGGCTTGTCGCTCAGAAACCGTTTTGATGGAAGCACATTTTATTGGAGTGGACACAGTAACCCACCGTAATTAGCTACGGTACGTCTGTTTCTGCCATGTCTTCCATTCACTCCCTTTTCACTCCCTCTCCGGCTCCTGTGGGTAGGAGCCTGCTCGCTGCAGAGCCATTGCTGACTTAAACAAACACTGCCCGAAGTGTGATCACAACACCACAGCATAAAATTTCAGACATGGAATTATTCCTACAGGGGCTTTGTTCACCTTCTTTACTTCTGAAGAATTATAATCACCTACGGGTAATTTCATATTCTTATTGTTGAGAACATTTTCCAGAGTAAGTTTTGTTTGTTTGTTTGTTTGTTTGTTTGCTTGTTTTTCCCAACATGTAAAGATCAGTTGCTGTATTATTTCATTAAAGCATATTTTAAAGACTAGGAGAAAAGGTATTCAAATATTTTTAAATGGTTTTTTAATCTTTATATTTGTGAGAAAACTGGGGTTGCTGAGAAGCACACTAGTTACCAGTTGTATTGCTTGCTGTATCGGAAGTAGCTCCACAGGTAGCAGAAATTGGAATTAGTTTTAAATAGCTCTGCTGTTTTCTTTACTAATTTGGCCCCCAGGGAGTCAGCTGCTATTTAGAGTCCCAGGTTTCTATGAGACCATGAGCAGTTAACATAATCTACAGTAGTTTGCTAAATCCTAAACTAAAACATGCCAGCGAATAACTGTTTTTGAACAGCAACATTCAGCAAATTTAATTGAAAGTCTCTGAATTCCTAATCTATTCTAATTTAATTAGATGCTAATCCTACACCACAGTGAGACCTCAGTCTCTCAGTCCTAGCTCAGCAACCTAGATAAATAAACACGCATGTTCACACAGATATGAGTGGGTCCTATGTAGGTATTCACACGTGTATAAATGCATATAATGTTGTCCAGTGTCCAGCAAAAAATTCCCAGTGACTGGCAGGAGACGGTCTTGTCAGCACTCTAGTTGCCATGTTCAAAGGGAGATTGGCTGACGCTAGATACCATTGTTGCAAAATGGCTACCTGACCAGTCAGCTGGCTCCTACAGTGCTATAACTGTACTGATAAAGAAAACGATAAATGACCTCAGAATGCTCCTTGGGTATCTTTGTCCAGAAGTCTTCTCTATAATGTACTGAAAGAAATCTAAAGATAAACATAACTGAGCCAAGATTTCCTTGAGTTCCATTTCTGCATCTGTAGGGTAGTAAGTATGCTAGGATATTTGCTCTGTTCATATGGAGGAAAGCCATCTACTTTAAAACAAACGTAGAGCCGGGTGTCAGTGTGAACAGCACTGAGTTTATGTTTCTCCGATCAGGAAATCCTTAGATTCCTGTCATATTCTACGATTTTTCTTCTTTATTTTTTTCTGGTGTAAGTAATGCTTTTCATATGGTAGTCTCGACTTCCTATAGAGTAAGACTTCCCTCGAGGGTCTAAACTCTGGTGCTGCCTCAAATGCCTACTTTCCACTCGCTGGTTTGTGCACAGTGTCCTGTGTAGTTATTTGATATGTCTATGCATCTCAGCTGAAGAGGGCAGATCCATTGGCAAACGGGCTACATTTCTCGCCCCTTGCACTTCTGTTTCCCAGTAGTTCCAAAGACACGAAGTAGGCTGTACTGACAAAGTTCTAGCAAGTGGCAGCTATTCCTATAAATGGCTTATCATTTAACAGAAGTAAAGCTCACGTAGTTTTCAAATAGAAAGTCTTGATAACTGAGGCAGAAAGCCTCCCTCTTTAAAACATTTAAGCAGGGTTCACACGAGTAGAGACACACACACAATTAATACACTTTAGGTTGTAATTTCCCGCCCTCTGCCCTTCCTTTAGCCTAAATCGCAGTGTAACAATACATCATGATGAACTGTCTTAATTGACAGTGAGCTCATATCTCTTTCTCTACATTCTTTTTAATTTTGAAAAATTCTTAAACTAAACCTAGTCTAGATTTAAGGTGATTAAAACTCAAGCAAGCTGAAATGTATGACATTTATATTTATATTCATTTATATTCTTCTAGGACAAGATTCTTGGATATATTTTCTTTTATTTGTAGTGTTCACGCTGTCCGCTGTTTTAATATCTCTTGACAAAAGAATGCCATCTCTCACCTTTTGTTAGACTTTAACATACTTAAATAGGCTGTGCTTTAAAATCCTCTATGTTCTTTATTATTACATGAGAAGTCACATACTATTTCACATACCAACCTGATTTGTAAGTTTGAGCCATGCTATGCAAAGTGGTATTATCCTCATCTATCTTGTTATGATAATGACACTAAAATATCCATACATTGTGAAACCGCATGGGTACGGCTAGCATTAAGCAGAAATTAATCATTCGCCCTTTCATAAGGGGTGAAATTTTAAGATTTTAGAGTATCAACTAGAGAATGTTTTCCCTTATAGAACTGCAATCATCTAGGTGATTAAATATCCATTAAAATATTGCTGTTCCACTGTCAGATTAAATGTAGCCTGAGTATATACTTATATGTTCGGCCCATCTTCCATCTGAACCAGGCCTGTTCTCCACCTCCAGCAGGAAGTCATGGGGAGATTTACAGGAGAATAGAACTGTCTCATCCTTTGCAAGGAGAACTCTGCAGAACCGCTCCATTCCCTTGAAATAACTTTTATTCAATCTCCTAAGGGTCAGACAACCTCAGTTTCCCCACAATAACATTTTTATGTGTCTTCTGGGGGAAAGTACTGAATTTGGCAGCATAGCTTGTCTATTGGCAGTGGAGACAAAGGCCTGTGCCTAAGCCCAAACAGCACAGACCAAATGGAACAGAAACTTCTCTAACATGGGAAATGTGCATTACTATTCTGGCTCCTTCAGAAGAGAAATGAAGTCCATAGTATATGTGAAACTTACTTAAAGAATTATTACAGTTATTAACTATGTGATACTTAAAAATGTAGCTACTGAAGTGTGTCTGCTCAGGGTCATTTTGGTGCTTTCCCATTAAAATTAGAATTCTCATGAAGTCTCCATAGCAATCCTAACTATTGAAAGTACATGTAAGAAACAAGGATAGCTCACTGGGTCCCATGATGCTGTGAACAGGAGTTCTATGTGTCTAAATCTACAGAGGGAGAGAAAGGAATTAGGAGGTGAAGATCTGGTCCCAATTGCTACAAAACTGAAAAATAGAAAAGAAAGAAGAAAGAAAGAAAGAAAGAAAGAAAGAAAGAAAGAAAGAAAGAAAGAAAGAAAGAAAGAAAGAAAGAAAGGTTAAATTCTTTTAAGCATCATTGGAAATCTTGTTATTTTCTGCCTTAATTTATCAGCATATCTCTATTCAGTTGCCATAAGCCTTTCAACCAAAACCAAGCATGTTTACAAGTCGAGGAGTGCTTCACTGAAGGAAGTCTGTGGGTCTGTCACCAGCTAGAAAATAATACTTGTTATTGACACTTATGTTCCTCAACTTGCAGATGCACAGGCCGAGTAGACAACTTGTGCTGAGTGTGTGGAATCCCAGAGCTGACAGTTGCAGAAGGGAGAGAAAAAGAGCTTTTGTGTGGGGAGATCATGTATGAGCTTTTCCTATTAAAAAAAAAAAAAAAAATCCAGAAGCGAAAGTAAAACATTAAAGACAAAAATATCCACCCAAATCTAGACAAAAGTCTTAGTTCTTTATTTCAGTTTTAGTTTTTACAAAAATACATACTGGGATTTAGTACAAAATAATTAAACTTTAATACATATGTAAGCATACATACATGTATGTATATATGTGTGTTAAATACACATAGTATTTGTGTACAGAGAAACCACAGAAAGAGGACTGCAAACGGAACCTCCATTGTTGATAGGTTACAGACAGCCCAGGCATCCTGTGGCTTGCTCCCCAGATTGTAATCTCCTGTATTTCTGTAGAGATCCAAGATGTATGAAACAGTCTTGCCAAGGTTGAAGCTTTCCGTCCTAATGAAATTTCAGCCAATAGAGAGTTTCAGTTCTCTGGAGAACCAATGGCCGGCCCAGGGCGTGGGGTTGGTGTGACAGGTCACTGAGGAGGTTTGGCAATTTGCATGTCTGCCCTGATGACTCCCCTTGCTTCTGTAGGTGGGAGGCCACCCCGTGGACCGCGTGCTCCTCCTCGTGTGGGGGGGGCACCCAGAGCCGGGCAGTTTCCTGTGTGGAGGAGGACATCCTGGGGCATGTCACTTCAGTGGAAGAGTGGAAATGCATGTACACCCCTAAGATGCCCATCGTTCAGCCCTGCAACATTTTTGACTGTCCTAAATGGCTGGCACAGGAGTGGTCTCCGGTAACTGTGCCCTCTTTCTTTGTTCAGTAGGAGAGTAAGTCCACTCTTACCTGTCGCCATCATGCTCCACTGAGTGCCCCGTGCAGCATCAGCCTTCTCCACTCTAGGTGGCTCAACACCTGCCATCCTAGTTCCTGGAGGAGGAAGGTCCCAGTCCAGCATGACCAAATGTTCGTTAAACTTTCTTCAAGTTACTCCAACTTGGCTTCTTCTCTTCCCTATTGGGAAGCAAATCCCTTCCAAGAGTTATTGGTGTTGAATGACCCTTAATCTGTGAGAGCTGCTTCTATAAGATGGCTTGGTTAATTTCATTTTTATTATACTGTGTCTTATGTAAAAAGATTGTGAAGAGTAAAAAAAAAATGTAACTATGTATATCTTCACTGAGAAGAAAAAGGATTAAATGAGAACAGCACAATAGTTAAGAATGGATATGAAGTAGAATTATTGCTACCAAAAAATGCTACCTACATTTGCTTTCATCATTGCTATAATTGAGCTCAAAGCATTATTCTTAGCTGGGTGTATAGCTCAGGTCTGTTATCCCAATGACTTGAGAGAGTGATACGAGTTCAAGGCCTGCTTGGACTACAGAGATGAACTCTGTATCAAAATAAAAAGTAAATTAAAAAAGGTCAGTAATATGACTCAACAGTAGAGGATTTGCCTAGTATGTCTGAGGCCCCAGGATCAGGTTCAGTCCCCAGCACTGTACACAAACACACACACACACACACACACATACACACACACACACACACACACACACACACACACACACACACACCACACAGTTACTCTTGGTTTCCCACATACATTGTAAAAAGGAAATGGAGAAGGAGATAAAAAGATGTGGAAGTAAACCCCTGTGTCCTTTCCACAGAAACAGTAACAGATATAACAAAACATTCTGCACTGCGGCTGTCATGACAAATTCAAGAGCCGGGCATTTCCTCTATCAGACCTGCCCCAGGGCTAGCAGAATTCTCAGAGATGCTCTCTCTATCTGCCCACTGAGTGCCAACGATTATTCCCATTTTAGCTGCATTCTCTACGCTGCATTATAAATGTTTTATGGTAGAAGTTTAACACCTCCTAATATCCTTGCAGGAGTAAGTAGTTCTCATATTTTGGACAGATATGTGCAAAGTGAGTAAATGAAGTTACATGGGTAATCGAACTTGAGCATACCTATAGCTTTGTGTCTTCTGCATGGTACTGTATGTGTGTCTTAGCACACAGTACAACTAATCACTAATTAATCGTATCCTAAAATTTTAAAGGAATGAGTTAATTTTCAACTAACTTCACCTCTGAAGCCAGATCTAATAACTGATGAGAAGTGGCTTAAATCCACCAGAAGAATTCATGTATGTTATTTTTTTTTAAAGAATTATATTATGTAAGTTTTAGGTGGAAAGTCAAATAAGTAAATCGGGCTTTGCCTATGAGTCCTCTCTCTCTCTTTCTCTCTCTCTCTTGCCATCTCTTCCCAGTGCACGGTGACCTGTGGCCAGGGACTCAGATACCGTGTGGTTCTCTGCATTGACCACCGAGGAATGCACACAGGAGGCTGCAGTGCGAAAACAAAGCCCCACATAAAAGAAGAATGCATCATACCCACACCCTGCTACAAACCCAGAGGTAACTGCACAGCAGCCCTTCACCCTGCCTGGGCGACAATGGATCCTCAGGCAACTCTAATCTCCTCAGATTGGGTTAAACTATCCCAAATGTTCTAAGCAATGATTCTGTATAACATAGGCTACTTTAAATAGACTTGATTCTTTTCTTTTTTTTTTTTTTTTTTTTTTTGCATTTTCAAATGTTTTGTTGTTTTATTTTACAATGTTTTTAGTTTTGTGTAAAATAATAGTTTTCATTATGGCATTTTCATTCATATAGATGCATATATGTATGTGTGTATATATCATTATAACTTGCACTTACTCACCCCACCACAGCCCTCTTCTGCTCTTGTCACTCACTGATCCACTTTCTCTGCCGAAATAGTTGTTCTGTGCCTCAGTGTCATGTGTGTGTCTCTGTGTCTATGTCTGTATGTCTTGTCTTTCTCTTTCCTTCTGTGTGTGTGTGTGTCCGTCTGTCCCTCTGTGTGCTTCAGTGTCGTGTGGTATGCGTGTGTGCGTGTGTGTATGTGTTGATTATGAGAGAAACTGTGTCTTTCTGAGTCTGGCTAATTTCACTTAACATGATGATTACTAGTTCAAATGATCTTGATTACATCCTTTATGAAGTAGCAGATATAGAAGTCTATGTATGTATTTGTCTTCCAAATCATAAAGCTGTTTGAATATCAGTGCTGAAAAATACTGGGTTTATCTTCATAAAGGAAACCCAGATTATACATATATAGTTATATATCTACAATTATGTGTGTAATTTACTGTTCACATTTCTTACTTTTAAAAACAAGGAGAGAATCCAAATATTCTACTTTACTGAGCTTGACATATGCTAGGAAGTCACAAACATCAAACTAAGGAAGCAGAAAACTATTTCTATGTTGAAAACTATAATAATATGAGACTGAATTCCAGAAGTATAATTTGAAATAGAACTGTGATATGTATATATCTGAATTTAACAGACGTCAGAAACTATTTAAATTTTTAAAAGAATCTAGAAAATCTCTACTTAGGCAAGGGTCATTATAATTATGCTGGGTCTTCGTGATCTGTGTGAATTTTGATCTGCTTTCTGGTCAGTGTTGTTGGTCTGTATATGAAAACTCAAAATTACAAACCATTTAGATGTTCAGGATTCTCTATGATATGTTCTTCTAATTTGTAATGAGAAGCATAGTTCCCATTTCTTTCTTTGTATTGTTTCTTTGAGACATTATATTTCCATGAAAATCAGCCATAAAGTAGTCCTGCATTATACTTATTATTGGGATTGAGTAGCATTTTGAGCTCTTAATAGTCTAAAAGGAAAACAAAAAGACATAAGATTATTCTTTTTTCTTTTTTAATTTTTAATTTATTTTTATTAATTACGGTTTATTCACTTTATATCCCAGCTGTAGCCCTCTCCCTCACCTCCTCCCAATCCCACCCTCCCTCCCTCTTCTTCTCCCATGCCCCTCCACTAGTCCACTGATAGGGGAGGTCCTCCTCCCCTTCCATTTGACCCTAGCTTATCAGGTCTCATCAGGACTGGCTGCATTGTCTTTCTCTGTGGCCTGGTAAGGCTGCTCTAATAATTTTTAAGTCTAAGTCTGTAAAACGTGGAAAACACTATAGTATGTGCATCGGAGATCATGAGGTTACAATAGCTATGATGCAATAGGATTTTTAGTCTGCTCCCTGCCATATATTAGGTTTTCTCCAGACATCACTTTTAAGTGGATTATTGAAGACACTTTTTAGTGTCTTCAAATATCACATGAGATGGCCACAGGCACTCATGGGTTCAAGTCAGTAATGAAGTATTGCAAGGCTGTGGTTGTGCCAAGATGGACCCTCAGTTACGCTGGCTGTCCTTTGGCTAAAGTGAATGCTGGAGTTATAAAATGGTGCATATGCAGGCGGTCCACACCCATAAGCCAGTCGCCTTGGCTTTCGGCAGCTGTGCGTTTCTTTCTATATTTCTAGCTGCCAATAGAAGACAAGTAGTAAAAACCCAACTAAAAATAGCCAGTTCTTTATTATCTCTATCTTTATCGAGCAGCTTTAGAGGGAAGAAAAGTCAGCCTGTGGTTAACTCTCAAGAAGAAAATCTGGATTTTTCACAGCTAAAGTGATCTTGACTCTGTAAGCATCGTTAAAATACCACATGACTCCATGGCGCATGCATATGTGGACATATTTCTTTCATCTTCGCAATTATATGCTATAAAATGGTGACAGAGCTTCACTGGCTTATACTATAAAGGCAAATATGTCCATAAATGACCTTAATAAATATATCAGAAATGAAAATCTTGGCAGTTACTTCTGTAGAAGTTAGAACCTCCCGAGGTTTTTTTTTTTTTTTTTTTTTTTTTTTTCTCCTCCACATTTTCCCCAGGAAGCACTTAAGAAGATTGTCTGAGTTATTTGCCCAAGGCTAGATGAATAGGTAAAACACATCACATCACGGTTTATGGTCCTTCAGTTGCACATATTTCCATTGTTACTGAACCTTGGGAGTGATATTGAATAAGTCAGAACTTTAAAACAACAATGTTTTACAAATTTCAGCATGGTGGTTTATTTGATTTTAATATAATGCAACATGAGGTCACACTTAGCTAAAAGGCAAAACAGTTGTAAAAATGCCACAATATCATCAATTGTTTTGTGTTTATTTTAAAAGGTGTCAAAGGAGCTTTGTTGATTCTCTGTATGGTTATTGCCAGTGCTTTGAACAGGGACTTTCATACAAAAGGACTTTGCAACTCAGTGTAGAGAAGAGAAGCGTGTGTAGAGATGAGTGTTAGGAAGTCTTCTTCAAATCCACTGGCAAGCCTTCTTGCTCCAGCTCTCCTCAGAGACTACCATTTGCCACAACACTAAATATTTGCAATTATTAGCATGACTTCTACCTATGCAGCAAAGCTAGAAATTGCTGAGAATGAAGATCTGCCTTAAGCCCTAGGTAGTTTCTAATCTCTTCTCTTCTTGCTGTACTTATTCTCAGAGAAACTTCCAGTAGAAGCCAAGCTGCCATGGTTCAAGCAAGCCCAGGAGCTAGAGGAAGGAGCTGCTGTGTCTGAAGAGCCTTCGTAAGTTCAGAATGGGGAAGGCCCTGGAGGGAATTAGCAGGGTCTCACTGCTGGGGCTTTCATGGATTCTAAGCTGTGTGCAACTATCTGCCCAAGGAGGTGTGAGCCCTCTGGGCTTCCCAATCAGAGATGGATCTGTTGCCAAATGCTGGTCAACCTTCAGTTGCATTCAGATGAGAGTTAGAATTTTCTCACATTCTTCCTGTCTGAAACCAAGTATCTTTTCAGTTTTGCCTGACAAAGGGAGATATAAACGAGGTGCTTTCCCTCTTCTCCAAATTCTTTTTCTTTGTCAAGTAGGCAAAGGTGAGAAACTTCAGGCTGATGATATGAAAAGAGATTAGAGGGGCTGCGGGTGGAACTCAGTGGCAGAGCACTTGTTTTCCTAGTGTTTACAAGGGTCTGGGCTTAATCCTCAGTACAATGATGGATGGATGGATGGATGGATGGATGGATGGATGGATGGATGGATGGGTGGATAGG
Source organism: Psammomys obesus (assembly GCF_907164565.1). Taxonomy (NCBI): domain Eukaryota; kingdom Metazoa; phylum Chordata; class Mammalia; order Rodentia; family Muridae; genus Psammomys; species Psammomys obesus. Next base: position 2,202,192 of record NW_026585686.1, on the reverse strand, counting down.
TGGGTGGGTGGATGGATGGATGGATGGATGGGTGGATGGATGGATGGATAGGTGGATGGGTGGATGGGTGGGTGGATGGATGGATGGGTGGATGGGTGGGTGGATAGGTGGATGGGTGGGTGGGTGGGTGGCTGGGGAGACAGACAGAATGATTTAATATGAAAGTCTGAGAACCATTCCACTTTCCTTATCCCTGAGCTTTGCAGTATGGAAATTCACAAAAAGTAAGACATAAATAAAATATATATACAGGTAAAAAGGCATATAATAGCTTTACCTCTTCATTGGAAGGATTGTAGCTTTTACCCAGTAACTTATGGTCCTATCTGAGTTCTCTTTGTAAACCATGAAATCTGGACCAATAGATACAGATTTACCCCAGACTTCAGAAAAGTAACACAGAAGAGAGAGAGGAGCAGATGGCTGGAAGGTCCTTATACCTTGATTCTACTAGAGACACTGACAGACATCTGTTACAGTTTTCACACAAGGAAATGCACTTTTACTGATCTATCCCATATATGGCAAAAGCTGTTGCACAGCTGGAAGCCTTTCTAGGTCACTTTAATGTAGATGCTAGGGTCCATATGCGTCATGGATATGGCAGGGCATGTGATGTAATCTTCAAGAATTCTCGGTAGAACACACAGGGTATCCCATAATTCTCAGATTCAAGCCAAAGTGTAAATTTTACTAGAGATATAAATGAAGATATTCAAATATGATTTTCTCCAACTTATTCTGCTTGAATCTAAATCTGAAAAGATTTTTCTAGGAAGTAAAATTGTGTTCTGGAGTATCAACAAATCTCAGTAATCGGTGGTCACTTGCAAAGCAATTGTACCAAACTACTTCATTCTCCAGAAGTTAAAAATAAAAATACAAAATGGTACATGCATTAAAGACCATGATTTGATTTAAGAGAACAATTCAATTAAACATAAAGTATTTGTTTACTACAATAAACATAAAGTAAAGTACAATAAATTTTTTTTTGAAGAAAAACCAACTAAAGGTGGCCAAATTTGGGGGGAAAGATGGTGACTGAAGGTCGCAAAGCAATCTTTGGTCAAATAGATGAAGACATTTTCCCTCCTTCTCCAGCCAGGATCTAGATCCCCCCCTGGCCAGAGCCTAGTCTCTGGCCCAGATCTAGTTTGACAGATCGTATTGCTGAGTAGGCTGTCAGGCCATTAACTCTACTACGAGTTCTGTCTGACACAGAGGGAAGGGCTGTGTTCACTGCCTCTGCTTGCTCCTCATGTGTATCCTATGGTTAAACATGTTCCCAACCAACTCTGTATTTCTTTATGTAAACAGTCTCTCTCCCTATACTTTAAATTTTGCCATCTGGTCTAAGGCATATCTGTCTGTAATACTGCATTCTGACTAATGTTAAAGAATATAACAAAGTTATATTCTTGTGGCTGAACAAAAACGTATTGCATCCATAATTATACTTCTTTCTGATTAGTCGATATTGTTCCAATGAATCCTGAAAGTGGAACTAAATGCTTATGAAGAAACATTTCATAGACCATGATCATACATATTTTATGATATATATTTTCCACTTGCATTCCAATTAAGATTCATTATGCCTAATTTTAATTTAAAAAAAAAAAGCTAAAGCAACTAAACACACTTTTAGCCATTGAAATTATAGCCATATAAAATTAAGTCATTAAATTTCACTCTTCATGTAATAGAATTGCCATCTTGGTGCGATTAATCTGAGCTGAAGTAGATTGTAATTGAAGTGCCAATTTAATGTAAAGGAAATATATACAGTTATGTTCAGAACAACAATTACATTAATACCAAAATGAAATAAATGACAGCTGTAGAATTAGGTAATGAAAGCTATATGTTTTCCACATTTTAATACATTTTACATGTTTAATGTACTGAGCCCTCAGATAGGTCTTAAGTGTCACATTTTTTAATTGATTTTGAATTTTAAAAACATAATTTTCCATGGTCTTAATTCCTTCTTTAAAAAAAGAAACACATAGACATGCTTCCAAATGTGTATAACAACCATAATTACTCTCCAAAGCACAATGAAAAAATGATATACTGTCAGCAAACCATTCTTCCTGCACCAAGAGACTCACATTGGTTAAATTAAACGGTAATGTGTAGAAGCAGCGGCTGTCAGTTCTGAACTGCTGCTCTGGGGCTAGAGGGAACAGAGGTCCAGAGCTGATATCTTCTGTACTAGCTCCAGCAAGCTTGGGAAAGCTATATAGGAAAGCAGCAAATGTCACCGGATTTCCCATATGGAAAGCGAAAATATTATCAACAGCCTGTCTCATTAAATAAATACAGGAAAATCACTCTATTTAAGCCCTTAGCATATGAAAATGCCCTTACTGAGTGTTAGATAGTCTTAATAACCCCAAAATGTAAAAGAAAAATTGATTAGCATTACCAGGAAGTATGTTGGAAGGCAATATCTCTGAGATATGTTTAAGGGAAAACTGTGATAAAAGACCTATAATGAATTGCCAAGAAATAAGTAGAGTATTGAAGAACACAAGAATGCTCTCACTTTGTGGGTCCACTAACCCAAACATGGTGTAAAATTTGTGAATCCAGATCTATCTTCCAGAAGCACTGAAATAAGTATACAGATTGGATCATTTTGCATGCCAGTCATCATATTAGGTTTCATCCGAGGGCTGGAGTTTGCAGCACTTTCAGAAACAAAACACCAACATTTTAAGATATCGTTTCTATTCCCAACAACAGAAGATGTATCCTAGGCAGATGGACTATGGCAGATGCATCATCTTTAGATTAAAAAAAAATGAAATTGCAAAACCACTTATGGGAATCCATGCCTCTAAGATGACACACATGGTTGTAGGTAAACATCCACAGTTAAGATTCTGGGTTTTTCTGAGGGTGGTAGAAACTGAAACGTACTACCAACAGATTCCCGATCGCATATCTTTCACCTTACCTGCAGTCTTAGCTGAGATGTATGCACTATCATCTCTACCACTTGACAAATACACATTATGACCTCTCTGACAGCTTAATTTCTTGAAGAAAAAAAAAAAATATGTCATACAGTGGTGATCTATGAGACTTTTAAAGAAATGTTAGACAGTTGTTACTCATCTGGATATTTTTAAAAGTCTGATCTGACATGGAATAAGAAAAAAAAATGTTTGTCTCCTTAACTCCTTAACAGACCACCTAATGTCCTAGAGGGTATCTTTCAAAGGAGATTATGTTTGCAACATGCAAAGGTCCGGTCTAGATGAATCACACACTCTGGCTTTGTCCTTCTAGACATCCAAGGCAGAGAAAGAAGGACTACTAGCTTCGTTCTTCTCACATATACTTCAGTTGCTGGTAGTTTTTCCTTGGTGGTTCAGAGTAAGCAATGATGAAAAAATGTCCTTTCCAGTTCAATGTAGCCAATATATTAATACTAATATTAACCAACCATCCCCTCATCAAAGAGCTGGCAGTCACCAGGCAGAAAGCTGGATACAGTAAGGTTGGGTAGTCCTTCTGCCTCGATCTTGCATTTTAAAAATCTTTGAGTTTTCTTAGCAGATTTTCAGTCAATACTTTTGGTTAGTAAGTCATTTGGAAGCTTCGATGTGATAACCAGGCACTAAATGTATTATCACAAATAACCTTGACATAAACAGAGGAAAAGAAAAGAAAACCAAGCGCTCGGGAAGGATGGCGATATCTGGATGCCACATGGCATTGGGTTAGCCACAGGGCAGGTTCAGTAAGAGACAAAAGGAAATTGTTGTCATGTGTTTGTGGCTTAGAACCCACAAGAATTTAGGTGTAAACTGGAGGACCAATAAGAGTCCCCATGATGATCCTACAGTCCTCACATGCCTTGTTTATCTTGTGGGAAGCAGCATTTCAATACATGTAGGACTACAGTTCAATATATTTAGCTACTATTTATACCCTATTAAGTTATTAGATAATTTGTATTTCTTAACTTAGTGCTTAAGAAGGGATACTTAAAAATCTCAGCTGTATGGCATCACTTCTTAGATCGCCCCAAAATGGGGATAGTGAATCAAACATCAGTAAGGGATTTATATAGTAGTGGTGTTTACATTCTCAGCACAAGATACCTGAGTTGTGTTTTCTTCCTGAGTCTTGGGCCATGGAAAGTAACAGGAAAAAGTTCTTTTCTTGTATTTTTGGTTGTGAGCCTTAATCTTCAACGACCGAGCCAAGAAATATCTTCTCCATGCATAGAAATAGACACAGTTTAAGAATCAAGAGCCATTTCATATGATAGCAAGAAATTACGTGGTATATTGTAGAATACAAGTGACCAGAAAGGATGCTGGAGCAACAGCAGGTTGAGCTCAGGAGCATGGGGTGAAAAGGCATGAAAACACTTAGTGTCAGAAATTGGCATATGGTGAGCTAATGCCTCACACCGAGCAGACAGTCATTATCTCCTCATAGGTTACAGTCTCCTCCCTTCCCGGCCTCATCCATAGCTGCCCTGTGTGTTTCCTGACATAGCAGGCTTCTGATGCTCGTTCTCCAACTAATACACATTTCATGATAGATAACTTTGGAAGAGCACACTGCCTGTTCACTGCTCACGCCTCTAATACCTGGAGCTAAACTGACCCATGACAGCCTGGAAGATGCAGATGTTTCAAATTTTACCAGCAGTGTTTTACTCTTGAAAAATCTCAGGGTTGAATCTGGAGAGATGGCTCAGGGGCTAAGAGCACCGACTGTTCCTTCAGAGGACTTGAGTTTAATTCCAAGCTCCCGCATGGTAGCTCACAATTCTCTATAACTACAGTTCCGGGGAGCCTGATGCCCTCTTTTGGCTTCAGCAGGCACCGGGTACACATATGGTACACAGATGACAAAACACCCATGCACATAAGAAATGACAATAAAGGTTTTAAAAGAAAGAAACCTCTGGGTGTTCTTCTCACAGAAGCAATAGAATTGTGAGTCAAACCTGAATATTGGCCTTGTGTCCACAGATTAAATAAATGTGCTCTACAGGGTGTAGGAAATGTTGCTGGTGACTGAACAATTAAGAGCACTTGTTGCTCTTCCAGAGGATATACACTCGATTCCCAGAACCCATACGGCAGCTCCCAACTGTCTATAACTCTAGTCCCAGATAATCTAATGTTTGGTTTTGTTGTTTTGTTTTGTTTTTTCTGACCTTTCTAGCTACCAGGCACATGTGTGCTGCACATACATACATGAAAGCATAACTCTCATACACATAAAATAACTAACTAATTAATTAATTGATAGTTATTTGATGTTTGGTATGTGCGGTATGATTGATATTAGAACCCCAGTTCTGTCCCATCTACATTAGAATTATATCTAACTCTGATCTAAGCTATCAGAATAGTTAAGCTAGATAGTAAACAAATAATAAGAAATAAATTAAAAAGCAGAGTATGTACACGGTAAAGTTGGAAGGAACATGTTGATGTGAGCCAATAGCTGGTAGCTTATGACGGTTTATTAGAATCTGGCGCTGATATAAAAATTATTACTTGGGAAAAGATGACTGGATCTCCCATGGCATACAACCACACATTTCTGTCCCATTTGTTCCTCAGTGGGCAAACCTGTATGTAGAAACCATACTAAACACCCACTGTTTCCTAAACTCACTCTTCTTTCTCAGATGCATCTGGTTGCCACCTCTGAGTTGGTGAGGAGTGTTTTTAAGTGTCCTGAGATGGATACAGCCCTGTTAGGACCAAGGGTTAAAAGCCATCAACCATCCGTCCACATAGCAGCGGTACACAGGGGTTAAGTGTGGGCCACAGCTAGGGTCTCTGTTAGCAACCATGGGCCTGAGCAAATGACTGAACCGCATAAGCCTCCATTTCCTCATTTGTAAACTGAACACCATGGTCTCTACAGCGCCGGAATAGGAGAATCAGCGTGTGTAGAGTAGCTAGCGTAGGTTGTGTTGAATACGTTACCTGTCGCCATAGCTGACTCTTTCCTCGAATCACTGGTTTTCCTAGAGAGTCTGTAAGAGAGTTGAAACCTATTACAATCACCACTGTAAATACATCTTGTTCGAAAGCCGTTTAAGAACCACAAGATTTAACCTGAAAGTCAGCTTGTGGTTCCCTGTCACACCATCATCCTGCCTCTACTCCCCTGGACTTCAGAAGTTCTTTGAAGACTTCTTGCACATGATGCTTCTAACTCACTCCAGAGTTTGTTCTGTCGTACAAAGGATAGCCCTTGTGTTTTAATCAGGAAGAAATGTATGGAAAATTGTAAAAAAAAAAACAAGTAAGGAGGGTTCAGAAACTGCTTCTGTGGGAAAGCAGCCTCCTCCCACTCTGAGTTAATACACACTCATTGCTCCCAGCATGCACAGAGACAGCAAAATCAATAATAAAGTCAAAAGCACAGACAGAGCCATTTTTATGCGGTCAGTAAAGGCCTTCATTGCAATCCAAGAAGTCCTGTATTCATCAGCCGCCTCCCACCATCACCACTCTGCAGCTGCCTTCAGAAAGTTCACTCCGAGCACTTGCTCAGCTGAGCCCCAGAGAGTGACAAAGACAAATTAATAGGGTCCTCGTGTGCCAAAATAAAGTATGGACGCTGTCACCACCAATATATGTTAAGTCCATTAAGGTCATTTTTAATGAACTGAACTTTTCATTGGAAAGCTCTGCCAAACTTGTTGAATTAAAGGAAAGAAAGCTTTACAGAAATGCAAGATAAACTCATTTCACTCCATTGGAAGAAGAAGTGGTCACACAGAGTAGTCTAAGTTTACAGTGCTTTAGATTTTTATCAAGGTTGGGGCCTTAAAGTTTCACTGTGGTGTGAAGCTGAGAACCACAGATGCGCTGATAGCTGTCAGCCACATGGCGTCTTTAGGCCCTTTGGGATAAGGTCTTTTAAACAGACAGAGGATCCTACAAGGAAAGCAGGCCTGCAAATCATGCTCCATTCACACACACCAGAAAAGTGTGGAAAGGTGGTCTGAGGCAGTGTCACGTCCTCTGTCATCTGTGAGGACGGTAATTTGGCTCTGTTCCTATCTGCTAGATGCAGTTAATAGCATATCACTTTACCCCCACAAAAGCTTTGTATGTGCTGAGTTTTTTTAAGTAAAATTTTTAAAAAAAGATAAAGGCTTTTGGTGAGTCCCTGTAACCTCGGAGGAGTTCCAGAATGTTCCAAGGCCTTCTCTATTGAGTACATAGATAGCAGTAAGATAAGGCAATGTTTAACCCAAAAGTCATGTATGAATTACAAGGTCAGCATCTGTCTTCAAATCCTCTCTTTTACAAATAAGAGCAGTATTTTCAGTGAGGTTTTAGAGAAGGGTTAGCAGAGAGTTTAAACTTGCCTCAAGTTCCTTGGCTACCCAACAACCCACCAATATAAACCGAACCCCATAATTATGAAAGATAGGTAACTACCTTTCGAAAATCAAACACTGGGCTATGCGTGCCAGCTCTCACACCATAACCCCAAGCATATGGGTAGCTGAGGCACAAAGACTGTGACAAATTTGAAGCCAGTCTTTACTGTGACTACATAGTGTGTTCTAAGTTACCCTGGGTTACAAGTAAGACCCTGTCTCAAACAAAGAATAAAAGGGGGGGGGAGGAGGGAGGAAGATAGGAAGGGAAGGAAGAAGGGAGAAAAGGGAGGAAAGGGGGAGGAAGGGGTGATAGCTCAGTCAAGAAAGTACTTGCCACAAAAGCATCATTTGTTCCCCTGAACAAATGTATTAAAAAGTTAGGCATGCTGGCACACAGCTGTGATCCAAACATCAGGGAGACAGAAACAGATTCCCGGGGCACACTGACCAGCCGGTCTATCCTAACTGGTGAGTGCAGGCCACAAATGACCCTGCCTAAAACAAAATCAAGGTGAGGCTGAGCGTGGTTGCACATACATTTAATCCCAACACTCTGAGGGCAGAGGCAGGAGGATCTCTGTGAGTCTGAGGCCAGTCTGGTACCTAGCAAGCTCAAGGATAGTAAGAACTATATAGATCCAGGACAGCAAGAACTATATAGAAAAACCTCATTAAAGTGTGTGTGTGTGTGTGTGTGTGTGTGTGTGTGTGTGTGTGTGTGTGTGTGTATAGCACATGAAGAATGGCAACTGAGGTTGACATCTTTCACACACACACTGTAGGAAGGGAGGAAGAAAGGCTCCCCTTAGGTAATCCACCAAGGTCTAGGGGTTTGGGAGGGCCTCTTTGAAAAAGAATATGCAAACTGAGGCCTGGGGATAACTGAGAAAATTAATCTAAGCTGAGACACAGAGAAGGGTCACGCAGAAAGCAGCCCCAGATGTCCAGCTCTTGAAGCAGGGAAGAACTGCCTGTATTTACTGAAGTGGAAGAGCAGGCGTGTGTGGCTAGGGGGAAGGAGAGAGACAGAGGCAGAGGGTGGCATATAGTACTCATAGGAAGATGTTGTCTCTGAGCACCGTGGCAAACCATTCAAAGAATGACCCTTGAAAGGAGCAGAGCCAGGAGACAGAGAAGCAGCTGCCACGGTCATCAAGAAAAGTCATGGTCTTACGTGCTGTGGCAGTCCACTGAGGGGCTGGTACGGAGAGAAGAGCAGCAAGCCAGGGCCCACGTACTGACTCCGTTTGTTTAGTCAACATTTTGACCCTGATGATTTCTGTGCCTCAGTCTAGACATTGGGATGAAGATAACACGGTGAAAACACAATTTTCAAAAATACCATGAATCACATACAAACATCAAACAAATTTCTTAACTCATGATTATTCAGGGAGCTCAATAAGATGTTAAAACTAATTCAAACAGAGAGTTGGGACTAAAAAGGTTCATATTTTCCAGAAGTCAAAATCATTTACACCAATGGGAAAAAATTTGCATAACTGTGGCAAGAAAACTGTGTCATTACCAGCCCATTACAGGGAATTTTCTATCTCTATAGAGTTACAATGTCTTTCTTATAGAGTTAGACCAACCCTGTAGGAGCTGCTGGTGCTTCACTGAAAAGATACCCATTTTACAGCATATCCCACGGCGCCCATCTCCCAGTGGTTTGGTGAATTATGTACTTGAAATATATATGGCAGTAAGTGTAACTGTTAGCCAATATTATTTAATGGTTGGCACTGAAAAGGACAGTGGGAAAAAGTTAATGAAGTTAAACTAGTTTTTCAAGGGATAACGGATAGAACTGGCCTGTCAGTTGGAATTAAGGATTGAAGGAAACTGAGGAATCAGGATTAACTCATGAATTTTCTAGTTCAATGAGAGACCTTATCTCAAGACAACAAGGTAGAGAACAGTAGAGGAAGACAGCCAATACCCTGCTCTTACCTGCATGTGAACATGCACCCACAAGCACAACCATGAAGTCATATGCAAACATGGAACCATGCCCACCTTTTCACTTGTGTGCTAGGGATTCGAACTCAGGTCCTCATTCTTGAAGAGCAAATACTCTTACTCAGTGCTCCATCTTCCCAGACCCCCAAAATGGAATTCCTAATACCCTCCCTCAGCAATGTATTCAACTTCCAATCCTATGCATAAACCCCTACACACACACACACACACACACACACACACACATACACACACACATACTCAATTCAAGTCTTTAGTCCTGGCAGCCAGCACCTTTACTGCTGAGCCATCTCACCAGTCCTAGGTTTGTTTGTTTCTTTAAATAAGGTTAATATTATTTTAATTATTTATTTGAATTGATTAAATTAATACTTATTCTTTAAAAAAAAAAAGTTCTAAGATGAAATACTTAGAAATTTACTGTCAATGGTAATTGAAATTAGGAATAGTTAATGAATCCATTGGAAGCTGCAAAGCTGAGCTCTGAGGCAGAGCAATCCTTAGGGTTTGGGGACAGAAGGACCTAGGGAAGGTGACTAAGCTTGTGTCATTTAACTCAAGAAAGCGCCTTAAGAAGGAAGCTGTTACTGTGACAATGCCTTGACAAAAGCAACCTTGTGGGGATGGGGGAGAGGGTTTATCTCAGCTCACAGTTCAGTGGCTCCACCCAGGAGATTTCTTCCTGGTGAAAAGTCCTCTGAAAGCAATGTCTCTTTAATGTACTCACGTTCTCTTTTACTTCAGGCACTAAGCATTTTCCACAAGAAAGCCATGGAAAGATTCTTACGGAGGCCCGATGACTCTCAGAGATCCCCACATGAATTCCATCACGGGCCTGTAAAGGATAGCTCTCCCACATTGCATCGTGTGTTCAGGAACTGGGTCCTTCCTTCAGATTAGTAGGGGTTAACAGCATAAGACAAGAGTAGCCACTGGTTCTCTTCCCTTGTCTCTCCAAATATTGGTGGCTCTACCAAATTTTCATTCATTTAAATTCTAGGATCCATCACTCTGTGCTTAGTTTTGCTACTAAGACACACCACAGTGCTCACTCACAGGGAAGAATGACCCTTAAAGGATGTGGAGAATCCACGAAAGCTGGTGTTGCCAGAGGCTCTGTGGAGAAGTGAGCTGGGAAACATTTTCCCTGGAAACCTCAGTATGGGCTGCATCGCTAGCATGCAGCTCCGGAAGCTGAGGTGACACAGCTGGAGGGCCACTGTCATGGTTCCACTCAGACCTGGTGCCCTCAGCTACAGAACTTGCGCTTTAAGTGAGAGTCTCTTTTATTTGGGATGACATAGGTTCTGAGGAAATAGAGAACAGTGTCTTGGGTCGTTACTGTCCACACACTTTAGTTCTTTTCAGTAATCCTGTTTAAACTTGGTAAATTTTTTATCCTTTGATAGTCTTGCACAAATATATGATAAGTTTTAATCCTTCCGTTCTCTCACCCCACCCCTCCCACTGAAGTTCTTCCCAGCAGGCAAGCACCTATCACTACCCTATGTTTGACAAAGATGCCAAAAATATTCCTTGGTGATCATCTTTAAGGTTCCTGTAAAACTGCAGATTATACTAATAATTTGAGAAGCCCTAAGATGATTCAGTAGAAAAGTTCTCTTCCCTTTGTAGTTATTTCTTTTAACCTGCTTGTTTTAGAAAGCTTTTTTTTGGGGGGGGGATTATTTTTCACTTGGAGACATGAAGGAGTCTTATGTAAGCCTTTCTGATGTCGTGTAGAGGTGGAAGCTAGAGAAGACCAGAAGCAGAGGGAAGGCTGTTCCTCCCGTAGTTTCCCTTTTACCAGCTGCAGTCTTTTTCTTATTCACTGGCATTTTTCTTCAGATGCGCAAATGCCCAGCATATATTTAAGTAGCTGTATCTGGTCCAAAAGCTTTTACTCTCTTACTATTTCAAGGGTTATCCGGAAGCAAAGGAACCAATTTTTCAAACATAAATAGAATAGGAAAAAGGAAGCTTAGGCTAGACATCAGAAAAGCACATCATCAGCAATCAAGTCTGCCCCCCAGGAATGTTTGCCCCAGTAATATTCTTCTGCCTAATTCAGGGCTGACTTTTTTATATTTTATTTCTCCAACATAATGTTTTATAGATTCATCTATGGTTGCTAATAGGAGATAATAATGTTTGGGACTGCTGAATGGCTGAGAAGGTAAAAATACTAACTGATCATGAAAAGGACCCAAATTGGTAACCACCTGAGCACATGTGTGGAAGTTCCCAAAAAACCTGTAGTATCCGTTCCATGGAATCTGACACCCTCCTCTGGCCTCCAAAGACACCAGAAATACACATGGTGTGCATACATACATTGGAACAAACACTTATTCACATAAAAAAAATAAAAAACAAATGTTCTTTTTAAACGTTAATAAAGTTTTCCAAAGAAACTTCATAATTTTGGTGCAAACATAAAGTGAATATTTGTCAAAATTTGGATTTGATTTATTCCTTCTTATCCACAGGGATACACTCCAGGACCCCTGTGCATGACCATAACCATAAACAATATTGAATTCTATAGATACTGCATTTTGCTATTTGTGTCTACCTATGATAGAGTTTGATTTATAAGTTATGCACAATGAGATTAACAATAACAAAATAAAGTGACTATAATAGTATACTATTTTCCAAGCCAACAAAAGTATGAGCTATTTTATAAAACTTAATTATTCTTTACAAGAAATGCAAAAGAAAACGAAGTTGAAGCATAAAAAAACTGAAAAATATGAAGCTCACTGAATGATAAAATCACGGTTGATTATATGCACACTGATATTACCATTGGTACTAAAAACAAATATGGCAATAGTAATTTATTTAAAATAGATAATATAAAATTATGCAATTTAGGGTATTAATAACAAGTGATCTGAATCAAATAGTATACTTTTTAAAAGTAGTTTAAAACTGTGAATTCTTTCTCTAGCTCTTTACCTAATATTTTTGGACCAATAGTTGACCATGGCTAATTAAAACCATGGAAAATGAAATAGAAGGAATTTGCAAGTAGATGCAAAATCAGTGTCTGCATAGAACAGTGAAACACTGCATTCCATGAGGTAATTGATCTGCTTTTCTTGAGGAAAATCACTTGGATTATCAGTTTTATGCAACTGATAGAGAGGTAAAATAACTCAGAGTCAATAAAAGGCCTTTAAGGATGATGTGTTTAACGGGGTTTTCCTTTTCCTCTGTGGTCCATTTTAGAGCATTTCTTTATTCTCCCTCTCCAAGTGCTCCCCTTTTTTCCTGCTTCTCTTCTTGCCATGCCACAAATTCCATACATAAATACGTACCAGAAAAATGAGGAAGAGGAAGCCGTAACCCTTATAGACTCATAGCTGAAAAATGAACTAAAACTAAAAACTAGCAACAGTCGATGCTTATAGTGTGATTCCCTGAAATTTCCAATATGAATCTTGAAACTAGTGCTTGAGATTGAAATCAGCAGAAAAAATAGTATTCCTGCCGGGCTGGAGAGAGCATTTTGCACAACACCCTGATTCAGTTCCCATTACCACACAGTGGCTAAAAACAACAGTTCCGGGACTCTGATATTTTAACACATACCAGGGACAAACATATATGCAAGCATACACATAACAATTCATCTTTTTCAAAAATAGCACACCTAGAAAGTTATTCTTACGTTGACTTAATCTGGATGCATTTTTAATCCTTATTACTGTGTGTGTATACACGGGTGCGTGTGTGCGTGTGCATGAACATGCATGTGTAGGTCAGAGGGCAACTTTGACAGTTGGTCCCCTCCTTACACTGTGGATTCTGGGAATCAAACTCATGTTTTCAGGCTGAACCAAGCTTGCTCAGCAAGCACTTTTACCTCTAAGCCATCTCTTGCACCTCTCAACAGCACTTTTTAAAACAGGATTATGTATAGGAGAGAGCTGGAAGGGGGGGGGGGGAGGAAGGAGGGGTTGGGAGGGGAAATGGAAAAGATAGGGAGGGGGGAGGGAGGGAGAAAGCAAAGCAGTGGAGGGAAAGGGAAAGTTAAATATGTCAGTCATAGAACAAACTCATAAAACTCCAAGCTCAGTGCTGATGTAGTAATAGACAGCTAATCAATCACAAGGGTATTATTTTTGTTTAGCCATTTATTAATAAATGGTTGTTTTCATTACTTCAGGGCATGCCCCTACTTCATAATAGTTGGTAATAAACTAAACTTATTAAGATCTTAACATGTGAGGGTGATTGTCACTGCTTTCTGTGTCATAAAAGGCACTCTGGTCATAAGTCTAAATCAGAAGCTCTTTGTTAGTGAAATGAGCAGTTAAGTTTTCAATAAAAGGCCAGACCAAAGCCCGCTTCATTCATTTACCAAGTGGTGTGTATGTGTGTGTGTGTGTGTGTGTGAGAGAGAGAGAGAGAGAGAGAGAGAGAGAGAGATCTTAGAAATGAAAAAACTAAATGTGGCGATCACATCACCACCTCTGAAGTTCACACCCATCTCTTGAAGACTTCGTTGGAGCAGCCATTTTTCATCATCCATCCAACAGTGCTACAATAACACAAAGAACTTCTGAAATGCCCAAGTTAAACCTCAGTAAGATCATGGGACTATTAATATAATGACGTACTATAAAGATCCTAACTCAGCAAGGGATATTCAGGATGAGACTTTAAAACATTACATTTGAACCTCTCTACTTGCTGCCCTCTCTGTGACCTGGCTTCCTCCCGCTTGTGGCCACAAGACTCAAGATAGCAAATGCAGAGTTAGACAATGTAGGGATGTGGAGAAAAGCTTCAGAAGAAAAGCATTCATTCATGCAGCCATTTGTAGAATCAGATGGTTTTCTTTGAAATATAATCTCCTGGCTTCAACGAGAGGAGAATGTATTATACCACATAGTGTGTGCAGCAGAGAACTTAAAATGACTGCCAAGAGACAGCACCACTTCAAAATCAAATTGTTTTTAATTGGACTGAAACTGATGGGGTCTCAAGGATAGCAGGTTGGGATCTATGCCAGTGAAGCTGTTTTGCATTTGATAAGACTTTCATTTGGGATAAAACAGAAGTTTACTTGCCTTTTTTATGAGGCAGAGGCAGGGGTGTTTTTTTTTTTCTGTTAACATACCATCCATATAGTCTCACGCATATATATGTGTGTGAATGTACATATTCTTTTTTATTTAGAAACACTACTTTAGAAAAATCAACTTTTGCTGCTGTAGGTCCCCTGGGCTTCTGTATCTGTTTTTTGTTTGTTTGTTTGTTTGTTTGTTTTGTTTTTTAAGGAACAACTTTTTATTATAAAAATAATTATTATCAAAGCCAAAAAACTAAAATACAGATATAAATAGGGAGATATCAGCATGATTAGCAGAATGGAAGATCTCTCACTTTAGACTTAATAACCATCTACAGGTAAAACATGACTTTATCAGACCTCTGAGATTTACGCACGAGTTTACAACATTGAGTTTACAACTCATTGAGAAGGCAGACCTCGGCCATCTGGTAACAGAATCACCTGCCCATGTCTCTGCTAGCATGTGTCCAGCTATGAGCCTAGATGCAGCCTTGTCTGTTTATGGACCCAGTAGATAGCTCAGCCTTTATGCTCACAGGTTCAGTAGTTCAGCTTGTGCTCGTAACCAAAAGGACACCTATTTACACCTCTGCTGTCATGACATTTTACAAACACTGGGAAAACACACAATCTCCTCACTCTTTAACAGAGCTGTACGTGGCCCTAATTGCCCATGTAACCCAAAGACAGTCCCATCTTCACACATCTCCACAACACCTGAACGCATGAACTAACAATCCAGTCTACTCCTGACCCCTAAACACAGGCCCTTCTGACCGTAGACTCTTGCAGTGGCTCCAGCCATAGACCATGGTTGCAGATCTACTTTTAAACCTTGGTTTAACAAGGGCTCTGTGTATTTGGGGATAATATTAGTCAAATTTTGCAAAGAGACTAAGTGCAAAGTCATTCATCTTATAGGCAGGGAGAGCTGAGGACACAGTTTGTGTCATTCTAAGACTTACTTTGGAAAATAAAACACAAAAACGCCCTGACGAGACCTGATAGGCTAGGGTCAGATAGAAGGGGAGGAGGACCTCCCTCATTTGACTGGGGGAGGGGCATAGGAGAAGAAGAGGGAGGGAGAGTGGGATTGGGAGGGGAGAGGGGAGGGGGCTATAGCTGGGATACAAAGTGAATAAACTGTAATTAATAAAAATAAATTAAAAATTAAAAAAAAACAAAAACTCTGGCTACCATATATATATATATAAGTATATATATATGTGTTTATTTGTATAATATATACATATATATTTGTATATATATGTAGAGAGAGAGCACTACCTAGACCTAAAATAAGTTTGGGAACTGTCTATGAATCTCAGAATATTTGGTCTTTTTAGCAGATATTCTGTTCTGGCCACAGGCCAGATCCAGGTCCTTTTATAAGCATCCTATACCCTCTTCTCCCCTTACCCAGTTTCTCCAACCAAACTTTTGCTGGAACACAGCCCCATTCATCTACTTACTCATTTCTTCCAACAATGGCAGACTTGAGTGTCTGCAACAGAGCCCACACAAAATCGAAACTATTTTCTAACTTAGCTCTTTTCAGAAAAAGCTTGCTGGTTCTCTTCCAGTGTAATAATCACAGAAGTCTATTATAGATAGCAGGAGAAGAGTCCTCACTGCATCGTTCATCAGTTGCTCACTTATATACAAAATGACCTTATGTGCATTTCCTTCTATGCCCACATCAGCCCTGTAAAGTCCAGGGCTGTGCGTTTATCATGATTCTTATTCCAGGAGCCAGGCAGGCGTATGTGAATGTGCAATAAGAAAATTAAAGTGATTTCAATAACAGATTTCAGTTTTGTATTTCAAAAGAGTCCGTGCAAGTGTCATTATTTAAAGGAGAAAAGGCTTTGAAAATTTTTGGGAATACTATTTGCTTCTATGTCTCCATGACAGAAGATAAAGAAGCCAAAGACTAGGGATGTGGTATAATATTGGGGTGAAATTTTATTGGAGATCATCCTGAATGGCCATTCCATCCCTGTTTACCCTTCTGATGCATGGTCTAATAACCTTTTCAGCCTTGCAAGTAAGTGCCTCTTCCAAGATAACTAGAGTGAGGCTCTTTAGGGAAGGGTCTTTTATGACACCCCTAAACGGTATGTGTGCTTTGGGCAAGGACATTCCTCCTGGGCGGACTGATCGCTTCTGTCCCTCAGAAGGCCAACCTCGGACTCAGGAAGCATCTTTGTTGCGTCAACAAAGGCTTGGTTTGCTGTTAGAATGTCAGTGTCCCTAAAGCAGCTCTGACCCATTTTTCACTTGCTGGGATTTAATGCCCTAAGTTTCTTACCAGTTCTTCATTTTCTGCCAAAGTCACAGTGACGAAGCCAGGTTGCCTGTCTCTTCAGCATACCTCTGTGTGAGAAAGCGTAAGGATCATGGTGGGGTGGTAATCATCCCAAAGTTCTTTTTCCAAATTGCTATACTAACTTTTAAGAAAATGTTAATGGCTCCCTCTGGGCTTTTTCCCCTGGGAATTCTCAAGGCCACTGAAGTTATGGCCGTGGCTGTTTAACAAGGAGCAAAAGCTTTTGGGGAGTTTGGATATTTTCATACATTCTAGAGAAAGTGGGGGTGAGGGGGGACCGAATTCTTACTAGTGTAGCTCCTCTCCAGGATTGGAGGTGGAGGAGAATATGGAACAAATGTGTGTGGCTGCAGAACCTCTTGTTTACTGTAACATGCCTGTGGCTTTCAATTTGAGTGTGGCTTTCTATGTGATATAAAAAGACATGGAGTTCAGGCTCGTTCAAAGAATGTGTGAGGGGAAAGGCAGTACCATTCTTGGAAACCTTAAAAAAAATCCGTCTTTATGCACAAAAATAAATCCTGGGAAGCATACTGAACGTGAGCTAGGAAAAGTTACAGATAGGAGTTCCAAACCAAGAGAAAACTCTTCCGCAACATCTCCAAGGGCTTATTTTGTTATCGTTTTTAGTGTCGGTATTAGTCTGGTGTAAGAAGAGCCAGCATCCTCCAAGAGACACAAGTGCTGGGACTTAGAGTGAGGAGACCCACCAGTGTCCCGCTGCCTCTAGGGGTGCAGAGCAGGAGCGAGCAGGTGGTCTGTGGCTGGAATGGCTTGCAGCTGGGAGTTCACATGACACTCCCGAAACACGCACTCCAGAATCAGTGGCCAATGAGCTCATGAACTAAAGGGAAGCTGCCAGCCCAGAACTGGGTGGAGAATCCGTCGCACATGCTGGTACACAGCTCTGGGCCCCGGAGGCAGGTGCGATGCAGCCCCTCACAGCACCCGTAGCTTCCTGCCTGGGGCTTCTCATCCTGTCCTCTTGTTTGCTTACCAACTGCAGGTTCATTCCAGAAGCTTGGTCGGCCTGTACTGTCACCTGTGGTGTGGGAACCCA
Source organism: Psammomys obesus (assembly GCF_907164565.1). NCBI lineage: Eukaryota > Metazoa > Chordata > Mammalia > Rodentia > Muridae > Psammomys > Psammomys obesus. The sequence continues at coordinate 2,184,338 of NW_026585686.1, read as the reverse complement.
GGTGCGAATAGTAAGATGCCAGGTGCTCCTGTCTTTCTCTCAGTCCGTGGCTGACCTGCCTATGGATGAATGTGAAGGGCCCAAGCCAGCATCGCAGCGTACCTGTTATGCCGGACCATGCAACGGGGAAATTCCTGAGTTTAACCCAGATAATGGAGACGGATTCTTGGGTGGCCTGCCGGACCTGGACGAGCTGTATGATTGGGAATATGAGGGCTTCACCAAGTGCTCTGAGTCATGTGGAGGAGGTAAGGAGGGGAGCCCAGATCGGAGCCTGCCATGTTCCTGGCTGCTTCTGTCCCTGCATGCAACTGTAGCAGGTGACTGTACTAGTCCAAGATTGATAAGTGGAGAAAGGAGAGGCAGCTATTCTAAACGTAAAACATCCCAAATGAAACCCTGATGGATTTCTTTCCTCCCGAGTGGCTCTCAAAGTCAGCTGTGAGCGTCCAGCCCAACTGATGCCTTGGCTTGCAGCTGCCCTCCAATGTTTTGTTCTCGACGTTGTTCGGTCTTATTTGTCTGTGTCTTTCCTCAGTGCATTTGGGGTGAAAGGAAACCCCACCGCAGCACATTCTACAGTTCTCAAGAATGCAACAGAGTCCCTGAAATGTATTCCTCTTGTTTTGTCTTCCAACTAAAGGAGGGTGTTTAAAGACAATGAACACTTACTGTACATAACAGGAGAAACAGGAGAGCAATGGCCAAAGGCAGAGCCTGCTCATTCTGTAAGAGGGAAACCAGGACGCAGAGAAACGGGGACTTTTTCCATCTCTCACAGTAATGATAGTACTGGGCCCTGGCCAAGGCTTCTGTTTTCTGTCTGCACTCAGTCTTTTCATCATAATGTACCTTCATTAGGCTCATACAGAATCCCTGAAGCTTTCCCATTATGAATGTTATTTAATATCAAATGTTTACATGTATCTTCACCTCATTCCCATGGGTATGTCCACGATTCTCTAAAAATAACTTCAGTAATGCTTACTTTATTGTATTAACGATGAGCAATTACTGCATGTATCTATGGAGTAGTGCATGATTTGATGTATGTATGGAAGGAAGATTAAAACCAAGCTAATTAATCCATTCAGTGATTTTGGAGGGGGCCAGGGAAGCCTGCACGGTTGCACCAACCCATGTAGGCATGTATAGAGAGAAACCAGGAGTTGATGTCAGGTGTCTTCCTGAGTTACTTCTCTACCTTACGTTTGAGGCAGTCTCTCTCAGAACCAGAGGCATGCTGCTTCAGCGAGACCGGCTGCCCAGCAAGCCCATGGGATCTATTTGTGTCTGCCTACTCCACCCCACCTCCAGTGCGGGGATCACAGGCACACGCTGCCATGCTCAGCATTTTAGGGGGGGGGGGGGGGGGGTGATCTGCAATCAGATGCTCATGCTTCCACAGCAAGCACTCTGCGCTGAGTCTTCTGCCCAGCCCTCTTCCATGATCCTTTATTTAAGATGTTAGGGAAAGGAAAGCATGCTGGAAAAATCAATTCATTCTTCAAGATTATGATATGCCTATGCGACTATTGTCCATATCAGTCCCAAGAGAGGTTTTGACAGGTGACAAGATGCAGACTGATTCCCACACACACACACCAAAGTCTTAGGGAGTGTTGAGGATCCACAAGCCCAGCAAAGATTTCACTTAACCATTGCAGAGGGCAGGGAGAATAGTCAAATAGTTTCCCAAAGCTGCTTTCCAAACCATGACATTTGGGAAAGTCTTTTAAAAAGCATCTTTTGTTCAGGTCGTGAATGTGAGAATAAATGTGCCCACTTTGTCCATTCACATGGAGTTGAAAGGGAATGAATACTTCTAGCAAAGAATGTACTTTTCTCCAGCAGTTCTTTTTAAACATTTAATAGTTCTGACCTCAAGGTTCCTGTCTGTTTGCACATCTTCCAGTTTCAAGCACTGGAATTGTTGGAGTGTTTTCATGGAAGCCCTGGTATTTTAGATGACTCTAAAATACCAGATGACTCTGAGAGACAGCTTCCTGGAACTCGGCTAATGTGCTGTATCCATCCAGGGTAGTTCCCTCACTTTGAGGATGTCCTTTCTTTCTTTCGTGCCTAAGGAGGAGGATGTGTTAAATAAACTTCGCTGGTCTCTGAACTCCTATAGGAGCCAAGAGGCCAGGGGAAAAGCTGGATGTAGCTGGTGTCACTATTGCTTCTTTTGTTTTGTGCTTTGTGTTTTAAAACAGAGAATCAATATGTAGCGCAGGCTGGCCTTGAACTTGTGCAGTCTGCAAGCCTAGCCTCCCGAGTGCTGGTACCCCAGGCATACACTACCATACCCAATTGCTCTGTTAAATATAAGGAATGACTCACAATTCCAATGGTTGTGCTGTTACCCCCAAATTCCATGATCACCTGAATTGAATGTACATCATATAAACTCAAAAACAAATGTCCTCAGAAGCACGCCATGGTTTCTCTGTTATGGTTCTCAGCTCTAAGTCAAGCCTGGAATTTTATAAGAAGGTGGAAAAAAAGATGCAATAATAAGATATATAAATAGCCAAATACCTTTATCTTTAAGAGTTAACTCTTCTACTTGACCCAGCCAGGAGTTTCAAATTGAATTTTGGGGATATGCATACATATGTCGAAAATATTAATTTTAAGAATTTTCAGCAGAAACTCATTATGAAATAAAATTCAAATGTTTGATATACAATTGATCTCTACCTATAGGAACTGAAAAGTTTTGTATGACATAAATTGTTCTTCATTTATACCCAAGAGAGGACAAAGTTACTAAAATCTCTTGGGTTTTAACTGTCAACAACTGAGCACAACGTGCCAAGGTAATATATTTACACCTAAAATGTTAGAGTTGAAAATTCCAAAGTGGTGAAAATATGCTTGGGTTATATCTTCCATATGATGCCCATATGCACCAACAAATCACTTCAATGTACGGAACATGTATATTTTCAAATCAGTTTGTCAGTGACGGTTACTATTGTATTACCAACTTTGATCTTCCACAAAAATAAAAATCACAAGATTACATATATGATTAATCATTCTTGCTGAAACCTACCTAAAATGCGCAGAATTAACGAACAGATTTTAAATCAGTTGGCATGATAGAGCCAGTCAAGCTGCTTTACCGTTTCTATAATCTGAAGCAATGAATTGGGTAGAACAAAGGTAATCTTTCACCTGGAAGAAGTAGTAACCAGAAGGAACCAGTTAGCATCTTCCATCTGTAGTTGGTGGCTGAGGTTCAGAAGGCTGTCATCAAATATCATGCAACAATCATGCGATTCTGGGAGATATAGACACGGAAGAGACCACTTGCTTGGAGATAAAAGTCCTCAGACCTGTGAATGGCGTCCTACCATCTAGTACTTGTCGTGCTGTAATTTCCTCCTGTGAATTGATTGATGTGGTCCAGGAGAGAAGTTCTGAATCCCAGCAGCACCGTGGTGTTGACTTTAGATATCAAACCAACTTTGAGGTCTAGCTTAGGAAAAAAACAGGGGACCGACTTCAGCGGAATTTAGGGTGAACTCTTGGACCTGTGGCTACTTTTCCTTTTCTCTCCTCTCTTCTCCTCTGTCAGTAGAGGAGAACCCAGAGCCGGGATGTACTACACTTGAACACAGGTTCTCCGTTGCTTTCATAATATTGGTTTCAGGGCCACATCGAGATGGCTCAGTGGGTAAGGGTGCTTGCTATGCAACTCTGAGGATCTGAGTTCAGATCCGACTACCACATATAAGCTGGGTGTGGCTGGGTAACTGCATGCCTGTAATCTTGGAACTGTGAGCTGGAGAGACAGGAGTGCTGAGGCTTGCTGATTGACAGCCTAGCTGCAGCCTCAGGGAGAGACCCCGTCTTAGGGAAATGGGGCAGAGAATAATAGAACAGAACAGCCAACATCCTTGTCTGGAGTTTGCATGTATGCGTGTCACACACATACACTATGCTCTCACACATATACAACATACACGGTATATGTGGATTCAGGACTCTGTTATTCTTCTCCAAGGAGCATGAACTTAGAAAGCTACTGTGCTATGTTTCTGCCTTTCTCCCTGCCAGGAGCACAGGGAGCACAAAGAGTCCTGGCTATTCCTTCCACACTCCCCACCTCAGCACCTCACCCCATGATTCTTTTCTCCAAGCATCCCATCCCTCCCCTTCCAGCCCGTTTCCCTCCGTGTTTAGAGGGCCTGTCCCATTAGTCATTGACGTATTCATCAGAGAAAAGTGCACTATGTTGATCACAGGGCTGGCCCCATGTTCTGTTGAAGTATGACTTGGGTTCCTCCATCTAAGAATGCCCGGGCAACTGACCCCACAGCAAAGCAGACTTGATGCACAGTGTTGCCAAGCCTTGCACATTGTTTTATAATACCTTAGATTAAAACTTAATAACTCTGGAGACCTTCTTGATCTCAGTCTGTGGCTATCCCATGGGTGCTTTTGATCTGCTGTGCTTAATGCTAAAGTATATATTTGGGCTTTAGAAATCCAAGGGGGGGGGATTGCTGATGTCCCGCAGAAACCTTGTCTTTTGTACCCCACTCCTTGCAATTCTGGAAAGGCTTAAGTTCTGTAAACAAAGAGTTCTCTGAGTAAAAACAAGTTCCAGCTCTCACTCACCTAAAGCAGGCACTATCAAGTAAGGCAAATGACTCAAGTTCTCTGGTCATGTACTGCCTCAGAGTTCCTGGAGATCGACCTTATTTCATAAGGCTTTCCGTAGCCTGAATAAAGCTCAAATGTGTTTTCTAGAATCTCTACAGTGCTATTAAATGAACAAGTTAGTAGAAAGTATCTTATCTATTTTCAGGTTAGCATACAAAGTATTGAATTTCATCTTGGTGTTTTCACATGTGGCCGTTCTACTCTGCTCTCAATAGTCTCCCTCTTCCTCTTCCCTTCCCCATCCCGCACCTTCCAGCTGGTTCCCTTTCTTCCTCCAAAGAGTCCCCATTTCTGCTTTCTTTTTATATGTAACCCATTACCCTAGTTCCCACCCCCCAGAAAATCTATTCTTCCCCTTCCTCGATTTGTAACCTATACACCAACCCTAAACACATATGGATACACATATGTAGATATACACACACACACACACACAGACTCCACATGTGTGAGAAAACACATATCTGTTTTTCAGAGACTGGCTTATTTCATTCAGCATATTGATTTCTGGTAGCATCCATTTTCCTACAAGTACAATGAATTTATTTTTTTATGGCTATCTAAAATTCCATTGTGTATATATGCAACATATTTTCTTTAGCTGTTTGTTGACTAATACCTAACCTGGTTCCATTTCCTGGCTTTTATAGACAGGGAAGCTATAAACATGGATATAGAAGTATCTCTATGGTATACCTAATTACAGTCCTCTGGTTATATACCCGAAAATGGCACAGCTAGATAACGCTTTTACTTTCAGTGTATTGAGGAAACTCGGTGCTCTTTACCATAGTGGCTGTACAAGTTTTCATTCCCACCAGAAGTGAAAAAAGTTCCTCTTTCTCCACATTCCCCATCAACATTCATTGCCCTTTGGGTTTTTTTTGTTTTGTTTTGTTTTTGTTTTTTTTTATAAGAAATGTTCTGATTGGAGTCAGACTCTTAAAGCGGTTCTAGTTTGCATTTCCTATGGCTACAGGCATTTAACATTTTCCGGTATTTACTAGTCATTTGTATTCTCTCCTCCTCCTCTTCCTCCTCCTCCTCCTCATCATCATCCTCATTCTCCTCCTCCTCCTTCGGTATGTATGATGTGTGTCAATGTGTGTGTTTGCTTGCATCCTATGTGTGAGTTGATGCACACAAGTGCTACAGCATGCGTGCGGATGTCACAGATGACTTTAGGAGTGGTTCTGACTTTCTGTCCTGTTTCTGCCACTTTGCCATGAAATCCTGACTATCTGCCCTGGAAGTGTCCAGCAGTTCTCCTCCCCACCTCCCATCTCGACACAGGAGCACTGGATTTGCAGATGTATGCTGCTGCATCCGGCTTTTTACATGGCCCCAGGGATCTGAACTTGAGTCGTCAGACCTTTGACACAAGCACTTTTAAGCACTGAGCTAGCTCTCCAACTATAGATTTATTGTATTGAGAACTGCCTATTCACTTCATTAGCCCATTTGTTGATCGTATTTTGGTTGTGTGTATGCTGTGCTTAATTTTTGCAGTTCTCTGTTTATCCTTAATATTAATCCTTGACTGGTATAAGTTTTCAAGGACTTGTTACCTTGGCTAGGCAGAAACTCCTTGGTTTCATGTAGCCCCAATTAGCAATTCCGGAGATTAGTCCACGTACTGTTGGAAACTGTGCGGAAGTTCTTGCATATACCTATATCTTGAAGTGTTTCACCTGTGAACTTTCTAGCCCCCCATTAAGGTCTTCGATCCATTTTACATGATTTTCATGCAAAAGCAGAGGTACTGTCTGGTTTCATTCTCCTACCATGAAAGTCTAGTTTTCCCAGATACATCTTAAGAGGTTGTCTTTTCTCCAATGTGCGGTTGTTCTATCTTTGTTAAAAATCAGGTTGCTATAACCTTGTGGGCGTATTTCCGGGTCCTCCGTTTTATTCTGCTGGAATGTTGGTCTGGTTTCATGCTAGTGTAACCTGATTTCATAGATATATAATTTGAGATTGGGTATTTTGACATTTTCAGTGTTGTTCTTCCTACTAAGGACTATATTAGTGATTAAGGCCTTTGGTGGTTATGTGTGAATCTTAGGATTATGTTTTCTCTTTCTGTGGAGAATGTCATTAGAATTGGGTTGAATCTATAAAGCACCTTAATACAGATATTTTTACAGTATTAAATGTGTTTATCCATGAGTATGTGAGGTCTTTGCCTTTTCTAGTGGCTTTTTCAGGTTTCTTCTTCTAGTGCCTTAAGGTTTTACTATGGAGGGTTGTTCACCTGTGTAGATGTATCTCTAGATGTTCCACTTCTTGTGGAAACTGTTGGGCATTGGATATAGAAAATTATTTCTAGCATAACACAGCTCTAGATTCTGCTTGGGACAGTAAGCAGGGTTGCTGGTATTTTCATCACTGTGACATATACCTGAGGGAAACATTCTCAAAGAAGAACAGTTTGGGAACAGGGACTGTCTCTGACATGAACTGATTGGCCTGCTCCTTTATCACCTCCCCCTAAGGGGGGAGCAGCCTTACCAGGCTACAGAGGAAGACAATGCAGCCATTCCTGATAAGACCTGGTAGACTAGGATCAGAGGGACCTCAGAGGACCTCCCTTATCAGTGGACTGAGGGAGGGGTACAGGGGGGGAGAGAGAGTGGGATTGGGAAGGGAGGAGGGAGGTACAGGGGGGATACAAAGTGAATAAACTGTAATTAATAAAAATAAAAATAATTAAAAAAAGAACGGATTGCTTTGACTCACAGTTTAAAAGATTTCAGTCAATAGTTAGCATCCTTCACTGTCATATGCCTATGGTGAGGTAGAATGTCATGGCAGCAGGACCAGGAAGCACAGAAAATTTATTCACATAATCCTCAACAATAGGGGAAAGAGATCATTTGGCTGATGGATCTTTTCAGGCCACACTTCCAGTGGCCCACTTTTCCTCCCTAAACCTCGCTGTCATACTATGAATCTATCAAGGGTATTACTTGGTCAGAAAACTGTGTTGTTGTTTAGACATTTTATTCTTACTTTTTGAGACATGGTCTCACTCTGTTGCCCATGATGGCCCAGAACTCACAAGCCTTCTGTGTAGCAGCCTGGCCTCACACTAGCAGCAGTCCCCCTGTCTCACCTTCCTGAGACTATAGGTGTGAGCAATCACACCCAACAAGGTTACAGATAATTTGTTAAATCTTGGTAACCTTGTTGTGCTGCAATCCTTCTGCATTAAATTATCACATGTTGGCATTAGTGGCTTTATGGCTTGGTGGCATTTACCACAGCATTGGTGGTAGCCTCAGGATTCAATGCCATTCCCTTCAGCTGGAAACCAAATCCCCAGTTCATGAGCCTTCAGGGAATAGCTCAGATTAAAACCATAACAGTAAGCTGCATGCAGTGGCTTGTCATCATGGCTTTAAGAATCCTGTATCATCCCCTTGGGAAATCACAGATGGTAGCAACAATATCTTGTGATCTGTTTTGTTATGTGGTAATACCATGATTTTCAAGATTTGGAGATCTGCCCACAGTTGGCATTTCATACTATGATAGAATGATTTGAATATCCATAAATCATAGACAGTTCATCTTGAACTAACCATCACAAATTAAAGAAAATTTAGAGACTAAAAGCTTAAGGGGAATGAAATTAAATGTTGAAACTGCATGTCACCCACATGACAAATACCACAACCTAGTTAAGACAAAAATAACGTCTAGGAAGGAAGGAAATCAGCTTGGATTCTTTTTAAGTGATGTCCTTGCTTGGTGACCTAGGTCAACGTAACATTGACTTAGAAAGCATTCTCTTGTTTGAGAGACTTAGAGAAACCAAGGACAGATTACAAGAAAACTAACAAGTAGTGGGTATTTATATTCTATTAGTAATCATGTGATGAAGCAACAGAGCGAATAGGATATCCATATATCAGGCATAAATTCATTCAAAGTTCTAAGAATATAACCATGTCTTTAGACGTGGGTATCTTTGTATACATAACTATACGTGGCTGAGAGTGAATTCACAAGAATGTCTTGTCTCGCAGCTTCCCTTAAACTGCATGCTGACATGATTCCAGACAAATGTCTAGGTTATTTCTGAAGATCTCCAGGGAAGCAGATATGACCGCCTCTTGGTATTTTTAAATGTTAATGCTGTCAGTGAGTTCGTAGGGCCTCAAACACACTCGACTTCACCCTTCAGCAACCGCCTGACCTCAGGCTAGTCTTTTTGTGCTTCTAATCTTCAGTTTCCATTTCTGTAAACCTGAGGTTTAAATAGTATTTGCCTCATAGAATTGTAGAGTGAATGGAATGATGCATGTAAGTACTTAGCGACAGTGTCTGGATAAAATGTCTGCTCACTGGCCTCAGCTAAGTGTATTGTGCTCCACGGAAATCTCCACAGGGTAACCTGTGGACCGTCTTGAGTTATCTAAGTAACCTTTGTCAACCACTGCTCAAAATGCTATACTAGCACCATCTAGGTTGTGCATGTTTCTGCAGGGAGTATACGGATAGATATTTAGGATGTAGTTAGGAATCGGATGGTTTAGTGAAGTGGCAGTAATAGAATCTCTCAGAATACATGATTTCACACACTCTGGTTAATTGGCTGGGTTTTCCAGGCATGATTTCATTCTTGTTATGTAGGCCTTAAGTCCAATTAGAGAGCTCTTGGTTACCACCATGGTATGTGCGCCACTATTGTACGCTTAGTGTTTCCATGCTTATGCTAAATGTTGTCTTAGTTCATGGGCATCATAGCTGAATAGAATTATTTATTGCTTCTCTCACTTTGAGGCTTGTATGGTGCCTTCTGTTATCATAAAAACTAGTCCTCAGGAAAGATGTTTTCAGATCAGAACCAGCTCAGATCATCTCAGACATGTATCCAAAGAGCACGTCTTTAACCTCTAGGCAGCAAACAAGTGTGACAGCTATAGCCTATGTTTGGGGAGTCTCTTGAACAAGCCTGACCAACAATTCAAAATGGGTTTCTCATGCCTGGTGTTTGGATTTTTGTAGTCTATGGATACTAAAGGAAGCATTATCATCCCAGATGGGAAATTTTCATTTAAACTATACATGTGTATGTATATACATATTTATTTATAATTTTAGGTAGATACTTCAGATATCATTATTCAGACATTATTATTTTACCCTCCTTCCTTTTTCTGAATTAATCTCCCCACTTCCTAGTTAAAGCCCCTCCCCATTTTTCCACATTCTCCTTTAAATCACTTGTATCCTCCATCTATTTCTTTCCCATCCCCCTACTCTGGCAATAATCTCTTTCCTGGTTCCTACAGATACTCCACGTTATATACTCACATTTGAAGATTTGAAACTAGAAACTTCAGATGAGAGAGAACATGTTATGTTTCTTTCTGGGTCTAGGTTACCTCATTCAATATGATCTTCTCTAGTCCTACCCGTTTACCTGAGAAGTTCATGGCATTCTTTAAAACTAAATAGTATTCCATCCTGTACACATACCACATTTTTATTATCCATTCATGAATTAAGGATATTTAGGTTTTTTCCATTTCCTGGGTATTATGAATAAAGGACCAATGAACATGACTGAGCAAGCAAGTATCTGTGAAGAGGAATGGCAAGTCCTTTTGGTATAGTTATATGGTAGATTTATTTTAACTGTTTGAGCCTTCTTAACACTGATTTCCACAGTGGCTGGACCCTCTGGTAGCATTGTTAAAGCATTTCAGCCACCTATGTTTTCAGAAACTTGCTCTCCTTAAGAAGTCTACTGAGAGAGGCCACAGGCTCATTTCTTCGTTCAAGTAAAATGATTACTTTTAAAGAATTGTGGCACCTCTGAGTTCAAACCCATGCTATGCAATCACCGAACCACTGAGCTACACTCCCAGCCCTAGAACAAATGTTGCTTAACGAAACTGGCAGCACCGTGCTTCCAACTGTAGCCTCTCATGTGCAGTGAGGGTCCCCCTTCTCAGAGACCTCCCACCAGCTGCCTGTCTACACTTCATCACCCCAGCACACGCTCGTTCTGCACTCCGGCCTGACAGTGTCATTTGTACACAGGTGTCCAGGAGGCCGTGGTGAGCTGCCTGAACAAACAGACCCGGGAGCTCGCGGATGAGAACCTGTGTGTGAGCAGCCGAAGGCCCCCACAGCTCCTGAGATCCTGTAATTTGGATCCCTGCCCAGCAAGGTAAGGGATGTGTTGCTGCCCTGCCAGCCAGGAGCATGTGTTGAACTGGGTGCATCTCTCTATGGGCAACACCGAAACGCTTACTACTACCGAATGTTTTGAAAACCAATTAGCGTCAGTTCAAACTCCTAGTCAAATCCACTTAAATTTAATTGAAAGCAGGGCCCTGGAATTCTAGCCCAATCAATGGTCAGATAGTCCAGAGGCTCCATGCACTAAGCAAATTTGTGGCATGGCTGTTAGGTGCATGCAACATTCTCTTGCTTCCCCCTAAAGTGAAAATTAACTGACCACAAACTTCGTGATCTATGCTAGCCCTAAGCCTGCATCCCAAGCCCTTACACCATAGTAATAAACTGGCTTCCAAATTACAGGGTATAAGGTCCTGAAGTGCCCGGGTGGCATAACTGACCTGCTGTGAAATCTGTGTGCACACAGCATGCAGATTCATTCTAGCATGCTCCGGGGTGTGTGTATCATTCCACACACGTAAAATCAATTAGAGCATTTCATTGTTCAGCCTTGCCTGTGTCTCATTATCACCCAACCTTGAGTCTTCGCTAACCAATCCAATCACTGCTTTGGTACACATGATTTTATGGTGTCTTGGGAAATTTGCCTTTTAGATACTTTCTGGAGCAAACCTCCTGTATGGTTCTGGTTTGGAAGGGATATGTTTGAGGAACTAAAGCCAGACTTGCAAATCTACAGCTTCAGCGAGGAGCATTACTGGATAAGGTCATGTCCTAGATATGAAAGGAATGTTGCTTCTGAATATTTCTCATTTCTCTGCAAAATCCATCATAGAAGAGCCGCTGTATTGTTTATAGGTGCTAACAGTAGTTTGCTGGTAAAGTCTTTGTGCTGATTGTCTTCTTTCTCAGCCAGCTCCAGAAGACTCCTTACTTTGAGACTTAAAAGAGACAGATTCAGGCCTTTTCCAGTCATGTTACACATCCCTATAGTGACATTCTGGTCACCATAGTTCTTCCACATATTGATCTGCATGCCAAGACTGAGCTTCCCCTTCCAATATAGAAATGAACATGGCCACCAGTGCCACATACTCCAAGGCCATCCACTTGCCTTGAACAGCACCCCACCCATCAGAACAGGAGGAAAACAGAGTCAAGTGCTGGAGAGAGAGAGAAGATAGATCCAGTGCATCAAATCCCAAGCAAGTGTATAGCATGGCTATTATCATGTGTCCCTGCCGGAATTAGTCCCTCATCTATCTCAAACTCCGCGCTGACCATAGGTGTGTGACCCTCTGACTTTAGTTCATTAGAAAAGAATACAGACTCCTTTACTTGTTGACAGTCCCTCGTATTAAAAGAAGGCTGCAAGGCCCTGGGATAGAAGGTCAACAGGGATGGGTCTCAACCTACCTGTCACCAGCTAGCTATGTAGCCTTGATCAAGTTGACTACTCTCTCTGTTCCCCCAAGAACAAAATAAAATCACTGAACAAGATAACATGAGTTTGCCATGCCCCACACAAATATCGCATGATTGTTCATTATCCCAAGGGCCGAAGTTTTGCACAGCTATCAGCTCTTCTGTGTGTTGTCAAGTGCTGTCATTATGTCTTGCTTGTTTGCCGTCATTAGAAAACAAGAAGTGTCTTTTTAGTACATTCCAGTGCTATAATGAGCCGAGGCAAGGCTAGGGAGTCAGTACTTGGGGTGGGTAAAAATTGCTGGCATGTGTAGCCACTGAATCCATTCTTTATCTGAGCAGAAAATAGTAACGATGATGATGATGATGATGATGATGATGATGATGATGATGATGATGATGGTGATGATAATGATGATAACGATGATAACTAATAATAATAGGACACAAGCATATTCTCTTATTCTCAAAGGGCTAACTAAGGTTAATTGGATAAGGTTAATTTACACTGGTCCTTTTTAATTGATTCTCCTGTGGACTATTTCAAGATAACTTTAGAGCAGTCTTCCCTTGCTGATCTCCATGGAGTAAGATGTACACACATGTGTTTGGTAGAGATGTAGCCATGTGCCCTTCTCCTCTACACCATCAATCCAGTCAGAGGTTATTCAGATCTTTGATTCACCATTCTTCAGCAAACTTCTGCATTCCCTATGTATTTTAATGTATCTTATGATGGGGCAAAACTTTCTACATAGTCTTTTATGCTCTTAGCCTTATTGAAATCCACATGTTTTGAAACAAAAAAAAAAAAAAAAAGAGGAAAAAAGAAAACCATAGCATTTCTACACAGCAAATGCTACAAATCGTCATTTTTGGTGTCTGTGAGGAGACTCGGGGAAAAGGCCAGCCTCCATCTTCAGGGAGTTGTCAGTTCTGATGACTGCCAGTGGGGGGAAAATCACCAGCCTCACATATGCTGGGACCAGTGCTGTAACATGCGCTGTGCCAACGGCCTCTGTCATTCTGGAGCAGCTTCTGAGGCCCACACTTGATCCTTCTGGCTTCCCCTGTGTAAAGGTGAGTTTGTATCAGAAGCACATGTCTGACTTTCCCCAGCATTCCCCCATGCAGTTTTCAGGCCTGGTCGCTTACAGGTCTGTTCGCAAGCTGGAAGGACTCTGGCTTTTCCAGCTTCTGTGCGTATGCCTGAGTGCATATGTGTGCGTATGCATAATGCTTACCTTGTTTGTTTGTTTTTTTCAATTTAACTTTATTTTTTATAATTTATTCGCTTTACATCCTGGTTGTAGCCCCCTCCATGGTCTCCTCCCAGTCCCACCCTCCTTCCTTCTTCCTCCCATCTTCCTCCCCTATTCCTCAGAAAGGGGGAGACCTACTCCCCTACAATCTGACCCCAGCCTATCAAGTCTCATTAGGCTCCCTGCAACTTCTTCCTCTGTGGCCTGGCAAGCCCCTCCCCCCCCACACACACACAGGGTGAAGTGAGCAGGCAATTGAGTCCATGCCAGAGACAGGCCCTGCTCCCATTACTAGGGAACCCACATGGAGACTGAGCTGCCTATTAGCTACATCTGAGCAGGGGGTCTAGGACCTCTCCATGCATGGTTCTTGGCTGGTGCATCAGTCTCTGCAGGTCTCCCTGGGCCCAGATTTGTTGGCTCTGTTGGTCTCCCCATGGAGTTCATGTCCCCTCTAGTACTTCTATTCCCCAACTCTTTCCTAGGACTCCCTGAGTTGCATGCTTACCTTCTTTAGATAACTTAAAGTGAATAGTAGTTTCCATTGAAGAGGCTAGACTCGTAAAGTTGTTGCTCTCAGCTTTATGTCTTGATCCTCCTCTCTTGATCTCTATGATCTAGGAACCAACAGGTGGCAGATGATTGTTCATTGGGAGACTGTGTTTGTAATTGGCAAGGTTTAAAGCATGCTGTGGCTGTGAGCCAGAAGGCCTCACTGCTATTTCTGTCCTCTTTATCCCTCTCTTCCATCTTCTGAGCAATGTTTAAAATTCCATTATTAGGATCTTTTTCTTCAACTCAAGGCCTTGTCAAGCTATAATGTAAATTTGAGATTAGGGCATTTATGTTATCACTTATATATAGAAAAGTATACTCAAAGTAAAGAAAGACACAAGGTAAGCATTGATGGAAGGGCCAGGGACAAAGAGATTGAGTAGTTGTTAGCATTGACTAGTAGAAAGTTTGATTCTGGGAGGGAGGGATCAGGCTGTGGAGAAAAGAAGATATTTATTCATTTGCAACCTTTCCGAAAATTGGCCATAAAGCGTTGAATGCAATTTTGCTTGTAAAGCCCCATTGAGAGCTTTCTTCAAAGTTGATAGGAAATGAGTTATTATCATAGAGAAGGAAAAATTTTTGTGTACATATTTAATACTAAGCAACTTCAGTCTCAGTGGCAACATTATCTTTCCCAAGTGGGTCATCAGTGGGTGAGGTTGGCTTGGAGATTTTTTTAGAAGGAGCCAAGACCCATTGTAGGCAAAGAAGTCAGTCTCTGTTCCTAATTTTATTTTTTTAAAGCTTTCTGGGTGTTCTAATTATCTAAGTAGCTCAGGCAGAGTCTTATTTTTTTTTTAAATTCAAGGGAACATCAAGGAAAAGAAGGTAGAAAGATTGGAAGAGCTATTTTGATTGGAGAATCAAAATAGCTGCTGTGAGATAGTGTCTTTGACATGACAGACACTGCAGTCATGAACTCTGAGAAGTATGGTTGTCTGCACATGACCTGCACATGACCACCCTGGCTAACATGCCATTGTGTGGGGGAGAAATATTCATAAGGCCCTACCCCGTGTGAAGAACTATAGACAATCCCAGCTCTGAGGGATCAAGCACATAGTTTTCCAATCCTATGTGCATACATACAAGCAACTCTAACTAGACTCAGTAAGAATGTGTGCGTGTGTGTGTGTGTGTGTGTGTGTGTGTGTGTGTGTAACAATCTAACAATAATAATTATAGAAGAGATCATGAATTCCAGAGGCGGTGGGATGTGAGAAGAATTGGAAGGGGAAGGAAGGGTAGAAATGAGGTGATTACACTGTATTCCTGTATTTTTAAAACAAGTTTTCTTAAAGACTCCTCAGGCACAGCAGTAGTAGTAATCAGGACAGAAAGGTAAGTGCTGCCTTCCTTTCTTCAGCGTAGTCACCTTTCCCATCCTCTCTCACCCAGAGAGAGTCATGCTGGTAGCTTGTCTATGCACTTCAAGACCCCTTTGCATAAATTTTCATATATTTATGAACACATACAAATATGCAAGCCTTTGATATTTGTAACAAAGATTTTACCACATTTATTGCTGGGAAAAAATTTTTTTTTTCTTCACTTAGCACTGCTCACGATAGAGCTTTCACATCCCTAGGACACTCAAAAAGACTAGCAAGTACATGGAAACCTGTGATCTAAGCCTCTTTGGTCACGTTTAGCTAACTTTTGAGAAGCTATAGACATTTTTCACTCTTCATTTTTTTTTTTCCGTAAAATGGGGTAGCACTTTAGAATGCTGGATACAGTGAGCGAAACTACAGCTTCAGTACTTGAGGGACTGGGGCAAGTGGATGGATTACCATGAAGCTGAGGTGAGCCTTAGTTAAGTAGTGAGTTCCAGGTCTGCACAGGCTACAGAGTGAGACTCTGTCAATAAAACAATAGCAATAATGGGATCTGTGCTGCCGTGTAACTCAGTGTCAGGGTGTTCGACTAGCACACACACACAAACACAAACACACACATACAGACAGGTTTTTTTCTGCCTGGTATAAGAACACATGCCTAAAATCCCAGAACTCAGAAGTAGAATCAGGAGAGGGTTGTGAGGTACCCAAGCACCCAAGTCTATCCCAAAATTTAAAAATGAAGAAAAATAAAAAGAGAATCACAATAGTCAGCACTCAGAGAAATGCATTGTCATCTTTTAGTTTTACTGACTGAGAAATAATAGTCATAATTTAAATGAAAGCATGACATTTTTAAATTCAAGACTTAAATTTGATTTAGATTTGAACTAAGTCTTAATAAATAAGTTACTATCTCCCTGGTTTATAATAGCAGTGACATGAGCAGCCAAAGAAAGCCAGAAATCACTACTTTAAAAAAAAAAAAGTATGACTGTTATTAATTATAAGTATTTGATAGCTTGGCCAGTGTGTGTTGAAAAGATTTGGTAAATGTATGTGGAGGAGGGGAATAGAGTGAGCAATGAAAGCCAGATGGCTGAAAATGAAGGAAATTCCAGGCAATTTCTGCAGCTTTGTTCTAACATCCTTCTTAAACTAAACTCTTATTTCTGTGCAGCAGAGAACAGCTGAGTGGTGGCGAGGAGATAAACAGTGGAGGAGGATCTCCTAGTTCCAAGAATGATACTCAGCCTCTTCCTTCTCTCTCTCCCTCTCTCTACCTCCTGCAGCAGCCTTAATTTCTTTCCTAGGACTGTTCTTAGAACCAACAAGAATAAAAGAAGCCGAGAATCCTTATTTAAGGGGAGTGTTGGGGTCACAGAGCCCCCTCTTTAAAAGCAGACCAGAACACCCACTTTATTGTGCACTAACAAGACCCATGCACATTGACAGCATGTGATTTCCAATTTCAAGTTTTCTTTTATATTCACTTAAAATGGGCAGAGCAAATGGTGTCGCCTTTTAAGACGGCCACGTTTTCATTTAGTTGACGGAGCTTTCAAAGCCTCTCAGGCACCCTGGTCTTGTTTTAAGGGTTACTTTTTCATCAGGTACTCCAAAGACTGGTTTAACCTCTGCTGGTTCTCCAAAGCGTCCGTCTGCTACCTCTTGACTCTGTCCACACTAACTTACAAATACATAAAGCAAAAGCATACCAAAGCTCACCAACACCCACAGAAATTAAGCCTAGATTTGGGGGCCATGTTCTGTGTCTTGAGAGTATTAACTCTTACTGCCACGCCTTCTCCGGCACATCCACGTGTATCTTCACCCTTTCCCCTTCTTCCACTGATGGACGGGTTACAACAGAGAAACATGCTTCTTAATTCTTGAGACTCATTGGGCCAGTGGGAGCCTGGGCTGCTTCTCCACTAGGAATGTTAGCATTGTTCTAGTAACATTCTGAAATCAACAACAAAAACAAAACAACATATTCGGGAGACTAAAATTACTTGGTATGCATAGATTTCGTTGTGTGAAGCTAAAGAGAAAATGAGGCGACTAAATGTACCTTCTAAACACGTCACCTGAAATAATATATGATTCATTCTAAAAAGGTGAAAACAACAGCTTCGGGAAACCCCATCCATCGAGTCCTAAGCAGTAAGCCTTTTCTGGTTTCTTCATACCTAAATAACTGGGCATCCCCTGAGACCATAAAACCCTGCCTAAACTCTGTGAAATCTTTCTATAGACCACTGACTGCTATTAGCTTTGTGCATGAAAATTAGAGCAGAGGGTTTTTCCATTTCAATTCTGAAAAAGTAAAAATGAAATGGGCATCTTCATGTCCATCAGGCTGCTGGTAGCAGTCCTCAGAATGACCAGAACACAGAACCCATCTTGAAGATGTCACTTGTTAAGGAAAGCTCTCAAAACAGGGATGGGGATAAGCCCATCATAAGGTTCTGAGAAAGCATGAGGCCTCAAGGTGGCTTCTCCCTGGAGGAGGTGAAGCCCATGCTGAATGATGACGCATAAAAGTGGGTTTCATCTAGGTAAAAGAAGGAGGACATGTTTCAAACGAAAGGAAAACATACAAGAAGTGAGTGCTGAAAAGAACAGGCAGAGGCCAGACCCAGGGAGGCTTTGTGTCCTAAAGGTACTTGGACTTTATTTCCTACAGTAAGTGAAACTCAATGAAGGAGCTTAAACAGAGTCATTAAAAAAAAAATTAAAAAAAAAAAAAAACAGTGTTGCTTGGATAAAGATGATTCTTACTGACCACCTAAGACAATGAAATAGTGATGATGGCTAGCTTTTAGTCACACTGATATCTAGTTTTTGGCCTTGGTTTGTCACTGTCAGTATGTTTCAAGAGTGCATCATATAAACTACACCAAGACCAATTCCAGCCAGGCATGGTGGCAGCAGGCCTATAATCCAGGCACTTGGGAGGCTGACTCAGGACTCAGGAGGATGAGACAGGAAGAACAAGAGATCTAGACCAGTCTGGGCTATAGAGTGAATTCAAAGCCTGATCAACATAATAAAAAACCTTGTCTAAAAAAAAAAAAAACAAAACAAAACAAAAGCCACCAATTCAAGTCTTGGACATTCAGAACTACAATTCTTGTGAAGAATCAGAAATGATGTACTCTGTGTGATATTTTCATTGACAAAAGCAGTACAAGTGTTAGCATTTTGTTTGTTCCCTCGAGTAACCCAGTATGTGCTAACTCAGCCTATCCTGACGGGACAGTGGCGTTCCAGGTAAGGGAATCAGGAAGGAGGTCATGATCAAGTTAGCCAATAGGACTTGATTACCGAGGCCCTGACAGCACTAGCATTCTGGGATCCTTCGAAGATAGGGATTATTTCTTACAGAATCAAAGTTTAGCAAGCAAAAAAGAAAATGTGCGTGGATCCTATTGGGGGAAAAATGTACACCTGGAATCAAATTTAACACACAGAAACATCTTTGCACAAAACAGGAACTGGCTTCCATGATAAAGAACCAAAACATGTACTGAGAATAAGATTTCACTTTTCATAGGAAGCACTTAGGCCCGGCATTCAGGCATCGAGGACAGCTGTAGACTGAAATGGTGAATGTTTTCACAACACCTTAATTACATTTGTATGTGTGCAAAGAATATAAAACACCCCGCATCCCTCTACTTAGAAGTTTATGATGCCCTTAAAGATAAGCAGAATTTCTCTTTGTTCAGTCTCCAATAAATAAGTATTTATTGACTGTTTCCCATGCCAGGCATTGTGCTGTGGTTATAATCATGAAGAAATCCTGCTTTGTTCTCTGAATCTGGGAATGCCAGGACTTAGAGACGGTCAAGGCTTTTTCCTTTGGGCATCAGCACTTGTTCGTTTGTTTGAGGTTTTGTTTGTTTTGTTTTGGTGCTTGAATTCTAGCTAGGGCTTCAATCATACTATGCATTTTCTGTACAACTGAGTTAACCTCAGCTCCATCTATTTTAAACCCCAATGTCTTACAAACTGCCCTTCCCAAGGTAGATTTCAGTTAAATAGCCCCTGCATTTTCACTGCCCCAGGGGCTGTCATGTGTATATCAGTCATATATCCCATTGCTCAAAGGCACCCTAAGGGTGGGCATGCCACCACCAGGAAGCATTTTCTATGGATGTAGTGATGAAACATTGGGAGGTTCACAGTTCAGGAATCTTCCTGCTTACAAAAGGGCTAACAGCATTGAAGTGGTACCTCGAAAAGTAAGGATTTCACATTTCAAACATTTTTTGCCTTTTCCTACAATCTATTTCTAAAGTCCTGGAGTTAATGGAAGTCCAAGGCTTTGAAACAATCCTGAAGTTTTAAGCAGAAGGCCTGATGCACACTTTGAGATGAAGAGATTCTCAGGGTTCGATATTCCTCAAACTGAGAGAGCAAGCTATAAAAAGACTTGAGAAAGGCATAGCACAAAAGACAAAAGACGTGTTTAAGAACACAGAGCAGAAAGAGCAGACCAAAGTTCTGAATTACCCCAGCTCCCAGCCACACTACATGTTCCTTGCCTTCCCACCCACCTAGTGACATAAGGCCACATCTCCTAATCCTCCTAATCCTACCAAAGAGTTCCACTTCCCCATGACTAAACATTCAAACATATAGCCTATGGTGTCCATTCTTATTCAAATCACCACAATCCCTAAACATATTAATGTCTTAGGAACTTCAGTGGGGGTGGGAGGTAAGTCCTTTGGCAAGTAGGATGACAGAGAATGAGCAATGTTGTGCTGACAGTCAAAAGAATCCCATGACAAGTTGAAACAAAATCAGGGGGTTTATATAAATTGTGTTATTTCTAGCTGATTGGTTTCATAGATGTGTAATGAAAGGGAATAAGAAAGGTAGAAAGAAAAAGAAAACAGAAGAGAGAAGGAAAATCCAGTTGTGGTACAGACAATAGCCTGAGGCCAACTTTCAGTGAGACATAGTTTTCTAATGCTTAACATTTATTTGTTGCAATCAATGTGCCAGACATTCTGTATCAGTTACTCTTTTGCTGTTGTGATGAAATCACAACATGACCAAAAGCAATTTTTTAAAGAGGTTGTTTTGGTTTATGGATCCAGAGAGCTAACTTCCATAAAAGCAGGGAAGGCATTTCTGCCAGGAGGAAACTGTCTGATCACATCTTTATCCACACAGGAAGGAGAGAGGGAGAACAGGAAATAGGGTGAGGCTATGAACCGTTAGAGCCCACCCCCAGTGAGGTAATTCCTCTACTATATTGAAATCTCCTAATTGTTCCATAACCTCTCTGAACACTGTCACCAACTGAGAAATGAGTACTTAAATACATGAGCCAAAGGGGACATTTATCATCAAAGCCACCACTCCAGGCATGGAGCCAATCTGTTAATATAGACTATAGTATACAATTTCCCCGTACATTTATGATGATCCTATTCTTGTGCTGTCTTTAGATATAAGCTAAATAAGTCTTTAGAGCAGTGATTTTCCAACCTTCCTGATGCTGAAACCCTTTAATACAGTTCCTCATGTTGTGGTGACACCAACCATAAAATTGTTTTGTTGTTACTTCATAGCTGCAATTTTGCTACTGTTATGAATTGTAATGTAAATATCTGAAATGCAGGATATCTGATACGTGAGCCCCAAAGGGGTCACACATGTTGAGAACCACTGCTTTAGAGACACATGTAACCCCCAAGTGGCAGGTCCAGATTTGGCACAAGTTATACATAATTCCAAAGCGGTCACTAGAGCTTGGGAGTCAGGGAGGAACTGGAAGACATGGAGGGAGGGGAAACTGGTCAGAATGTAACGTAGGAGAAAAGAATAAATAAAATTACAAAAAAGCTTAGGGGGTCATTTCTTCCCTTTTTCAATGATAGTTGTAGATTTATCACTGCAGGTGCTACCTTCCTTAGCTCCTACACTCCCTGTAGGCACAGGAATTACCTCTGGGAAAAGTATCAACACCACTTGCCTATAGCCCATAACAAGCAAGTTACAAGGTTTTCTTTCTTCATCGCGTGCTTCCAGTTACCAAGAACAGAACGCAGCTCCTGGAGAAAGTTCGCACTGATTGGGACAGAGTCAAAAATTCCTCAAAGCCAACACTTCTCAGGTCAAAGCCAAACCCTTAACATATGAAGCATGTGAAAAGAGGGCTCAAATAGACCTACGTGAATCCTTTAAAACCCAGTGCTGACTCATTACACATAGAACGCCTTTCCCTTAAAAGAAAAAAAAAGAGAGAGAAGAAGAAGAAATCCTGAGTCATCAAGAAAGATGTAGCCTAGGCTTGCAAATCTGGAAGATGTTGGGGATTGCCTTGGCGCCTTGATGTGTTGGTCTGCCATCACAAACAACCATTGCCCCAGTTTGCGTTGAGCCAATGTGTGCTAATGGGATAAATTATCACCATCTCTTTACATGTGCATGCAGAAATGCACACATACACACACACTCTCTCACACATTTTCCTCTTTGCAAAAGTGGGTCACTGCCTCCATTTCTTTTCCGTTCTTTTCAATAGTTTGCTAGTGTCTTCTTCCTCTCCCCTCTACAGGCTTATTCTCAAAGCACTTTGTCTCCTAACTATCCAGATCCCTAGCTGGCTCCTTTCTTCCTATTATGCAAAGCACAATATACCAGTTTCCTTCATCCTCCCTCCTCATCCACTCAGTTCAATTCAACTAAGTAATGCAAAACTGCTTAAGCTGATAAGCAAACAAAGATGTGTATTTCTCACCTCAAGCTCTTATTCCAGTCTTGAGGATATGGACTTGCACAAATTAGGGTTAAGATCTAGTGCATATGAATTTGCCAGCTGCCTGGCTGCAGAGAGCTTGTGTAACCTCAGAACTCCATTTGTTCCCTTTAAACCTGGAGTGTTTAGTGTGGTGCCTAGAATATATTAAGTTAACAGGTATTAGTTGGGGATTTCATGGGGGTGGAAGGGGACAGGTTTATATATCTCTATAAAGAGTTGTCCCTATTCAGAGGAAGCAGGCAATTTTTGTGGACTTCAGAAAATTGGAGTGCCTGAGAATGTCTGATCCAAAAGTATCCCCGAATTAACTTGGGCCCGTGGAGGGTAGCAATTTTCTGCTGACTAAAGGAAAAATCCAGCTTAGTTCAGTGAACATTTTTTTTTAATTCTTGTTCTGCTGTAGGCTCTAGATGAGAAGAAAAATTAGTCTGAGACACAGATACCGGAGCAGGAAAGAAAAGCACACTGGGAGATCAGTCTACAGATCTACATGGTCGTTCAGCACCATGCAAGGCATAAGGGCCATGGGCGAGACATGAACACTTAGCACACAGGAACAAAACAAATGGTCTTCTAACTTAGATCAAGGACACTAAGGCCCAGATAATTCTCTTATTGCTGCAGATTAAAGAGTTTTGTTTTCCTAAAATTCTGATCAAACATGCTGTTAGCATGCTCTTGGATCTAAGAATCTCGGGATAGACTTTTCAAAAGCCTACAGAGTTGTTTGTACCTGGCCATCTGTTTCCTTTCTCTTTCCCATGTAAGACTTAAAACACTCCATTCTCCTGTGTAAGGGTTCCTTTAGTTATGCTTAAAAACTAGGGAGATGACATAGAAATTTTTGCTGTAACAGAAATTACAGCAACTGGTAAAAGAGAATCAAAGCAGTGTACTGGAGTTTTCCTGGACCTCTGTCCCTACGGACGCCATCTGCCTATCATTTCCATACTTTGTGAGTTCTCTTGGATAGGCTGTTGGCTTAAGCAGCTCTATTATTTCAGAAGGTAAGAGGCTTGACATATAAAGCATTTCATTTACCTTGCATCATGGGGGAATAGCGGGAAACTGTGGGAAATACAAGGACAGCTTGGCTCATGCAATCTAATGCCATCATCTTCAGCTGTAAACTCAGGGATCATGAACTCTTGGGTTAAGAACATTTGGCAAAGCTCTGCGGGCTCTGTGAAGCTTAGGGCTGTGTAAGTGCAAGATACAGAACTATTATTCTCTAGCCTTCTTTGAGCCATCCCTTCATCCCTTGCCACATGAGCTATTTCAGGAGATTGGTTTTCTGGGCTCTGCTATCTGATCCACCTTCCAAGAGTGCTTGCTGTGCAAGTGTCATTGGAAGCTTTGCCTAACACAGAGAGGGAGGGGGCAGTGTCATAGAGACATTTGTTTGGAAATCAAACTTCAAGTTGTTTTAAAATTTAGAGAGTAAAGAAAGGGTCAGGAAAGTCATGCCTTGGCCTTAAAGAAACACCACATGGGTTTCTTCTCTAGTAGTAACAGAGGCACACATGAGAGAAGTCCACACGTAATTCCTGATGTGATGCCCTTTAGGAGATCAAATTCCCTGGATGCCCTTTAGGAGATCAAATTGACATTCTTAATGACAAAAAAAAGTGGTTTGACAAATGCACTTACTTAAGAAATTCCCTGAAACTTAAAAAATAATCTCCGTGAGTAACAGACATTCTACTCCTCCCCCATCTATCACATTTTTCCTGCCTCAGCTCCTTCCCTGGCTGAGCAAACCAGGAAAATCACAGAACGTTCTCCCCAGTTTTAAACTTCATCAAGCTTTGGGATAAAATCACAGAAAGAAACTGTTATAAGCAAGGTGCTTGTGGATTTAAAAAAAAAAAAAAAAACACCATAGTTAGACCGTTGCCATTTATCAATGCTCTTCTGTATGAGAAAAAAATAAAATGATGCTGGGATTCTAATATGGGAGTGATGCTGATATAGAACCAGATCTTCTCAGAAGATGCGCCCCCAAGCTTTGCAGCTTTCCGAAATGGGAGTCCATTTGCTTGCAATGTGGGAAAGAGAGACAGTAAGCTGACAGCTGGGAGGCCAGGAAGGCCTCCCTTTCTCCTTTTATCTTTGTTACCTGCCAGACACTTACACAGATTTGAAGGCGCATCCCAGGCACCACCTAGAAATATTTTATGTGAAAATGGTCACTGTCATACATTTCTTTCTTTAAATGGATGGAGGCTGATGATAGAGCTGACCCATGCTGGGAGGAAGTAAAACCATATGTGGGTTGGATTGACCCCACCCCACCTTGATTTATAGGAGGAGGTGCTGGTTTTCAGCTCCCCTTTGTTTGCTCACCATCTCCAGGAAGGTGGTTCTGCAGAACAAGATTGGCGAAAACTAGACTGTAGGTTACCACAGGTAGTCTTGCTGCAGCTGCATGTCAGACAAGTGGAGAAAGTGGTTTCGTGCCTTGTACTCCTGACATAAAGGAACGCAAGCATGCTGAAGCCTGGTGTCCACAGTGATAATGTCTGGTTACATCTGTCTGCATCCTGAAATACACAAAATTCCCTTTCCATATTTCTTATTGTAAATAAACTCTAAATGGAAGTTCACCCTAACGTTCGTACCAGTTCCACAATTGCTAGTCTACCCCATAAGGCATTTGGGGACAACCCCCTACTTCCCAAGCCCTAGTCTATGACCTGAGGAGTGTCTGCCATGGAGGCACTTTCTAAATGCTAAGTGTACTCATTTGTTCACAAAACACGTTCACTACCTGAAAATGCTGTTGTAAATACAGACTTACTCTCCAAAGTCCATGTTCTATGCCTTCAGAGCCTGTGGCTTATGCCTTAGGTCCTCTGCCTTTTGCCAGATAATATTAATGGATCATCATTACACCAGGAAACCCATATTTGCTGTGGGTCACAATGCTGCCAGCCAGGTTCTGGAAGCAGGTTTTCTTCACTCTTGGTGACAAGGGATCATGGCCATGTAAAGAATTTGGTGGTTATTTAATTTTTGCTACATCCCATCATTTCAATACTGAAAGATAACAGGGTTTCACTGTTTACAATTTCCGTTTCTGTAAGAAACCAGAAATCTGCAAGAAGTTTGGCTAATCAGCTTGTCTGGAATTTTTGACAGATGAGTCCCTGTCAGAGCTTTGGGTTATAGACTCTCTGAGGGTGAGAGTCCAATTCTCAAATTTTATCTGAGGAAAGAGAGGCCAAAGGTATTAAGTGACTTGCCCAAGTAGATATTGGCTGGCAATGCTCCAATTAAAAGCCTAGAAAATGATCCCCAACTTTGAACTTGGAGTTTATCATAAACAGGAAGGTTTAGAAGCTGTTGTAGTGGGTCAGAATGCAGTTTGAGAGCCACACTTTCAGTTCAAACACTGATTCTGCTGCTCTTTGACCATCTTCCCTTTCTTATCCACAAAGTAAGGGTTAAACAGCACCCACCTTAGGGCTGGTATATAGGCTTTTTGGATAAGCATCTGGCTTTCCAGGAGCAGGCTGTATATAAGAGACCTTAGTCGCTTGAGGGCACAGTAAGAAGCTGACTAAAGTGACGGGTGGCCTGAGGACCCAGATAGTCACAGGTAGATGGAATGTATTCTTTACTAGAAGAGGAAAAGATTCTCTTACGTTTCTGTAAAAGGTTTTTATTCGTTCTCTGTGGGTTAGTCTTCAACAGCAACCACTGAATATAACGTGGAGTTACATGGAGACCAGTTGCCTCAGGTACAGATTTTCACACTTTGCGCAGTATCACAATGACTCATGATTGATTATCTGGGAATGAAGAGTCGAGGACAATGAGTAAAGTGAAAAATAAAAGGAGGAAATTTAAAAATGACAGCATTCACAGAGTTTGGGGATTTTTTTTCCTAGTAATGTAGTATAAATAAATTAGAAGTTCATTTGATCTTCATAGTGCGTGGACTAAAGCACTCTCCATGGTTTTCCACAGGCCACATGGGTGCTACTGTCATTGAGAACTGAGCTCCTAGAGTGCCTAACCCTTCCTAGCTGGAAAAGGATGTAATAGTCCTTGTGACCTGAGGAATATTGGGCTGCATGAAGTCAAACAGTTCATTATAAGTGGAGTAAAAAGCAAAATTTAATCGAGTAGTTACTTTAAATTTAAAAATTCGAATAATAAGCAAAAAAGAAACCACAAAGACCTATTTTACTATTGCTCTCTCTTGTACATGAAAAATGTTATAGCAACAATGACCACAAGAATATCAATGGCAGCTGCCTTTGGCTGCTTTGCTCCTATTCCCTGATCAAGCTAGAGGCTGACAGAGAGGAACTCAAGTCAAAACTCTAGACCAAGTATAGGGCTAGCTCTTGCATCCCTACTAACTGTGTGATCTTTTTTAAGTTGCTTCAAGTGGCCCAACACGAAATAGCATAGCCAGAACAAATGAGTTAATACTTATGACGTCCTTTCAGCAATACCTAGTAGGTACTGCAAGCTCCCGTGGTAATTACCATCATTCTGATTCCGAAGTAAACAAGTTGACATTCAAAGAGAGCAACATTGGCCAACATTATAAAACACTAATGGAAGCAGAGTCCAGCACCGGCACACTGTGAGCCAATATTTGGGCCAGTGCAATGCGTTCACACTATGGTCGTGTGCCTCCCCCTTGGTAAGTGAAATCAGCTTGCCTTATCAGTTCTAGCAGATCCGAGCATGTTTAAAAATAGTCTCAGTGTAACAGTCCCAGCAACAAATAGCATCATGTAAAATCAAAAACAACTGAGGGATTTAACAAGCCAATATGAATCCTAATATGAGGTTTCTATTTGCTCAGACTTTTAGACAGATACAGTCCCATAAAGCAACCTGAAGTAAGAAAATGTCTACAAGTAAAACACATTCTTTTTAAAATCTTTTTATTATTATTATTATTTTAATTTTTATTTTTCTTTTTAGTTACAATTTGTTAACTCTGTGTCCCAGCTGTATCCCGCTCCCTCATTCCCTCCCCCTCCCCAACTCCCTCCCTGGTCTCCTCCCTGCCCCTCTCCAAGTCCACTGATAGGGGAGGACCTCCTCCCCTTTCATTTGACCCTGTTTTATCAGGTATCTTCAAGGCTGGCTGCAAAGTCCTCCTCTATGGC
>NW_026585686.1:2106213-2156901 GCF_907164565.1 Psammomys obesus | reverse complement strand
AAATAGTCCTTGTTCCCCTTGCTTTGGAAAACTACTTGGTTACTGAACTACCACGGGTCACATCCGAGCAGAAGTTCTATGTTATATCCATAGATGGTCCTTGGTTGAGTGTCAGTCTCAGAAAAGACCCTGTCCTTTCCATATCATACTAACTCCCCTTCTTTCATATGATTCCCTGCACTCTGCCAAGGTTTGGTTATGAGCCTTAGTGTCTGCTTTGAAACACTGCTAGGTAGAGTCTTTCAGATGCCTTTTGCGGTAGACTCCTGTCATACATTCAATGCTTTTTATTATTTTTTAATATTAGTTACAGTTTGTTAACTTTGTATCCCTGCTGTATCCCACTCGCTCATTCCCTCCCAATCCCACCCTCCTTCCCTCACCTCCTCCCTGCCCCTTTCCAAGTCCACTGCTAGGGGAAGTCCTTCTTCCCTTCCATCTGACCCTAGCTTATCAGGTATCTCCAGGACTGGCTGCAAAGTCCTCCTCTGTGGCCTAGCAGGGCTTTTCCTCCCTCAGGGGTGGGGGAGGTCAAAGAGCCCACCATTGAGTTCATGTCAAAAGTAAAACACATTCTATGTAAAGAGGTCTTTGAACATAACCAGAAAAATACGTTTAGGTAGTTTTTGCATGGCAAATATAAAAATATTTGTGGTATACAAGTAAACAAACTCCAGGTCTAGAAAGAAGAGGTGTGCTGTGAGCAAGGAGAATATCAGCATCCTGTTCTCCAGAGAGGTAGGGGTGGGGGTGGGGGGGAGTGACCATGTATGTATAAGTATGCATCCATGCATGCACATGTGCGTGCAGTTGTATGTATGTCAAAAGGTAACATCAGTGTCTGCACGGGTATGTCTGTATATCTGTCTCTTTGTGTGTGTGATTCTGAGAATGTGATGTATCTGTGTCTAACAGCTGTGAGTATACGTCTCTTGTCTCTGTCTGTGTATGTCAATGTCTGTATGTATGTCTCCGTCTAACTTCTGTGTATGTGTTGTGTGAGTGGATTCCAGCTCTGATTGAATTAATTGTCCCCTACATCAAGATCTGGCTGCTTCTGTGTCCTCGTCTATTAAACCTCTAAGACAGAGACACTAAGATATCTTCAAGAAAATTACAGCCAGACTAGAAATGGATTTATGGGCTGACAAGTCAGGGTGAAAAGCCTGTGTGCAGCACCATGCCATCCTGTCCCACGGTCCTGTTGGAATCTATTGAAAGCTAACAGCTCTGGAGACCACTGACCATCTCAGCTCTCGGTTGATTAGGTATATTATACCCAGGAGTGTCCCAGCAGCTGTGAGTTTATAATGCGGTGATCTCAAGTCATCCTTCTCATGAAGGATTCTCATGAAGGCCAAAAGTGCCTTTGCTTTCCAGTCCCTCTTATATTACTCACAAGTACATTGAAGAAGACAAACATGGCCAGAATTTTCCAGGGATATACTAAACTTTCTGTTCAACACTTTTTTCAGCCCCAAGGTGGGATTAAACTTTTCAGTCCTTCAAGTGTCTCCTGCTCTCCTCTACCTTACTCTGCCTGCACTTCTCTGCATATACCACTGACTGGCTACCACTCACATGTCAAGATTCACCCCAGCACTCACTGGCTCCAGAAAGCCCTTCCAGGGTTTGATGCCTATGCCTATATTCTATGCTCACACACTAACTGCTTTCATAGTCTAGAATCGGAGCCTCAGGAATAGGGTTCATATTGGTTCTGTTAACTACTCTGCCCTACATGGCGGCTAGTCCATAAAAGGTACTCAATGGATACTACTGAAATGAATAAGTAAATGGATGGCATGCATCACCTGTATCGCAATGTCTTTAAAATGGCTTATCAAAGCCATTAAGTGTCTGTTCTAATTTTTCAGTCGTTGCAAACACACTGTACATGTGACTGTTGGTTGAGTTGTTCAAGTCCTATAGTGTGATAAAAGAGGAAGAACAATCATGTTCTTCCTGAACCCTGACACAAAGGGCTGACACTCACAAGCATTTCTCTTAGAAAACTTCTAAATGTAAGAGTCCATGCACCATAGGCAAATTTAAAGCTGCTCATGAGAACTAACTCCAGGGACCCTCTGGATTTTCTGGGCCTTCCACAAATGAGTACAGCAACTGAGTGATCTCTAGTAACAGTTTATTTACCAGTCAGAAGTCCGAAGTGAAGATGTGAAGGCCGTGCTCCCAAGAGGCTCTAGAGAGGGCGACTGGTTGCTTCTCCCTAGAACTTGAGGATTTGCAACAGTCTTTAGCATTTGTCGACCAGAAGATTATCATCTTCTGTGTGGTCATATTCTTTCTGTTCACATAGGTCTTTGTGCCCAACTTAATCCTTTAAGTAGGAGACCATTTTAAATTAAGATTTGTCCTGTTGACCTCATTTAAAATTATCTCCGTAAAATCAGAGCACACTCTGGTGGGTTATGCTAGGGGTTTGGCCTTTCAGTACACATGGAGGAGTGGGGGAAGGGGGTCACAATTCAACCCTTAAAAGAGATATAGTACTTAGGTTTGTAGAGTTTCCATGAGAAATATCACCCATAAACTACTGTGTATATAGAGATATCTGTCCTGATGAGATGGATTCAAACCATTTCCTTAACTCTAAAACCCTACATTCCAAATCACAAAAGCCTTGTGCTCTGCTTGGAATGATAAGTAGGAAAAAAGAACAAATAGTATCACAAGGTAGCCTGGTACTGACCTTAGAGCCGCAAGTAAAGAATGCAACGAGGGAAGGGCTGGAATCAGACCTTCAGGTAGGAACAAGAAAGTGCTTTTAGGGGCCTGAGAGATGGCTCAGAGCTTAAGAGCACTACCTATTCTTCCGAAGGTCCTGAGTTTAATTCCCAGCAACTACATGGTGGCTCACAACCATTTATAACGAGATCTGGTGTCCTCTTCTGGTATACAGACAGAATACTGTATAAATAATAAATAAATAAATCTGAAAAGAAAGGAAAGGAAAGAAAGAGAAAGAAGAAAGAAAAAGGAAAGGAAGAAAGAAAGAAAAAAGGAAGGAAGGAAGGAAGGGAAAGAAAGAGAGAGAGAGAGAGAAAGAAAGAGAGAAAGAAAGAAAGAAAAGAAAGAAAGAAAGAAAGAAAGAAAGAAAGAAAGAAAGAAAGGAAAAGAAAAAGAATGTGCTTTTAGGCAGGGAATGTTGGAAATAAATTTTCAAAGGTGAAAAAGCAAAGGAGCATGTTGGGAAGTGGGAAGTAACTGGACCCAGCAGAAGTTCACTTATTTGAAGGAGATCAGTCTAGAAGAGGTTTCACTATGGGAGTTTAGTGTACAGACACTAGTCAAATTAGAAGAAATTAAGAAAAAGAAAAGCAGGACTAAAATGTATGTTTGGGCAAAACAACAAATAGCACTATGTTGACAACCCCAGAAATCTATTCTGTGACTTTGACCACAGGAAAGCAACTCTGGAAACCTGGAATAAAAAATTTCCACCTAGAAATCTAGACAAGCCAAGTAAAATATCAAACTCCTGAGAATCAAAGTGATTTTATGTCTACACTGCTAAGCTCTAGGGAAACTCAAATCTGAGTTACAGCAGGCAGCAGGAATTCTCCTTTTATTTCTAATTGCCATTTAATAATTGTACATATTTGTCAGGCTCAGTGTAAGTTTCTATTCATAGGCACAGTTGTGCCTGATCAGGCAGATCATATCGAGTAACTGACATGATACATCACTTCAGTTATCATTTCTTCATGTTGAGAACATTAAGAAATCCTCTTTACTAGGTACTCTGATATTCAGTTAATTGCTATGGGCTGTGGTGATCTGCTGTACTGTACAGCAACAGAAGTTGGTCCTACTATTCACTGCACATTCTGACCACTAGCTGTCCTCCTCTCTGTGTCTCTCTTTTCCCATACCCTCCTCACTTCTGGAAACCTCTTCGCTACATTCTCTTTTCATGAAAGCAGTTTATTTTGCTTCTGTATGTATGTGAGAACATGCATTATTCTCTGTACCTGAATTATTTTACCTAATCTAATATTCTCCAGGTTCATCTGTTGGCTGCAAGTGACAATTTCGTTTCTCTTGTGGGGAAATAAAAAAAAAAACTATCTCATTTTAGCACACTGTCTTCTACAAAACAGTATGATCAGACAATGGGAACCAGAGCTTAGATGTTCTAATTAAATCAAACTGTGTGTAGATGAGCCAGCGTGTAGATGTTGGAGATAGTGGGTATTGTTACAGAGGAGTGTGGAGATGAGAAAAGACAATAATATTTTGCACAGATGTTACTAGTTTTGGAGCTATCTGCCTTTTGACCATGAAAGAGGTACATTAGAGGTTAATAGCATACCACCCATGAAATGGCAAATAGATGGACTACAAGCATGACTTAATCTCAAGAGCTATTCAGTGCCTTGAAAATACCAATCATAGTGGCTGGAGAGATGGTTCAGTGTTTAAGGGCATTTATGCTCCTGTGGAAGAATAAGTTTTGTCCCCAGCACCTGCATAGCAGATCCCAAATGTCTGTTAATAACTACAGTCCCAGGGAATCTGACCTCCGAGCTGACTTCCACAGGCTTCCGTATGCACGTGGTATAAGCACATACGCTCAGACACACGTACACATAAAATTAAAATTAAAATTAATGATTTATTAAGAATACCAAACAAAGCTCTCAGTATTCTTTGCAATGTTGAGAAATGGTTAAGATGGCGAGGCAATTGGCATGGTGAGAGCACTCATGCTGGCCACATAGTTCTCGTGTAGAAGCCAGTGCTTTGCCACCTCAGGTGTTTGGTAATCTTGGCTACAACTATTTTTATGGAGCCAAAACTTCATACCAAGCTGACCAGCATCCAAGAGAAGCATGGGTCTATCTCCTGTTTCCTGAGCTGTAGCAATTACAGTTTTATAGCAAGCCCTGCTTTTCCTGGTGCTGTTTATCATATATCCTTTCGGTTAAGTTTTGGCCTTCTAGCATGTTTTTATGCTCTGACGTCTGACACCCTCTTTGATCTCTTTTGTGTTTCTTCTAGGCTCCCTTAAGGGGCTTTCTAAAGTGCACCGATTATGGGTGATGGGTAGCACATCTATTTGCTGTCGCTATGTGTAATGACGTCTCTTCTCTTCTTTGTCTATCTTTCTGTAACCCTCAATGATTCACTCCTCTGGTTCTTCAGGACAGAGCAGAATGGAAAGGGTAGCCTGAGCTCGAGTCCTAATTCTGAAGAAACTGCTTATTTCTCTGATTGTCAGTTTGCTTATTACAAAAATGAAGAGACTAGACTGAAGAGAGATCTCAGTTGGCAAAGTCCTTGTTTTTTTAAAATAAACAGTGATGCCTTTATTTTGTGATTTATTAAGTATTGATAATGAGGACTATTGTTTGTTTTTTTTAAGCATGAGAGCCTATCTACAAGCCTCAGAACCCATGGAAAATAAGGCTGGCCTGGTGCTACACACTTCTCACAGTACAGCAGAGACAGAGACAGGCAGGTCCCTGAGGCTTGCTGTCCAGCTAGCCTAACTTGCCAACCCTACTTGGTAAATTCCAGGCCAGTAAAAGACCTTACTCCTTCAAAAAAAAAAAGTGAATAGTTCCTTAAGAATGACACCTGTGATTATCCTCTGGCCTATACACACGTACACACACACACACACAGAGAGAGAGAGAGAGAGAGAGATGTTAATACCTGTTTGCTTACTCCTGGTGTGATGAACTTGAAATTCTTCTGAAATTCCACAGTCTTAGTAGCCAGAGTGTTCTTGGTACCCAACAATTTCGCTCTGTATCCTGGGTAAGCACTATTCCCACGTATGTATTGTCACACCGCTAGGCACCCAGCGCTAAGGGAGTTAAGTCAGACATGTCACCAACGCCCTTTCCCTCAGTGTCCATCCCCAAAATCATGACTCCCTTCTCTCACATGTCCCAAGAATTCTTCTACACTATTTCCCTTGTCCTCACCACTGTGCTCACACATTAGCTGGTTTTTACTAAGTCCACAACAGGAACATTTTCTGCTATCTCTTGTTTATGTCCCAGGCCCAGTCCTGAGCTCCTTACCCAGAAGTTCTCACTTAAACCTCATAACAATCTTGTGAAATCATAATTTCTGTTATTCCTATTTTAAATGTGGAAAATTGCTAAATAACTTTCCCAAGATTTTATAACGAGTAGCAGAACACAAGTCATCTGTGAATAATCGGGTGCCAGAGCCCAAGGCCAAGGTGACACGGGCCTCCCTGAACATCAGGCACTATTCTAGTTCCCAAAGATGCTGGGATGCAAAAGGGCCTTGGAGGCCCTGGAAAAGAGTCCAAGAAAATAACAATGGTGTAATAGACTTGAAACCAAAGACAGAAATGAACCCCACTGTGGAGAAGAGACAATGACACATTGAAGAAGGCCCACCCCTGCCCATCAGGGACAGAGATCAGAAATAACAGGCCAAAGGGGAGGGCTGGAAGCCAACCTGAGAAGCTGGACATCACTGCAGTTTGTCAGTAGATGCTGGTGTAAAGCTGAGCCTTATCAACCTGAGCTTAACCCAGAAAAGCATTTCAAATTTCTTTGTAAAAGCACCTCAGAGGCTAGCCAAGGACTTGAAGGCCTGAACTGTGTGGGGCATGGAGCCAAACTGATTGTTTTTCTAGCTTGCATTCTTAACAAAGCTTCAGGTTTTTAAAAAGTTTGTTGTGTTTATTAATAGCAAGTAACAAGTATTTCATGGGAAATGTCTTAGTCCACTTGTGCTGATATAACAAAATACCACACTGGGTTATTTATAAAGAAGAGAAATTCCTCACCCTTCTGGATCGTGGTAAGTCCAAGAGCAAGATGTTGGGAGGGCTGCTGTTTAGAGAGAGCTCCTTGAACACACATGGGGAAGGCTGTTTATTCAAGGCAATGAGTTGTGGACTGGAGAGATGGTTCAGTTGATGAAGCATCTGCCATGGCAAGCTTGAGGGCCTGGAGCTGGAGCCTCA
The DNA here is from genome assembly GCF_907164565.1 of Psammomys obesus. Classification (NCBI taxonomy): domain Eukaryota; kingdom Metazoa; phylum Chordata; class Mammalia; order Rodentia; family Muridae; genus Psammomys; species Psammomys obesus. The sequence goes on along the minus strand of NW_026585686.1, from coordinate 2,149,922 downwards.
GCACCCACATAAAAACCAGTGTCCCAGCCTGTGCTTATGACCTGATCACTGGACAGGTGGGGACAGGAAGCTCTATGGGGCATACATACACACTTGCACATGTAAATGTACATGCACAGGCACATCCACACCACATACGTGCATTACCATAAATTCACACCACTTTTGAACACAACACAACACACACACACACACACACACACACATGCATACACAACTGCCATAAGTTCACACTGTTTTTTAATCCATCTGTTCTTCAAGGACTATTCTGGTTTTGCTCCTTCACGTATTTGTAACAGCCCCCACAGACAGTAAGAAGCCTGGCTCACATTACTTTTATTTGTGTTTGTTTGTTCAGTCTCATCTGAATGTTTGACTTCCTGCTTCCCCGGCCCAGTGATGAACTGCATGGCTTGCCAATGAGCCACTCCCCACCAACACTAAAGTGCATCCCTCAAAAGGGGGGAGAACGGCGTGGGGGGGGTTAGGGGGGCGCGAGGTAGGAAGAGCCGCTGGGAATGCTCAGCTCCAAGCTGTGATGCCCCCCCGCTCTCTCCCAAAGCTAAGCTCTGGCCATACCAGCTGCATGCCCCACTGACAGCTCCGCTCTGACTCCAGGAGTCAAATAATGGTTTCCATCATGCTATTTTTATACATATGTACAGCGCACTTCGTATCACGTTCACTGCCTGCACCCTCTCTTGATCCCTTCTCTCTTCTCTCTTGTCTCCTTTATTCTCCCAAATAGATCCATTCAAACAGTCCTGTTTTGTTCTTCAGGTACTTTTGTTAGAATATGTTCACTGCGCACTTGTTCACATGATTTGTTATAATATTTTCAAACCTGTATGCCATGCACTTTGATCATATCATCCCCCCCAACACATTGCTCTCTCCTGTCCCTTTGTCTACTGGCCCCCTTCCTCTACCCAAACAATCACCATTCTGTTTGTACGTCTTACTCTTTTTAAAGTCTAGATCATTCACAGAGGAGAAAACGTAGCTGTCTTCCTGAGTCTGGCTTATTTTGATAACGCGATGACATCCAGTTCCATTTTTTTTTCTGAAAATGACATCATTTTTTTTCTCTTTAAAGCTGAAGAGTGCTCCATTTTCTTTACCCATCTATCTATCGTTGGGCACTTGGGCTGATTTCACAGTTTGGCTTTTGTTAATAGTGCTGCAATAAATATGTACGTGCAAATGTCTGTTATGCAGTGATTTCGATTCCTTTGGGTCCTACATGCCCAGGAATGACCTCGCTGCATCATAATTTTTGGTTGTAAAGAGACTCCATGGCTGCACTAACTTGCATTGCCATCAGCAGGGCACCAACTACTGCCACCACCCTATCTCCTACTCTCTCTCTCCAGCGTTTGCTTTTACTTATTTTCTTGAAGATAGACATTCTGACTTGGGTGACATGGAATCTCAGTATTGTTTTCTTTTGTTTTGTTTTCTCATTCAACTATGGCCATAACAGGGACATGGAAAGGAGGGTAACACTAGATAGAAACGAAATCCCCCAGGTTCACTTCAAGAATGAACAATTTTTTCCCACTACTGGTTATATAATTTTTTACCTAGCTACTTGAGATCTCATTGTCAGCAGAACTGGAGCAAACAGTATCTTTGTCCCCCTTACCTGAATTCTTCCTTCAGTGCTTCCCTGTCCTTGTGACCTTGCTTTGCACCAGAGGATATTCCTCCCTGGCTACATCTACTCAGGGTTTATGTCCAAGAGATGAATTTCAGACCGTCTGAACCCAACAGTGTTGATTTTCACTTCTTTTATGGCTAAAGATGTTGAATACTTTTGTGTAATTTTTTTTGGCCATTTTTACTTCTTTGTCTATTTATTAACCCATTTGTTGCTTTGATTAATGGCTCTTTGGAGGTTTAACATTTTTTAGTTCTTTTTGTCTTTTGAATACTAATCCCTTGATAGATAGTAAACATATTTTTCTCCCTTTCTGTAGGATGTGTCTTCCCAAAGGAAATTTTGAGAAGTCAGAGTTAACTGGATTTGCGTTGAAACTGACATTGTGGAGACTGGGGCAATGGGTAGATTAGGTATTGGGAGATGTGAAGATAAATTTGGAGTGACTAATAGTCTTCCAAGAAACTGAGGAGGAGAAGGGTCCTGGACATTACCTGACTACCCTACCTTAATCTTTTCTATATTAAAACATCACACTCCACAGTATCCCATTTACTGTCTGCCTCCTGATCTCAGATGTAGTCAAAAGAATACAAAGATTTAGGAACTTTATTTTTTTTAAATATCATAATAAAAATAGTAGACAGAGATGTGATGTTGGATGGTTATGCAGAATTTTGAAGACTGCTTGTAACGAAGGCCTAAGTTCACAGTGGTTTTCCTTCACACAAGAACTACACTTAAAATTATTGGATAAATCTTTAAATCTGCTTTTCCACAAAGGTTAAGATAGGACAGGCTTCTTATCATGTAATGGGTCAAAGCAGGGAGACTCTGTGCCTTTGTACTCTGAGTTGCTAGGAAACTGCTAATAAGTGCCAGCCGCCATGGGCCTCAGTAGCCCACTTAGCTCCAAAGGCCACATTTCAAAAGCCGAGTGAGTCTCCTCAGGAGACTACACTCTACCTTTGCCCACTTGAATATCAATATCCACTTGACTGGAATGCCAACTGCAAGTGTGTGCAAGACCTGAGTGGGTCAGCATTTTTATCGGTGTTAGTAAGAAACACAGCTGTCGCTCTGCCATTTGCCATTTTCTTAAACTCTGAGCACAGGGATCCTGGCTTTAGCCATTCAAAGATGCTTTGCTCTTCTGGGTTCATTATCCTGCCTCCGGAGATGATGTGGTTCAATAATGAGATATACAGGAGCCAGGCTGCCTGGATTTGAATCCTTGCTCTCTTTTTAACTAGCTCTGTAACTTTGGACAGATTGCTTAATGCCTCAGAGTCTTGGTTAGCTCACTCTGTAAAACCAGGAAGCTTCAAGTATCTTCTCCATAGGATCATATATGTAAGCACATGTATCAGCTCACCCCTTGGGTTCTGCCGGGACCTCAGTGAATGAAGCCTGGATGACGCAGAGCTGGAACTGAAACTCTATTGTTCTACCCTATGACAGAGAGCAGCTCCATATTTTATGGCCTGAGTCCAAGCCATGGTGCCTTGGTTGTGATACAGGTTGACATTGACATATGTATGTGGGACCCTTCACTCAACTTCTCCAGGCCTGAATTCCTGCTGTAATACAGGCAATAACCATTCCTGTCCCATAGGGCTGTGAAGGTGATCAAAGGACTGGTGCATTTAAAGCATTTGCCCAGGCTGTGGCTTCTGATAGGGCTGTGCAATTGTCAGTGACTGGTCCTATTGCTTGCTGATCACATGAGATTCCAGCAGGACTGCTGTCATGCTACGGCTTGTGGTTTATGGCTAAAAGTTTTGCCCATCCCCAAACCGAGAGCAGACCAGACCTCAGTAGGGTGACGGGACTATTCATTAGGCTGGACTTTGAACAGAGCTCCAGTGCTACCGGAGGAAATCCGGAAGCCGAGTCTACTGTGTAATGTGGTCACCCCAAGCACGCTCGAGGCAGGCAAAGGGAAAGAAGACAACTCCAGTGACTGAGATGGAAGGCAACCCTCTGCCCTCTGTCTGTCTTTAGTCAGGAGTCAATTGACTCTGAAGATGGGCAAGTGTGGAGAATTCCACTACAGTATTTCAGTTCATGAGAGTCTTTCCTACAAGCAGATTTTGACATAAGGCATAGTAAAGTAGAGGACAAAGGGCTCAATGGAAGGAAGTACAGAAAAAGAATTCTGGAGAAAATGAAATCTTACTGAATGTTGGCCAAGGGCCCAACCATGAGCTAAATACCTAAAGCCTAGAAGCTGAAAGAAAGCAGAGCTACCAGCCTTACTGCCCTCCTTATACAAGGCCAAGGTTCTCCAGCCAAAATCAGTGCTGCAGGGGCACTTCAGAATTGAGAATATTTTTGTATTAGAATGGGCAAAACATACGGTGCATTAGCACTTCCAATATTTTGCAGGAGGAAGAGAGTGTTACCACACCCCCCAACTCTAGTAGGCCAAAGCACTACAATAAAACATATAAACATTTACATGAAATAGGATTCAGTCTTTCAAAAGGACATCAATTTAGGACCGGTTTTGCCCACACTGAAGAAGCGTGTGGGGCATCAGCTTTGCAGCCGACAGTAGAAGTGGGCTCTAGGAAGGGCACCACTGCAAGTGGAGATCCAAAGGCACGTGCAGACCACTGGCCACTCAGCTCAGTGAGAGTCACCGCATACTTCCCGGGCACCTGCTTCGTTCTAGGCACCATGCTAGGTGCAAAGGTTACAGGGATCTGGTTTCCTAGAACTGTGGTAACCAAGTATGACAACATAAGAGACTTAAAGCAGCAGGAATGCATTGCCTCCGTTTGGAAGCTAAACTCGAGTGTAAATGAAAGTGCCAGGCTTCACGTGTCTAGCTTCCAGGGTTTGCCAGCAGTTCATGGCACTGTTTGCTTGCAGCTTCGTCGTTCCTTTCTCCACCTCTGGAATTTTCTCCATGTGTCCCCCTCTTTCTTATAAAAATGCAATGATGTTGGATAGATGTGCACCCTGCTCTCGTGCAATGGTTTTTGTGTGAGACATTGTCCCTGGCGAATGTGAACAAACATCTACTCACACATATAGGAAGCTGACAATAGAAGCGCAGATGCCATTAAAGTCCAATTTAGTGAATCAATGAGTTTTATTTGAGTTACTTACAGGAATATGAATGTGAGGTTATTTATGGGAGCAGAAATTACTGAGACAGCTGCATCACCAATGTCCACCCCCGCATGGGTGACATCAGGCAAAAGCTAGAAACCTGGAGCCCACAGCACAGAGAGCAGGCAGCTTAACAAGTTGGAGAGTAGCCTTTCCATGTAGTCTGAGCCTCTGTCACACGGCTCAGCGGCTCTTTTTCTTCTATGCAGTTCGGCTGGTTTCTGCTGCTTCTTGCCATTGAGATTTGTTTGAGAGTCTTCTTTGCAACTTGGCTTGTCGAAGAGTAACACTTATCAGTTTTTACTGCTTATGTATCCTTGGGGAGGGAGAGGCATAGTAAATCTAGTCAGCTTCAGGGACTTCCTTCCTGAAGCTGTTTTGAATTGTTTACTTCTTGTCCTAAGCAACTTCCCTCACTGTAAACATACTGTCTTAACATTTCCTGCTGCTCCCTACTGGCTGCATTCACCCTCTGCCCCTTACCTTTGACAGCCCATGTCTTAAAGACACATCCTTCCCAGAAAGGCTATAACCTGGAAGGAAACTTCTATACACCAAGTTTTACTGTGATGTGCTCCCCGCAAACTCAGGTGGTTCCCAGTGAGTGGTGTTATTTTAGGTTATAGAACTTCCAAACATAAGGCCACTAGAGGTGTGCCTTGAAGATTACAGTCTCACTTCTGGTCTCAGCTGTCTGCCTCTGGTCTGCAGCTGAGACTGAAAGGCATCCCCGGCTGCAAGCTCACAGTGTCATGAACTCCAGCATGTCTTCCCCACCAAAAGCCAAAATAAAACAGTGAGCCAAAACAAACCTCTCCTTGCTTAACTCATTCCTCTCAGGTATTTAGTAATGGCAATGAGAGAAGTTACTAATGCATCTAGTGTGAACAATCTGAAGTAATTACGTCTGCAACGAGCCTTTTCCATGTAACGTCATACTCTGTGATACTGTGGGCTATAACTCCAATTAGCTTTTAGATGCACTCCCATGTAGAACCACTGGCAAAACAAATTAGACACAGCCACATGCACTATTCAAGACAGCAACTGAGTTGAGGTAGTGATATTATAAGTAGGTTGACCCTCCAGAGAAGAAAGTACTAAGAAACCATATGGATGGAGAATTTCACTCAGTGGAAGAAGTGACATCGTAAATGGAGAGAAATAGATGAGCAAATTTACCCAAGAAGGGGGGGAGGCCCATATGTCCAGAGCACACCTCAGATCTTTTCAAAACTGTGTTTATGTCATGCTGGACTCAGCACCCCAACGAAGACCTAGCAGTGTTCTCACATGCTCAGCCATGGCTAATCTTGCCCCAGCTGACTTCCACTGGAGCAGCACCTCTCTTGGAAGTGGTCAAAGGCATAAGGGTCAGATGTTATCAGCAACCTGCCAGATCTGCAGCCCACAGTTGCAGTCTCTTTATAGTACAGGAGCTGAGGAGAATGTCTCCTTCCTCCCATCCTTTGGCCAAAGTTGATTAAATTATTCTTGACCCAGAATCAGCCAAGTGCTTACTACAGAGACGGCTGCTGCTGACCCCTTCCTGGAGAATGTATGATTTGCTTTATTAGGGTAGGCAAAGTTTCTCTGACAGTAGTCAACTGGCCTTGTAGCTGCCAAAATGTCTCTATTTCAAGGACCTAGTTACTGAGATTCTGCCAGGAATGAAGCAAGAGCAGGGGATGAGGGCACAAAGCCTAGCCCTGACAAGCTTTAACCTTGGGACAGCATCGACTACAGAGGTGGCTTCTTTATGAGTCATGTGGAGAGTGAGTTCTGCTTTACATCCATGCTCGAGCACTTCACTTGAAGATGAAATGAGGGAAACACCTTTTCTGAACACACGCAGGAAAGTGTGCGCAAATCCCAAGTGTGTACCCCGATCCAGTGACCCTTTTCAGAAGGTGTAGCCACCCCCAGCTCTGAGATTGCTCCCCCATCCAGAAGACCCACATATTCCCCTTCTGGTTCTACCCACCAATGCTAACTACCTTCCTGACTAGTAAAGCAACAGTATGAAGCTTTGTGCTTGTGGCCTCAGTCACTCACTTCCATGTTTGTGAGACTCAACAATTCATTGCAACAATTCGTTGCCACTGTTTTATGACTGTATCCTACATTTTTATTTATTTACCTGCGGATCAATATTTAAGTGTTTCTTGCTCTGCACTATTGTGCATGGTGCTTCTATGAAAGTTCTTTTGTGTGTGTGTGTGTGTGTGTGTGTGTGTGTGTGTGTGTGTGTCCCTATGAATGCATAGGTTACATTGGGGAGGGATGGATATTTGTATATAATTATCTTTTGCTGCTTAACAAATGCACCCCGGATCAAGAAGCTTACAAGACTAAATATTTGTCATCTCTGGTTGCTACTTGAGAAAGGAATTTGGAAGCATCCTGCAAAGGTGGGTCTGGCCTGGCCTGGGACTGGGTCATGTGTTTATAAGGTGCTTCCCACAGAAGCGTGTCAAGGGGGTGGTGTCAGAATGCTGTGGTTCTTCAGCTGCAGGATTCTTCCTCCAGATTGAGCTCATGACATGGCGGCTTCCTTCCTCAGCACAAGTAAGATATCAGAGCAAAAGTAAAGCCCACACCCTTCATAATCGTGCCCCTAAAGTCACATGGTATCACTTCTGTCTCATTCTACTCAGGGGAGGGAAACCTCAAACTCACTGGAGAATCCAACTTGGAAGGAAAGGGTGGTAAAGGCTCTACACACTTATCTCAAACCCATGTGTTTTAAAGCTTGGACTTGACTGTGCTTGAGGTCCATAAATATAGACATTTACACAGGAATCCGTAAGAAATGTGTTCCACCAGCCTCTTCTATCCATTGAAATTTTTGTGAATGGTTACGGCAGACTTTTGAGATATTTCCTGGAGACAACATTACACACAATAGGAAATACAAAGGCTTAGGTGTCAGATATAGCCATGTAGGTTTGAGCCCTGGATTCACTACTTAATTATAGGTACTTGGGTACTTAAGGCACTTCAGTTCTCAAATTCCTTCAACTATAAAATGAGCAAAATCAATGAAACCTATCTTTCTGTAGGTAACTTAGTAAGATAGGCTTACATGCCCTCTCTAATGGTAAACTCTTTCCTTCTGCCAATTTATCAGGAATTTATTAGCTCTTTCATGAACCACCTAGATGTAGCTCCTTTGGATTCTGTGAGTGGAATAAACCACACTCCAACACAGGCTCTAACCGAGACAATAGACACTGTAACTTGAAAGGCAGGAAACTGTAATCCAGATGAGAAAAAATGATGACCCGTTCCTGTAGCAGATATAAGTGCATATGTAATAGAAATAAAGGGTATTTTGAAACAGGAAGAAAGAGCAAAACATATTCCAGAACCTAGGTTCAGTTTTCATAAAGATGGTAGTAGAGGGCCATGAGGAATAAATGGAAATAACAAAGGGGTTGATTGTATTTACTGCTCATTATAGATGGGGTGGGGGCGGAGTGGGGGTGGGAGGCTAGAGTAGCAAGAAAAGATGAGAACTTCTACCCAGTGTCACAGTCTGATGAAAATCATCAAAGCTAAAGAAACCTTACCATTTTCTGGGCTCACTGAAAAACCTAGACAGCCTAAAGTCGAGCTACTGAAGGATGCCCCACTGTGCTTTCCAGGGCTGGCAACCAATTATACAATCTTGTGTCTCAATTTGGGACCAGAAGACCTAAAACTGACCATTAGAGAGCTCTTCTGAGTCAGAGCGCAGGCAACTGACCTTTGTCCTTATTGCCGAGTTTAAGAGGACCGAACAACAGGGAAATGCAGTGGGGTTGTTTTTATAGGCCCTTAGCTCACCATAAATGTACTTTTCAAGGCACGGCCAATTGGAACTGGCCATTCAGGCACTCAGCTCATCTGTGTATTTGACTTCTACGTCCAGATAATGAGCCGCTCACTCCTTTCACTTTCCTTCAGAAAGACTGATCTGTTTTGCAGCCTCTGCTTGGGTTACATTATCCAGCCCCAGGCAGCGATGATATTTATACAGAAGACAGAGACATTTCTATGCTATGATGGAAGTTTAAAGGAAGTTGGAGCCAATGACCTTTCACTTTGAAGCCAAAGAATAAGACGCACAAATGTTTCCATATCACATATAATGGGGGCTAGAGAAATAAGCAGAGAAGCTTCTTCTAGCCTTTCTAGCCACTGCTGAAAATATGAGCCCTAAATCCTGTATTATACAACTTACCCCTCATCTAATACACCCCCTCACCTGTTATGATGAGGTTTGCTTGTTCCAACAAAATAGACAAGATTACAATCTTTATTAGTGATTTTGTAAATAAACATTGGCTGTTCTGTCAACCTCTTACCTTTATTCTGGATGAACTCTAAGCATGAAGGAGATGTTTGGGTTTGAAGCTTAGGACCCAATCCCTAACCAGTAGTCTTGGAGAACCTTCCCAATCCCCAGTAAGAGGTTTTGATTGCCTGTGAAGTGTTTGCACAGGAACTCAATTAGTCTCTTTTCTGTCCTAATTCTTCTCAGGTGGGAAATTGGCAAGTGGAGCCCATGCAGCCTCACCTGTGGGGTTGGCCTGCAAACCAGAGACGTTGTCTGCTCCCATCTCCTCTCCAGAGAGATGAATGAGGTGGTTGTCCTGGCCGATGAGCTGTGCCACCACCCTAAACCCAGCACAGTACAAGCATGCAACCGCTTCAATTGCCCGCCAGCCTGGTACCCTGCACAGTGGCAACTGGTGAGTCCTGAGGTTTCTGCCAAATGTAGTTTCTGTTGGTAGCAGTGATCCAAGACAAAATGACACTTTCTCAGAATAGCTTAAATGAACACCCAAGTTCTGCTGTCTCTCTCTTCTTAGTTATTCTCCAACCTTTTCATTGTAAATGTTATGTTCTTTCTACATGACACAGTGTTCTCCAAAAGCAGTACACAGATGCTGTCCATCTGCTGACCTGAATATATTCCTTATGAACTGCCACCAAGCAAGAAAACATTTTCAGTTAAAGGCACTATCATAGGTTTGCCATGAAGATAAAATTATTCAGGGTTCAGGCCTTTTCTAGTTTCTGCTATTTCAAATTCTAATAGTTGGTTTTTACCTTTTTTCTTTATTTTGAGGTTGTCATACATATATACAATCAAGTATGATCATATGTATCCCTCGTTTTTCCTCCTCAGCTTCCTCATGGCCTGGGGATACGTCCCCTCCCAGTGTAATTTCCTCCTATGTACTGTAAGGACGTTCTTACTTAGTTAATCTAAGTCAGAAATTCCGAGCCAATTTCCGATTTTTAAATTTTCTTTGATCTTATGAATTCTGAAAGTCTGAGAAACATAGTTTTAAGGCAAGAGATAACAAACTGCAACCTGTGAGCTAAATCTAGCCTCTCTCCTTTTTGTAAATAAAGTTTTATTGGGACACAGCCTCCTATTTATTTTTTCATATTGTCTGTCGCTGACTTTGTTCTACAGGGACAGAATTGTACAATTGTGACAAAGACAATATGACTCACAAAACCTAAACTATTTACTATCAGCCATTTTACAAAGTTTCTGGATCCTAAACACACAGACACATACACATACACATACACACACACACACACACACACACACACACACACACACACACACACAACACACACCAAACCATTAATAAAATAAACTACACTTTGTAATATATTATTAAAATTATCGTTCCTCAAAATTAAATGGCCTTTTGGCATGCCTCTAAAGAACACAAAAGTTTTAAATTGGTTGTTTGGAGGAAACTTTATTTTGTAGTTCATTACTCATTAGGACAACAGACATAGCTTTAAAGTGACAACAATGTTCACAAAAGTAAGCCTGAAATTTGGAAAGGATGTACATCTCTGTTTGAGCCCAAGCAGCCAAAAGTCTTCTGTTTCTTCTTTCCTTCTTCCTGGCTATCACAGAATGGTGATTTAGTAAACATCAAACAGTAATGAGTGAGCAAAATATTACAGTAGGGTCAGCACTTGGTATCCGTAGTTTTCGTGCTCTCCAACTCAGTTTCGACTATGTGTTCTTTGTTAGGCCTGTGGTGTTTGTATGCTTATTGATCATGTATAGACTCTTTTTAAATTTCCTAATGAATATGTGGTATTTGTGTTTTATTTGGTATTATAAGTAATGTAGAGATAATATAAGATATGCAGGAGGGGTGTATAGGTTATAGAAATACTGTATCATATTATATTCACACTGGAGCATCAATGGATATGGGGCTCAGCATCATCTTGAGACACGTCCTAGAACCAGTCCCTTCCAGATACCGAGTGGTAGGGTTTTTATTCTTATTATTTATATTAATTACAGTTTATTCACTTTGTATCCTTCCCAGTCCCACCCTTCCTCCGTCATCTCCTCCCATTCCCCTCTCCAAGTCCACTAATAGGGGAGGTCCTTCTTGCCCTCCATCTGACCCTAGCTTATCAGGTCTCCTCAGGATTAGCTGTATTGTCCTCTGTGGCCTGGCAAGGCTGCTCCCCCCCCCAAGGGGAGGTGATCAAATAGACAGCCACTGAGTTCATGTCAGAGACGGTCCCTGTTCCCCTTATTAGGGTACCCACTTGGATACTGAGCTGCCATGGGCTACATCTGAACAGGGGTTCTAGGTTATATCTATGAATGGTCCTTCGTTGGAGTATCAGTCTCACATAAAGACCCCTGTGCCCAATTTTTTTGGTTCTATTGCTCTCCCTGTGGACCTCCCGTCCTCTCCAGGTCTTACTATCTTCCCCTTCTTTTATAAGATTCCCTGAACTCTGCCCAAAGCTTGGTTATGAGTCTCAGCGTCTGCTTTGATACACTGTTGGGTAGAGTCCTTCAGAGGCCCACTGAGTGATAGTTTTTAAAAAAACAACTAAAAATAGACATTTTCATGAATTTCCCTTAAAATCTTGTGTATATTAGGGTTGAGTCCATCAACTCTGCACTACTCTGACGATTTTTCCAAGTCAAGTGGTTGTAATATATTTTGAACAGCTGTGAGCCAGTGTTTTTCTAAGAAATACATATTACTCTACACTGATTTGAAGTTAATTCTTACAACAACTCAGTGAAAAATACTGTATTATCCTTTTAGTTTTGAGGAAACTAAGAATTATGCAAGTTGAAAATTAAGGGGTGACCATCACCCACTTTTTGTGACCACAGGCCCCTGGTTCTGTGAAAGTACCCTTGACTTATGAACACACAACTATGGTCTAGATGTGACCTTGCTCAAGATCATGCATCCTACACAAGAGCCTGGCTCTCCTGGTTTCTGGAGTATTTTCATTGAGCTGCTTTAAACAGGAGGAAACTGTCGGCTTTAAGCTGTGTTGTTAACTCATTGCAGGAGAAAAAGTGAGGAATCTGCTCACATCGGTCTCCACTGTTCGACTGCTAAGCCTCTGGATCATGAGCATTAGGAGCTTGTGTCTTGTCACTATGTGGAGAGCACTGTGTGGACAGTGTTTACTCTGTGGTAGAGATACTCGGAGTGCCTCCCTATAGGCTAGGAAATCCTGGCTGTATCTCACGGTTGCAGTTGTGGCTCATAAAGTCGCCTTTGGAGCGGCTTTCAGGGGAACACTGCCTCCCTCTCAGTAGCCACACATGCTGCTGATAAATGATATTGGCCCAGTATATTTCCCAGTTCTTAGTGCATATCCCACAGGTATGGCTCCGTGGTCAACAGCTGCCATTGCCAGCCTCATCCCCACAGCAAACGTTTTGACACAGCAGATTCCATCTGCCTTGACCTAAGAAGACAGGAATTTATTTTGAAGGCCTATTCTATTCTTTCCACAAGCAAAACCTTTAGGGATGAAACAGGTTTAGACCTATTTTTCAAACTGAGAAACTAATATTAGACAGCCCTTTAAAGTTCACCTAATTGGTTAGTGATTTCACTTAAGTATATCCTTGTATACCAAACATAGTAATTAGCAAAAGTATTTTAACACAATAAGAAATAAAGAATTTGAAAGCCACCAGTGAATACACCCTCTAGAGAGTGTCTATTAATCATTTGATCGTCGGTCACTTTTAAAATCTCATTAAGCTTAGCAGAAATATTTTTCTTCTATTGCTTCCTAGAATCTTCTTTAGGTGAGCTCTTGGATCCAATGCACTATTACTGACCACTTCTTTTTTTGATATAATTTTTATTTATTATAATTTATTCACTTTGTAGCCCAGCTGTAACCCCCACCATCTTCCCTCTCAATCCCTCCCTCCCTCATTTCCTCCCATGTCCCTTCCCCAGACCACTGATAGGGGAGGACCTCCTACTGACCACTTCTTTTTTTTTCTTTATGTACAGAACCATGTATTTAGGAATTTAAAAGTATACAAACATACACACATATCTGTATGCAGTAACAGTTAATGAAAAGAAGAAGCCATGAGTTTGAAGGAGAGCAGGGAGGTTTATATGAGAGTGCTTGGAGGAAGGAAGGAAAAGGCAGAAGGTAATTATATTATAATCTAAAAACATGAAATAGAAACCACGGTATTTTGTACATATACTAATAGCTAAACCCAGCTGAGTGAGGTATCCCAGAAGCAGAAAGAAACATATGGTATATACTCTTTTATAAGTGGATATTAGACCTATAAGATAGGATAAACATACTAAAATCTGTACACCTAAAGAGGGTAAACAAGAAGGAGGACCGGGGTAAGATGATCAATCCTTACTGACCACTTCTTAAACAAAAGAAAGTCATTGTTTTCATTGTAGGTAGAGTAAGTTACAAGGAAGTTCAGGTATCCCTTAGCTGTGGTCTCAGGATGCCATGACTTAAGATACCAACTCCTGAAACCCCCTTGCCTCATTAGCCCTATGATTGCTCAGCACTCTTGGCTGGGTCAAGAAAGCCTGGTATGTCATCATGATACTTATAGGTTAGCTGTAGTCTGCCAATGGGCTCCTTTCAGCACCCAGCCTGGAGTCCTATTTTTTTTTTAAATGAAAGAACAACAGATAGGAGTTTCAAATCCTTCCTTTAAAGCCGAGAGACAACCTGATGGGCAGCCCATTTGAGTGGGAAAACTCTTCCTCCTTTTTTGCTTGACCTCAGGATCGCCACCAATCTTATCTGTGTTTCTTTTCCTGGAAGAGTTAAAGTGTTGTATGAGTTGCCAGATGCTAGATGGAAACACAATATCCTTTGTTCTTTGTAGAGCATTTGCCTAAAATTGGCTAATAGATGATGCTTATACATTCTGCTTGTCTGGAAGAGACCAAATAGGAATTCTAGGTATCTGTTAAACTTTTGTTTTATTCAAAAGTACAAATCTAATTTGGTTGTCAGACACCCATCTGACCACTTATGCACCACTTATATTTTAATCTTATATTTTAATCTTTGGCCTCAGAAAAACTCATCTGATATTTATTTTATTTATCAGACTAGCTTGAAAATATTTAAATTGTGTATTTAGAGGTTTTGCTATTTATTATAATTATTATTATTTTAATTATTTCTATGCATTGGTCTTCTGTATCTTTTCTAACTTACTAAATGCTTTCTCACCTTCATCTTTGGTATTGCTTGTAAACAAGTATTATAAAATGCCCAAGAGATAAGCTCCCACTGGAGAGTTACAGCGCCAGGACCTTAGGGTTCCTGGTGTGTACTACCACCTCAACTTTGATCATGACCACCTTCTACTTTCTCCCGCTTCCTTCTTCCCTCATCAGAATGAATCTCTCCAGACATTGTTTTTATATCTGGCCAGACTCTGACCCTCCTGCATCCCTCTTATGAGGACCATGGTGCCTGTATCAGCACACTTGCTTATATGGGACTGTTACTACATTAGCAAAGTCCCTTTGGCTATTCTAAGAAATGTATTTGCCAGTCCCATTTGCCAGATCGAGACATGGAAGCCTTCCTGGTCATTGTTCAGCCAGCCACAGTCTGCTCAAAAGCAGGCTGAACACCTACTCTCCAGCAGCAGCAGTCCTTTTGATTGATAACCTACCTTCTACCATCCTCCACACAGGTACCACCTGTGGCATCATATACAAATGCACCTACATGACTTCATTCGATTCAGTTCTAAACATGGTGTTTTAAAGAGGATGAGGAGAAAAGGAGAAATACGCTGAGGGGTGAAACAGAAATGAGTCAGCTTGGTCTGGAACGTCATTTAGATTTCCCTGGACTGCAAATGTTTTACGTTCAGGATTGCATCCACCCAAGTACATGTACATATTGCATACATCTGTGCTGAGAAGACGGGAGCAGTCACCACAAGCCCTCTACAGACTCCGCCCCTGGCTGAAAGCTGTGATCATCTTAGCGTTTCCCCAGAAACCTTTTATTTTTATCACAATTCAAAAATGCACATAGTTAAACTGGGTAAAAAGCCGTATGAGAGAGGAATGTCTCCTGATGATATGAAGGAAAAAAGAAGAAATTAATGATAACTGTGCTCCAGAAAGTAAATTTCATTTTCTAGGTTCACCTGTGTGCATGTGTGCGTACACACAAACCTTTAGGTCTGGACTAGAGGGTTGAATTCTGTCACAGTAGTCATCAGTTATGTTAGATCTCTGTGATTAAAATATAAATCTATGTAAGCTAGGAGTCATATTTATTCAAGAAATTATTCCCTAAAACTATTAAAATGCTTACGCATTTTCAGTAGTACTTTGAAATAAATATCCAGTCCTATCTTTAGAAGCAGCAATAAATGTAACAGCATGGAGATCAAAAGTCAGCTTTCACATGTGGAATGGTTTTGATTTTATTTACTAGCAGAAAGCTCTTTGGCTTAATTACTCTGAATCCTGTTGAGCCTGGATGTCACATCGTCACAGACTATTTGTCCCAGAAGCCTCACGGCATAGACTTGTGTTTCTACAGTTGGGAAGCCTTAACTCACAGCGAGTGACCAAAGCAACCCTGATCTATATACACTACCCTCACTTTAACAGCACTCTCAGTGAGATTTGAGTCTTGGTTTTCCCTTATTTCTACAAGCCCTAATTTAGTGTGTCTCAATCTTGGCCTCTACTCTATGTAGAATTTCCCAGTCTCCTATATTGCTGAGTTGCCTGGACCCCAAAAGATCTACGTTAAACCCCATATATACCTGGCCACCCTTCCCAGGAAACTTGGCCTTTCTTCATGGATCACTGCCATGCACGGACACTGCTATCTAGCCATTCCCTCTTTGGAATCTGAGGCTCTTTTCAGCTCCTTATGTCCTTCACACTCAGGAAACTCCCGTGTCTGCTTTAATTCCACTTCCTGCAATTCGCCTTCATTCTTTTCCTTTCTCAGCTTTCTCCATGAGCCTTGATCCAAGTTCTCACAGTCAGAAACCAAACTGTTATACACAGAGCTGTCTTGCATAGCTCTCCCAACCCGATATCAATAACTCCTTAATACAAACATTCTACTGGACTTTCAAAATGCCATATGTGGGGAGCCATCAAATCAGGGTACAATATGCAGTGCTTTATGGGCGAATCTGACAAAGCCTTTCCTCCATGGAACACTGCTAAGTGACAGACATTTTCCGGAGAGATGTGAACTAAAATCTACTTACTAATTGGAATCAGCAATAGACCCAAGTACTAATACTACTGAAAGTCCAACTTGGTGAAACAATGAATTTGATTGGGGTTATTTATAGGAATATGGGTGAAAGGTTACTTATGGAAGCAAAATCCACCCCAGCATGGGCGACAGCTCACCAAAGCTACCAGCCTGCTGTCATTTCAAAAGGTGGGAAAGTATTCCTTCCACGTGGCTCAGTGGATCTGAACTTCTACCAGGCCACTGGGCTGGTCTCTCTTTCCAGGAAGTTCAGCTTATCTGAGAATATCTCTCAGTAATCCTTATGCTTGGTGGGGGAAGGGGAGCTAATCAATCTGGTCAGTTTCAGAAACTTCCTGAAGCTCTTGAATTGTTTATTTCCTGAGCTTAACAGCTTTACTGCAGGATAGAATATGTCATCATATCTCACAGCCATCCCCATATCGACCTCTTAGAATATCCAACTGCTGTACCTCTCCTTTAATTTCTTGTGTCTTAACAAGCTTCCCCCACACCAAATTGGACAGTTTTTTTTCTCAGAGGAAATTGATACACAGAGGATACCAATTAATATTTTATTGGGCAGTATTCTTTGAAACCATCTGACTTATACCACCTACATCATTTCCTACAAATTTTATCATGCTATCCCTCTCTTTAAAACCCCTACTGACACCTTATGATTCTAAGATAATATTCAAAGACCTTTCACTATTTGCCCCTCACCTGGCCTTGCAGTCTCATGACCCCCATGCCTCATCCTCAGGCCGACTCAGAGCTCTGCGGTCATGCTATGATCAGGCGTAACTTGGGTATATCCCCACGTGCTTAGCTGCCATCCCCCGTTCTTGTCTCCCTAGCTAAGTATTCATGATGCTTCTTCTGCAGCACTGCCTCCAACCTTTCCCTAAAGATGTGGTTGCACTCTTTAATGTAGTTTCGCATTGCAAAACTGATCATGTTTTTCAGTAGTCTTCTCCTTCACAGGATGGCAGATCTCTGTAATATAATAACCACTTAACATTCATCTAAAATCCCCAGTGTCTAACCCAGTACCCAGTGGGTAGCCAAGTGTTTGGTAAAAGAGTGAATGAGTAAAGAAATAGGTGAAATGAGTTATAAGCATAATAAGCAATTCATGCCATGTTAAACCTGGAAAGTTAATCTTAAAAACAGAAAATAAACATCATTTTGCATTAAGGGCAGTAATATGATTTGAAATACCAAGGAAATGAACTCAACTCTAAATTAAACTACCAAATGAAACATTACAAAAAAAAATCAGTGCAGGCAGGATTTATTGACATGCTAATCATGGAGAAATCTTTGAAAATACAGGTCACATGAGCGTATTTTTATATAGAAATACAGCTTTTAAGTGGTCTCTTTATTGTATATTTCTTAAATTTCTTATAAAAATAATGAAGCCACAACCTTGCCATGAATCATGTATGGCAGCTAATATATACAGTGTAAATGGTATCTTTATTATTTGTTTTTATTACTTCTATTTTAAAGTACCCCTTGCCAGAGATTTACCTTTCATACCAGAATATGATTTTAAATGATGATTCATGAAGACAAATATTTTTCATTTAATTTTATTAAATTTCCCTTGCTTTCTTTCTTCTGTAAACATTTCCTTTTTGCATACTGCCTCTCACTTAAAGAACTGAAGCCTTACTGTGTCATCTCAATATGGTCACAAAGTTACCACAGACTTTGAAGCCTTTTCTGATGCAAAATTTCATCTTCCATGGATTCTAGAAATCTATAAACACTTTTTTATCTATACTGGAGAAATGTATTAAGCAAATATGATGCAACCTTTAGGAACAGGATCTGAACATAAATAGAAGCAGAACATAGATAGATAGATAGATAGATAGATAGATAGATAGATAGATAGATAGATAGGAAGGATGGAGCTGGTCCTCACCCATGCCTGGAATGTCATAATGTGCAGAAGAGCCAAATCAAATTGCTGACTGGGAACACAGCTTCCTGCAGTGATCAAACAGTCTGATAAAAAGAGGATCTGTCACAGCTGTTTCCTTTACGTCTTTGCAACATCTGCATTTAGAGCCTTTTCATTCACCCAATCATCAATCCAGGAAACAATGATGAAGTGCGTGTTCTTTGCCAGACACATGCTCTTTACAGAGGAGTACACAGATGAATAATTCCCTTTTCTCAGAAGATTCCTAATCCTAGATGTGTTCAGGGAGGCAGAGGAAATAGCAGACACATAAACTATGAGCATTTACAGAAGAGATAAGATACCCATCCTAAGTCAGGGTGTGGTAGAAGGGAACCACTTGCCAATACACACAGGGGATTGAGGAGGCTTAGAAGAGTGGTCTGTGAACTGGGCTTTCTAGGATACCTTAGGAGTGTATGCATGAGCAAGGAACTGAAAAGCATAGTGAGCAATGTGACCAAAGGCCTAGGCAGAAAAATCTGTGTGCCCAGATGAATTGTCTATCACAACTAGCGCCATCGCATATGGTAGAGTCTCAAAGAATAAACCAGAAAGATCACCATAGTCTAGGGTGTGAGGGCCCAGAAAGACATTTTCTAGAGTCTGGTCTTTATCTTGTGGGTGTTCAGAATCTCCCTGAAGCTTTAGGGTATGCAAACCATCCAGATGATCTTAAAATTCTTTCTTACAACTCTTTTTGTCCTTGTGCCGTTACATACTTCTGCACAGGATTGTAGAGAATTACCTTAATCAGGGCCCATCTGGGATATGCCTACCCCTTATTTTAAGTGAGTGCTTACACTACAAGATTGCTGAAGCAAGACAAATTATTTTCACCATATATTTCTTAAGTGTGAAGGAGAGCAAAAACCAGCCTATGTTTCCCCTTTATTGACACATTTAATAAGTGTGTACTGAATACCTGGAATCTGACAACTTTTCACACACAGCTTCTTGCTTATTGTTGGAGTATGTATCCAAACTGAAGAGGATCCTGTGTGCCTCAAAAAATATTTTTAATAATATTTTATTTTTATTAATTACAGTTTATTCATTTTATATCCCACCTGTAGCTCTCTCCCTCCTCCCCTCCCAAACCTACTCTCCCTCCCTCTGCTCCACCTATACCCCTCCCCCAGTCCACTGATAGGAGAGGTCCTACTCCCCTTCCATCTGATTCTAGTCTATTAGGTCTCATCAGGACTGGCTGCATTGTCTTCCTCTGTGGGCTGGTAAGGCCACACCCCCCTGAGGGGGAGGTGATCAAAGAACAGGCCAATCATTTTATGTTAGGGACAGCCCCTGTTCCCATTACTAGGGAACCCAATTGGACACTGAGCTGCCATGGACTACATCTGTGCAGGGGTTCTAGGTTATCTCCATGAATGATCCTTGGTTGGAGTATCAGTCCCAGAAAACACCCCTGTGTCCAGATTTTTTGGTTCTGTTCCTCTCCTTGTGGAGCTCCTGTCCCCTCCAGGTGTTTCTATCTCCCCCTTCTTTCATAAGATTCCCTGCATACTACCCAAAGTTTGGCTATGAGTCTCAGCATCTGCTTTGATACACTGCAGGGTAGAGTCTTTCAGAGGCCCTCTGTGGTAGGCTCCTGTCCTGCTCCCTGTTTTCTCCCTCTTCTGATGTCCATCCTCCTTGCCTTTCTGAGTGAGGATTGAAAATTTATTCCTTCCTATATTTAACATGTTGATAGATGAGGATTTCTGAAAGAATAAGACCTATTTAAAACTGCTGTTTGGGTCTGGGGATATGACTTCATGGCAGAGCACGCTCTTTAACAAGCACGAGGTCCTGGATTCAGTCTCAACACTAGGAGGAAAGCTCTATCTTAAAATCAAAATGCCGTCTAGGGGTATAGTTCAGCAGGAAAATATCTGGTAAGCATGCAGAAGCTCTGGGTTCAATTCTAGCACTACTAAATCACTAGACAGCTAAGTGGATAGCTGGACAGACACACAGATATAGTGGAGTAGTAACTGCTTGGGCTACTCTAGTCAGGAGGGCTAGGGATGAGCTCTCCATGTGGTTGAGAACGGAGTGGAACTTCAGTGATCAGAAAAGCCCAAGCAGTGTGGATCTCAGAGTGGAATGCATCAAAAGCTTTGCCTGCCTGAGGAACAAAGAAAACTGGAACAAGTGCAGCTGGTGTGTGCAGAAAGAGAAGAGGCCACAGAGACGTGCTCTTAGTCACAACTGTGTCTTTGCCTAGATGGAACTGTGCGGGGACCGTGCTTTATGTGCCTGGTACTTACATTTGTGTAAAGTTGGAAGGGGCCCAAGCTGGACAGTCTCTTAAGTTCCATCAGGGAAAGGACCAGGGTTGTGTAGAACATGCTTAGACCATGACGTCTTTCATTCTAATTGCAAAGTAAAACCATTTGAGGGTTCTACGTGTAGAAATTGTGGGATCTGCTTTATGTTTTAAAAGCATCACTCTTGCTACTGTTCATCACAGACTGAGGGGGACATAGAGTTCTCTGGGTACTTTTTACTGCCCATCTCTATGCATTCTCTCCCCACTTCCCCTCTTCAGACTGAGGGGGGTAGGGTAGCCTGTGAATACTACTCCAGTAGTTCTTTTCCTGTGCTTTCCAGCTGTGTCCAACTAGGAAGTTTGTAGCAGCCACTTGAGGGAGGGAAGAGTTTTCTTCAAAATACCACCTTGGAATATTCTGCAAGGTCCTGGCTAAGAAAACTAAGGACTCAATCCCTTAGTCTATTAAGATTGCCAGAACAGAATAGCAATCACTCAGCAGAGTACAAACAAGAGAAATGTGCCTCTCATAGTTCTGGAGCCGAGGAGGTCTACTGCCATGATGTCTGAAAATTTGGTGTCTAGTGAGGACCCTCTTCCTAGTTTGTGGATACCATTCTAGCCATTCACCTCTATAGTGGAAGGAATAGGTCTCTGGATCTTAGACCTATTCATGACAGCCTCATCCTCATGGCCTAGGAAGCTCCCAAAAGAAGCTTTTTGTTTGTTTGTATGTGTATGTGTTTGTTTGATTGATTGATTGATTGATTGATTGATTGATTTTGTTTTTGCATTGCTGGAGATGGAACCCAGGGCCTTGCACAGCTCAACTAGGAAGCATTATATCTATTCCTAATAAAATTATCTTAGAGTTATGATTTTCATGTATGAGTGAAGGCTAGGGAGTAGAGGGAGAAAATACTTAGACTATATCAGTGGGAAACAGTTAGGGAAAACGGTTAGGAAAGTTTACAGTAGTCTAAATAGGTGGTGTAGTCTATATGTTTTACAGATAATATAAATATAATATTGTTCATAAATTAATGTTAAATGAGAGATGATGAGAAAAAGAAAATTCAAATGTACTTTTATTCAGCACCCGACATCATTAAATGATTGGGAAGACAAAGAAGAGCAACTTAGAATAAGGTTAGAGTTTGGTTTGGAGGCTAGCAAAATGACTCAATGGACAAAGATACTTGTGGTCAAGACTGACAACCTGAGTTCAATTGCTGGGGCCCACATAGTGGAAGGAGCGAAATTACTCCCCAAAATTGTCTTCCGACCTTCACACCACACTATAGCACATGAGTGTATGTACGCAGTCTGTAAATACACAAAACTGTACAAATGAAACTTAAAAGGAGTTTGCTGGGGACAAGTTTAAGTTGAGGTACCCATCTACATTTTAAGTAAGCATGTTATTTTATCATAGTGAAGAAAACAAAGTCTAAAATCAAAAATTTTATCACAATAAACTTAATTCTTTGAAACAGCTATGAATAAAAAAAAATCTTTTAGTAATTCACAGAATGGAAACCATTACAAAGAGTATGGTCCGTCTGGCAGTCTTTCGGCATCATTAATCTTCATGGCTAATGGTCTAGTTATGAAAGGATTCTGAAGAAATATTAAAACTCTAAAAATTTATAACTGATCTGATTAGAAAGTCTTTCTGGTTGGGTAGAGAAGATAAAGTTGACAGGAATAAAAAGTTAAATCTAAGAAATTATATGATGGACTGTACAAGTAAAGGTGAAACTTTAGTTGTCCATAATAACAAGCACATTCTGAGTAAGTGGAATTCTTAGCCACTAATTCAAATTTGTACTGAGAACCAACTTTAGTGCTACAGTCATTTGTTGAGGCCTTGCATTCACAGAAGGCACTACTGGGCACAGTGCAGGTATGCCATGAGTGAGAGAGAAGTCCTCTAGTGGTTTATTGAATTATATCCAAGAAGTAAAATGTTTCCCTTTCGTCTAAAAATTCCACAAAAACACCCAGAGCCCCCAAAGAAGCCATAGCTCTAGGTGAGCACTGCAGATCAGTGGGAGAGTACTTCTCCAGCAGGTGCAAGGCATTATGGGGAAAATACACTCCACAAGTTGGAGACCACATATTAGTCAAAGTCAAAAGACTCCAGAAATCCTTTAGAAGGAGTTGTTTGGTTCTATGACCATTATCAAGTGTTCAGAAGACCACCACATAAGGTCTGGCAGTTCATTATATAGGACCTACGTTCATGTATATGTCAGCTCACAAATAGAAAAAGCTTAGGCAGAACAAGTTTCCAGGGTCATCAACATATAAATAAAGTATTTCAGGATGCTGGTTCCCAAACGCAGATCCTGGGCTGAATCCTACTCAACAAGGATAATCACAGGGTAGAACTAAGAATTGCCTTCCAAAGCAACCCTCCATTGAAGACATCAGAAGCCTGCACCCTTGGCCTTAAGGAGAGGTGCAAGTCACTTCCCTCAGTTCTGCAAGCAAAGAGGAGTTGCTGCCATCATGGGGAGGTAGGCTAAGCTTAGGCCTGTTCTGAAGCTGTGTCCAGAGCCCACTAGTCAATATGAACTTGTTGAGCTGGTATGGACTTGTTGAAGTTCCAGCAATGACTGGAAATGAACCAGCTCCAGCACTGTGTGGCCTTAATTGTGTAACTTCATCTCCCCAGGCCTTAATTTCTTTATCTGTTGCAAAGGAATAAGATTTACTTGATAGTGTAGTTACTAAAGGTTGTTTATTATTCCAGCTATAATTTTTATTTTCTTTATTATGGAACCCAATGTAATTATTTTATTTTTAATTTTTAAATATTTCAATGTAAATTAAAATGTTGTTCATTATTGTTCCCAACCATTTGGAAGACTCTATGTTTAAAGTCCTTCTAGAAAAAAGTCTATAGCCCTTCTAATACTTCCCAATAGCTTCATGGCCTCAAACCATTCACAGTGCAATCAAACTACACAGGAGCCAAGAGGCCTCCCTGGGCCTCAGCTTTTCCTTCTGTATTTGTGTTGTTCTGATTTGAAATGGTGGCAGCACATTAATTTGAAGAGATTCTCTTGGCTCTGCCACATTAGGAGTATCTAACAGAGAAGGGCCTAGGAAGTCATGTGTAAAAAGAAGAGAAGGTGCTCGAAGCTAGAATGAACATACCAGAATTTCTGATGATCGTCTAAAATTCGGCTTGGGCATTAGCACTCTTTTAAAGCTCAGGTTGAGACCTGTCCTGGGATCTTGCTCTGGACTCCCCTCCACAAGGACTGAGGAGTCCTTGTCGTCTATATTGAAAGAAGTAGGAAGAGAGGCTTGAAGCAACAAGTAGAAAAAAATAGGTGAAGTTTATTATACAGCAGTATAAAGTACTCTTAGGGTAAGAGTATGTTAGTCCTGAGATTTGCAAGAGAAAAACCAGTGCTACAATTCTGAGCCAAATTTGAAGCAAGCTTTAATTAAATACTGACCAGGATGGGCTCTGGTCAGGTCCACTCTCTGGAATCCCAGTAAATGGCATCGAGTCACATGCTGTAGGGGCTTTTTAAGGGCAAAACCATGCCACCGCCTTATTTCCCATGTGGTTTTGTTGTTATTCAAGAACTACAATTCCCAGTGTTCCAGGATGCTACCTTGTCCTTGGGCTGGTGAGGCTTACAGGTGGGGACCTTGACTCCTACATGCCACCCCTTGAGTTGTAACATGGATAAAAATCCTTGACTCTGTGATGGGTACTCGTTTATTTTGGGATCTAATATCAGCTTCAGAGTACCCAGACAGAAATTATCACTTAGCTGATGCAAGAGCCAACAGTAATTAGCAAGCGCAGAAGGGCCAAATGCCTTGTGATTTAGAGTTACTAACTAGAAGGAGCCTGGAAATGAACAGGACACCAGTCATTTATTTCACCTCAGGTCCCATTTTTGTAATATGTCTTTGAATACAGCCAGACTATAATCCTGAATGGTTTATATAAAAATAGTAATGTATTCTTAAAGCCATGTAACATCTCTTTTCTCTGAATAAAGCAGGCCGAGTGCCCTATCATATTGTGGAACTATTTCAGTTAATGAACCTACCTGTTGATAAATCTAGGCCCCCTTTCCAGGCATGCCAATCGGCATTACAGGTAGCCATTTTGTTCCCTATGCCAAGGAGTTTCCTTTTGACTTTGCATGTCAGCAAGGGACCACACGTTCTCTTTGTAAGCATTTCCAGCTGAAACTGCAGCATCATTGTCAGGGGCCAGGAAGGCTGAAAAGCTGGTCAAAGGCTGGGCAACTGGGTATTTATCTGGTTAGCTGACCCAGATGAAGAGGCAGGGAGCAGTCATGTATGATGGGCTGGTTTACATCAGCTTTCAGCAAATCCAGAGCACAGCAGTTTGCAATCCACAGGTGATCCCTGGATGGTGTCTGTCAGCCAAGCGGAAACCTTCTGAGACAAATATAGGCTAAAGACACAAGTTACAGTTTAGAAACTTGAAAGAAAATCTTATGTTTGGAACTTTCAGACCCTTAATCTTAGTACTTGGGAAAGGGTAGGGGTCTCAAGACTAGGAAAGAGACTCTATTCTCAGGATAGGCAGGTGGGAAGACAAGCTGTATTTATCTGGAATCCATTTGGCTTGTGGCAGGTAGATGCAAGTTTATGAATTCTTTGACTCCCTGAAGCTTACATGAATTTTTAGCTTATAAAAAGAGATAAAAGTTCTAGATATATTAACCTGTACAGAACTCCACATTGTAAAGTAGCTAGAGTAGACTCACACCTTCGAATCTTAGCAAAAACTATTGCTTGGGTTAGGAAGCATGAGCATTTTTGCCTCTGTCCAGAGAGCTAGAATGGGGAGCATCTTTAAGTCTATATTTAGACAATCAAAACATTTTTAAATCTTGAACTTGTGACTGAATAGTAAGTAGTCAGTGTTCTGCAAGCTTATCAGAACTCCACTGATCAATGTTAAAACTCCAAGTTTTTGAAATCATAGTATAATGGTAACATAAAAGGAATGAGGAATCTAAAACATTTTCCATTTTCACAGGCCTTAAAACATTTTCTTATAGCATCAGAACTTCATTAAGCTTTCATACCTTCAGACCTTTATATACCTTAGAACATTTCATTTCCATCTAATTATTTGTCAAAAACATGAGAAGTTATTGAGAACAGTCATTTCAAGGTACGTTCACTTAGTGCAAAGTTCTGCCTGAAACCCGTTTGTCCTTTCATATGAATCCTGTTAGCAAGGCAAACCTGCCTGCCTTTCCTTAACAAGAGACCTAGTAACTTTAGATAAAGTGATAAGGTGGCTGAAGTCTTGGAGGTAGAAGCTGATTTTCTGCTGCTGACAAAGCTACAGTTAGTGTGGTCATAAACGCAATCAGAAATCTGAGAAGGATGAATTACAGCAGGAATTACAATCCAAATGGCCTATGTATCAACTACACTGACAGATGAGTCCATTACCTAAGTGGCCATCCAGGCTCTTGTGGACTCTATGGCTTTGTTTTGGAGGCAGAGATACCAAGGTAGCATCAGTCTTCGGTCGCCCAGCTTGAGAGGCTTTCCTGTGGAGGAGGAACATGGGAAGAACTGGCCTTACTTTGTCTAAGCAAAGCAGGGCAACCAGCTCTCCAGTGCCCTGATTATCTACAGTGTGAGCTGAGTCCTGGCAGCAGGTGATTCATTGAGGGAGTTTTTCCCAGTGGTTAGCTTTAATGAAATCGAAGTGGAGCCAACATAGCACCCCATCAACTTCTCAGAGATCTTAAGCAGGAGGTCACTGCTAGGAGCTGGGGTCTCTGTCATAGTAAGCTTAAACATCTTAAATTCCATATTCCATATTCAGAAGATCCTGTTTAAAGACCATTATCTATTAAGTATATATAAGCTGAACAACCTTTCCTTGTTTTTTTTTGGGGGGGGGAAGGGGACTTTTGTTTTTGTTTTTGTTACTTGCTTTAGGTTACACATTGAAAACATATACAGGAGGCTAAATAAAGCTTTTTCTATAGTTAATTTCATTAGTACTTGGCGTGGATACAAGTATAGTTCTGAACATATTAAAGCTTAATCATATTGGCCAGTTTATAACAAAAATAACAATTTCTAAATTGAAGCTCTTCTTATGAACAGTCTGCAGGAAGACTGGCAACTTTACTTTCCTTGTCCTTATATCTTGTGCCATTATGGAACGTAACAGTGTCTTGTAGGACTCAGTTTAGCAAAATAACCACAGCTTAACAATGTTAGCAAGAACAAGGTGGTTAGACATACATCCTTAAATCAGACTCTGTTAGTCTGAGTAGATCTTAGGTAAGGAGAGACCCTTCTGCTAGACTGCTTAGGTCATTGTCTTGCTGCATGACTCAGACTTGATGCTTAATGTTTGGCACTCATAGCCGTGGCCCTAATTTTTAGCCTCTCACTTATGTACTTATCAATGTCACATAGTTATTAAGACATCATAATAAATATTCTATAAATTTGAAATGTCACATAGCCTTTTAAGCTTACATATTTTTCAAAGTTGTTCCTGAATATGCAGGGTTTATTGTTGTTGTTTTCATTTAAATTTTTGGTAAAACTCCAAAATTACCTCTTTAAGTTTAAAATTTCTCAATCATGTGTTCCTACAACATCAAAAATAAAGTACCTGTTTACTTTAAGAGTGAAGATACAGGCTACAGCATAATCTACACAAGGCAAAGCCAAGCTCCAACAGTGTTGGCTTTTCTAGGGAGCTTGGGTCATTCTCTGGTCTCACCCTTGGCAGTATGTATAGCCTGCCTTCTAGAGTCTAGGAGGCTCCATGACTCTATGTCTTTAAAGCCAATACTATCTGGATTACTCTTATGTTACAAAATTTGGCTACCAGTAAGGTACACTCTTATATATTAACACATGGAGGAACATCTTTAATACCTTATTAAACAAGCATTGTTTTTAAATCCTACCTTTTATAAACCTTGTTTTCAGGATGGGACTGGAATTATCACACACACAAAAAAAAATCTATTCTTGTCCAGACTATCTCAGAGACCTGTTGTCTCCTTGGTCAGCCCATACCACATAGTTGCCCATAATCAAGATGGTAGTGAAGCCGTCTTTCCTCTCCAACCCTAGCAAAGACGGCTAACAGCCAAGTGGCTGCCTAAAGATGGCAGCAAGCCACGTATTGCTTATATCCCAAAATTAAATCATGTCATATCATTACTTTAATATTATCTATGCGTAGATTTCTAATTATCAACCCATTTTGTAAGTTTTAAATTAACATTTGTTACAGGTCTTTCAGATTTTTTTTAAACATAGGAAGTTCATATAATAGTTTTAAGCAAGTAAATGAAACCAACAATTCCTGTAGCTGTTCTGCTTTGCCGTTCTTTCATAGCTCTTGACTCCAGACATAGAGACTTTAAAAACATGCTTGGTTCTGGAAAAGGGTGAGCCATAACCCCATTCTAGAGCCAGCTTTTCACTAAAGTAGAACAACATAAGCTAACTTTAATATTATCCATATTGGATAATGGATTTGGATTCCTCTTACATTAGTTCCTGTGGTCAGAAAGCTCAGAGATAAATTCTGAGCCCTAGGAGCTGGCGGCACATTCAAAACCAGTCGGAGATACACCGTGGCCACCGTACATTCAACTGAGCCCGATGCAATTCTACCTCAGCTTCCTGTTTGCCACAAAACTTAGAGGCACATCAGAAGTCGCAGACCCATCCATACACACAAAAGAGACAGAGAAATTGTTTCTACCTCCTCCAGTGCTAGCTGCAAGAGAGAGCCACGCTGGTAGCTGCTGGAGTAAATGGTTACAAGGCATGGTGCTTGAGCTGCAGCTGTAGCCCACGTTCACATGGGTGCTGCAGCTGCAGTGCTGAAGAAGGGCAGCAGCAGTGGGACCCACCTACAAGCTTAAGCACAGGGGATTCTCTTCACAGCTGCCCATTGAGCCCCAACCCTGGCCCGTGGCATTGCACTCTGCAACATAACGCTATCAAACTCCATGTCCCCAAAGCACCGGCCATTTCTGGAGTGACCTTTGGAGCAGTGATCTAGCTTATCAGTTTTATCATCCATCCAGTCAGTCACCTTGAGTCTGAAAGACAGGTACAGATAGAAGACAAGGACACAAAGCCAAAATGATAACAACAACAGCAACAAAACCCCACAAGATTATATCAACAATTGGAGTCATTTAGAGGTCCACTGGTCTGACCAAGAGAAACTCTCTTCACAAATACAAGGCTGCTCTATAGCCCTCCCAAAACCCAGATGCTAGGAACCCATCAGTAGCCAGTCCTCTCTGAGTTCTCCTTGGCTCCTGGGTACATGCCACACCTCTCTAAACACTCAGCTTGACCCCCAGTGTCATGGGATGCCCCTATGTTTCCTCAGCTCTGTTGTGCAGCCTAGATGTTAGAATCCTGTTGACAGGCGCCAAGGTGCCAGGCCTGGAATACTACTTTAGCTTCTGGTCTGACCAGGGAGTGCTAAGTGTTCTGAGGCAGGTCAGAAGAGAAAAACTGGTAGGGAACTTCAATTACCAGGAAACAGCCAGTGAGCCTTGTGATGTTTCCCTTTGTCCTGAATGGGTGTGGCGGTGTGGGGCTCATGGACTGTGCCTCCAGGGATATTGGCATGGGACTATCGAGATGGAGCAGGTTCAACCCTGGGTAATCTCAAACTTGAGTTTTAAAACCTCACACGGCGAAGAGAACCCCTGACTCAACTGCCAGGCTGCAAAACCATCTTGGCCAAGAGCTGGCCCAGCCACCGAGCAGCCATGAGCTTCTGTGTTCTCTGCCTGCCCCAGTGCCGATCTAGCTGTTCCCAGAGCAGCCACACAACTCACCACCTGACCCTTGGAGTCCTGAGCTCCCCACTGCCACCTGGCCTGGTGCTCGCAGCCCAGCAAAAAGAATAGTAACACTTACTGGAGAAAAATCTCCTTTTCCCAAACCGTAGCTGGACCAGAGATCTTGTGACACAGATTTTATGTCATTCCCACCCACCCCAGCTCACTTGGGACCCAGCACTTCATCCTTTTCCACCGAGACTGATGGTGAGATCTTCTGTCTCCATACCCCAGTGGCGGCATCCAGGAGCTGTTTCCGGAGACGCAGAACCACATAGGACCATGTTGCATAGACCTCATCAAATCCTCTCTGTTGCCAGATCGGGATACTCTGTAACCAGAACCCAAAAGCCAGGCAGAAAAATAATACAGGAAGCTTTAAAAATATATATTATTAAAAAAAAAAAAACCTTTTATGACTTACCAAAAGGATGCTTCCATAAAAATGCTTGCTATCTCCTTTATCAAGCATGGCCATTCACTGCAAAGGGCAGGGGTATCTGACAGCCTGGAGGCGTGCCCCAGAGCTTTGAATTAATACCCCACAGTGCGCACCCTGAGGCAGCAGCATACCAGTCCTGTGGTGAAAAGTCTAGCTCCAGAATTCGAGTTGGAATGTCTTTTTTTTTTTTTCTCATCTTACTGGGTCTCTAAATGTTAATCTTCAGATTCATGAGAGAGAAAAAACAGTTGCACAATTTTTAGCCAAATTTGAAACAAGGTTTAATTAAATACTGAGGTATGGACTCTGGTCAGGTCCACTCACTCTCTAGAATCCCAGCAAGTGGTAAAGAGTCAAGTGTTGTAGGGGCTTTTTAAGGGCCAAACCATGATTTCCCATGTGGCTTTATTATTTTTCAAGAACTACAGCTCCTAGCAATCCAGAAAGTTACCTTGTGTGTGGGCAGGTGGGGTTTACAGGTTGACTTTGGCTCTTACGAGGGGGCAGTGGCCAAAATAACTCCTGCAAAGAAAAATACTCTCACCAGGTCAGGGTGACAATGGCCAGAAACCACTGTATCAACTTATGTTTTTAGGCAAATTTTGTAAAAGCACTTGCTGACCTGAGTTTGGTTCCAAGGAGCTGCTTAAGGGCAGAAGGAGAGAACTAATTCTACACACTTTCCTTCTGATCTCTACCTGTGTACCATGATATGCATACCTGCACACCACTGTGTGTGTGTGTGTGTGTGTGTGTGTGTGTGTGTGTGTGTGCATAACACACAGGTAATGCATACATTAATAAATTAATAAAATACTTTTTTTTACACTTCTAGAATTGACAGATTTCCTGAAGTTTATTTTACTGTCTAAAGATTGACAAACCTATGGACTGACTCCATTCATTATTATTATTATTATTATTATTATTATTATTTATTAGTATTATTGTTATTAGTATATGGGTAGTCTGCCTGCATGGGTAGTCTGTGCACCACCTTCATGCAATGCCTCAGGAGCCCAAAAGAGAATGTCAGATACCGTAAGGCTGGATTTACAAATGGCTGTGAGCCGCCATGTAGGCTCCAGCTCCTCTGTAAGAGCCACCAGTGTTCTTAACACCTGAGCCATCTCTCCAATCCCTTGACTTGATTCTTATAAGACAGGGCAATAGTATAAAGTCTTTTTATTTTTTTTTATCTTTCACAGGATAATGATCTTATAAGGCGTGGGGCCACTGGAACCAGGTTTAGGGAGTTGTCCAAATGGCTTTCCTGACAGGACTTGGGTCCCAGTCCTCTGACTAAAAACTAGAGTCCTACCATTCCTGTCCCTGCTTATATGAGCAGTTGATTGAGGGGAGAGCGGGGCAGTGTTTCAGCCATAATATCTTACTGGCTACCTAATAAGACCTCCTCCAAGGAGGGTGACATCTAGGCTGTTGAAGCCATTCCTTCAATGCGAACTCCCATCTTTCAGACCTAGACTTAATGTCTCCACAAACCCAAGAACAAAAAAAAAAAAAAAAAAAAACACTAGAAATTGTTCCTAAGAAACCAGAAAGTTCCCTGACATGTCTGGGATGACCTGCCCTAACCTAGCTAAGTCATGGTTTGGTATATATGAGCTGGACTGGAGTAATAGAAATCTCAAAACTACAGTGGCTTCAGTGAGTAGAAAGGTATCGTGCATAGGCAGGGGCAAGCAGAGTTTCGCAGTTAACAAGAAAACCTCTTCTGTCTTTTTTGCAGACCGCGTGCGCACCATCCCCATCCCTGCGGG
Source organism: Psammomys obesus (assembly GCF_907164565.1). Classification (NCBI taxonomy): domain Eukaryota; kingdom Metazoa; phylum Chordata; class Mammalia; order Rodentia; family Muridae; genus Psammomys; species Psammomys obesus. Next base: position 2,118,234 of record NW_026585686.1, on the reverse strand, counting down.
CAGGGGGGTGGGTGTTGGTCTCCCTTTAGATGAGGCCTTTGTAATTGCATACATCCGTCTGTATCTACCCCATTGGCCATCATTCAGTCCAGTGGCTGTGTCTGCTTTCAGAGGAGTTTGCCAAATATAGCCTATACAGAAGAAAAAAAAAAAAAAAACATGTACCATGCTAAAAACTGAGGGCCCTTAAAAGGGAAGGGACAAATACTTGGAAAAAGCCAATAGTCTGTGCCCCGGGAGGCCTCGTTCCTGCCGCAAGCAGCCAGATTATAACTATTAAGTTCCATGTAAACAAAGTGTTTTACTGCGGTCCCCCTGAAAACCACTGACATGAGGCTATTTTTCTTGCATACCAGATTTCAGCGCCTCCAGCTCCCAGTGCCCTTAGAAATCACCAGTCCAGATGAGTTCTTCAGAAAGCCAGCCCCTAAATCTCACATTGCCCAGTGTGGTTGAGTGAGTGCTCCCACACTGAGGGAGAAGACAGTCTTTTTTTTTTTTACTCTGCAAATTAATTTTTTTGGGTCGATTCTGATGGCAGGAGGTCGCTCTTGCTCATTCTGGAAGCTGCACAGATTATTTTCATTGGATCATAAATATGTTGAACACTTTATTATACTAAACTTTTAAACCAGTTTTCTTGAGTAGCTACAAATCACAGTTCAGAGGCAAATTTCTAAGATTCCAGGGCTCCTGAATTCCTGGATGCTCAAGTTAAATACCTGAGATTATGAGCGGAGGGTTACAAAATTCACTGCAAAGACAAGAAACGAAGCCCTTTGGCTGGACTCCTAGTTGTATTTTTAAAAAAAAAACAATCAAACCAACAAAAAAAAAAAAAAAAAAAAAAACTTACTATTCACTCAAACAAGAATAAGGTAGTGGTCAGGATCCTTGCCTGTGCTGACCCTTGACCCTTTTTGCTTCCCCAGTGTTCCAGGACCTGTGGAGGAGGGGTTCAGAAACGGGATGTTCTTTGCAAACAACGAATGGCTGATGGCAGCTTCCTGGAGCTTCCGGAGACCTTTTGTTCAGCCTCCAAACCAACCTCCCAGCAAGCATGCAAGAAAGACGACTGTCCCAGTGAGTGGCTTCTCTCAGACTGGTCAGAGGTAGGTATGCTCCTCAGGGAAAGAGAACACAAAGCATGGAAGGGAAGAGAAGTCACCCCAAACACATGCATTGAAAAGAGACCAAAAAGCTCTCCAGACGGTGTGAATAGCACTTTGTAATGCCATTGGCCTGTAACATATAGGATGCGTAACAACTAGGCTATGGGGACCTGTTTCACTACGGAGACCAAGGCTGTGTAGCCAGCCCTTCCTTAACAACTGAAAATCAGAAACCTGCAATTATAAATGAGGTTCCCCCTCGAACAAACCCGGAACACAAGGTTCTTCACCTCTTTCTCCAGCTAGCCCCCTCCTCCTCCTGACACTCCCACTCCCATGTCCTACTCCCAGATGTTTCCAGTCTCTGCTCAGGAAGGGCAAGGCCTCCCTGGTCCTTCTCTTCCAAGTTTCTGGACAATAAAGGATGTGATTTATTAGGAAAAGAAGGCCAAGGAAATCCTGCCTCTTTACTGTAAGTTTCCTGACTCTAAAACTTGAACAACTTCCCAGCAAGAGCACTTGATTTCCCCCATTGCTGTGCACTTAGGGACGTGAAGGCTCAGTGCTCACAGCTCCAGATGGTGTTAGGGTACCAAACGAACACCTCCACCTAACCTGCTTCTCCAAGTAATTCTTGTTCTGACACGGCACGAATTCATTTGCAACTGGATTCAAAGATTCAGCTCATCCTTTTTCAGCCTCTAGAATTTCTTTGAGTCACCCTTAACTACCCAGGTCCAAAGACCTGTTTGTCTTCCACAAGAGAAGTCTAAAAGTCATTGCTGAACAAGCAAACTCAGCAACTGGCAAACAGATTGCTGCATCCAAATCATATGCAAAACCTTTCTCTTTCTTGCCTAGAAGCATCCAGATTGGCTTTCGGAACCCATGGTCGTTTTAGTCTATAATCTACTGGAGCTGCTGATGGTTGAAAAGTGTGTCTCACAAACACTTAACTTCCAGACAGAAAAGTCCAGATGCCCAGCCTCTCAGCATGGAATTCTTACCTTGTACATTTTCAGCTTGTTTGGAGTTCATCTGATGGTGCCTGCTGAGGGCATTGGGGTTGTGAAGGAGCCAATATTCCCATCATAATTTATCAGCAAAATTACCTCTAGCTGTGCCTCACCCCAGATTATTCAGAACAGAAAGGAAAATGGTTATTTTTGTTTTTTAGAAACCATTTGTATTTCAGCAGGAAACAAGAATGGGAGAGTAGAGGGGAAAAAACGTGCATGTATAAATGTGTGTGCACAGACATGTTGTTGCTGGTTTTCCTAGGAGACTGTTGATTTGGGTGATGTTATATATTTTTAAAACATACTAAAAAATGCCAGCACAGAAAAGAGCCCTGGTGTGTGTGCCAAGTGGCCGTAGTCAAGACAACCTCCTGGTAAAGTGTCTTTTGGGTGATGGGCTGTCATGGATGGACAGTGGAGAAGGGAATATATATGTATAAGAACTGCCACCCCCTCCATCCTCCTGACATCTGTGGCCTTTGGAGGATGCAGAACACAGAACATTCATGAAAAGTGATTTTCTAGAAAGCCCTTTGTGGTTTAAGCACCAAAGAAAGGATCCACTGAGCTGGACAGCAGTAAGTAAAGCAGATCTTTAGAATAGGATCTAGTAGAGTTAAGAGTTCAGAAACACAGACAAGCAAACCTGGCCCCAAACTCTGACCCTGTCTCCTAGTGACTGCATAACATGAGGCTCATTGCTTAATCTTTCTAACCCTTAGTTTGATTGTCTTTGAAATGGACATAACAACGTCCATCATGTAGGCAGAGCTTTGATTAAATGAGAAGTACTTATGTCTAGTTAAACTCAACTCTTGTTATGATGGTGGGTCTCTATCTTCTGGGATCACTTTCAGGAGAAAGAAGAAACTAGGTAAGCACTCCATTGCCTTCAGTGGCTGGGCTCAGGGCTGTAGTCCAGTTCCCTCTCAGGCTTGGCTGCTTTCCCCAGGGGGGAAAAGGCCACATGTGGGAAACTAGGAGGAGTTAGCCCTTATCTAAATCTCTGAGCTATCTGGGCTGGTGAATGGAATTGCAGGCATTGAGGAGAGGCCGGGAATGGTGAGATCTAACCTCCCAATCACAAGAGCAGCTCTGGGCTTCTTGGCTACCAGCCTAGCTTCTAAGTTCAGTGAGGGAGAGAAGGAAGTCATGGGGTGTGACAAAATAGAACAGTGTATATCATCTTCTGGCTTCCTCACATGCAGTAAACAAATCAAGCGCGCATGCACACACTATTTTTAATTCTAAAACAAAATGAGAACTGTGTGGTTGAAATAGGAGTGGGATGACAGGCCTCCAGTGGTGGGTGTCCCCATCCCTGAGAAGCAGCCCCTGCATCACCTCCTCACCATGGTAACCAGGGACTTGGCTTCAGCTTGGCTTCCCTGCTTCAGAGGTGTGGGGCTGGGTGCTAGAGATGACACTACCACAGTCGCAGCTGACCTCGGCCTGCAGTCTGGCTCTTGGTCTGTTTTTCTACTTGACCAAACTACAATGGCCATGTTAAGCTATCAGGCTCCTTGCCTCATGCCTCCTGATCCTTGGATCTGTTACTGTCATTTAATTTAAGTTCAAGCAGGTGTCAGATAGAATCTGGCATCCGTGATCATCAGGCAACACAAGCAGGGGTTTGCTCTCAGCCTGCACTGGTCCTCGGCATCTTGAATTTCTCTTGGGGTGGCAGATGTCACAGTCACCTGTCCCACGGATCAGTGTCACTTCAACATCCTCACATATAAACCTTCAAAGTGTGGGATAGTTTTCTGTTGTTTTTATTGTCATTTTTCCAGTGGCATGCTGCCATGACCCAGGTTCAGGCCTTCACCCTCTCAGGCAGGGGCTGTCGAGGCCCTCCATTCTGTCCTGCCTCCCTTCCCTCCCCTCGGCACAGGGTTGCCAGATTCACTTCCTCAAACACCTCTTTCGTCATGTCACTCCCCCTTCATGGATTCCCAGTGTTCTGTGGACCAATTCCAAACCTGTCTGAAAACGAAAGGTCTCCAAAGTCCTCCTCACATTCCTTCCTGCACTCACCTCCGCCACTAGTCGGTAAAACTGGCTTGGGTTTGTCCCAAGCCCACACTGGTCTTGTGCACTGGTTTCTTTTACTTTGTTTTAGGACTTTCTCTGCTTGGCATCCTTACCCCACCCAGACCCTCCCCATCGTCAGAGCAGAGGTCAGGAAAACCCATACGTTTTATAGTATCTAAAAACCTGCCTTCTTACTGGTACACTTCTACTAAATTCCTTAACTACTGTGTCTTCTTTCGACAACCTTACTGACATAGAATTGACCTATCACAAAATTCAATTTAGCTTAATAGTCTAGAGGTTTGTCTATGTTGTAGCACAGATAAGTACTATGTTTGTTTATGTGGATGGATAATATTCCGTTAATATACTTCCTTTATTCATTCAACAATTTAATGGGCATTGAGTTGTTTCTACTTCTTGGTTATTAAAAGTAGTTGAATGTTGTTAAACAATAGCAGTGCAGCTGTGACTATCTTCATGTAAGTCTTTGTATGGATATGAGCTTTCATTTCTCTGAGGTAGACACCTATGAGTAGAATTCCTGGGCCCTAGAGTAAACTTTCTTTTTATCAAAACTAATAAACCCATTTGCCTGGAAGTGGATGGCAGGGAGCATATCATTTTATATTCCCACCAACAATGTATAGGGTTGGGGGTTGGGGGTAGGGGTAGTAGGGTTTTCATTTTTTTTCTCCAGCCTCACCAATACTTACTATTGTTATTCTTTCTAATATGGTCATTCCAGTATTTGTGAAGTGATATGATACCTCATTGTCATTTCGATTGACTTTTCCCTTTACTTTACTTCCTTTTACTTTAATTTACTTCCTTTTTAGTGGTGCAGTTGACTTTTTGTCTCCTTGTTTGAAAGACCATTTCTAGAGCCTAGACATTTCACCCGGAACAAAGTAGATTGGCAGCACTTATCCAACGGGAAGCATATCATTTATTGGGTTTGGGTGTCTTTTCTTGTAGTCTCTTATTTAACTCACAGACTTGTAAAATAAGCATAAAAATACAAACAGTGCCGAGAGCGTCAGTGGCTGTCCAACTATTGGAAAACTGAGCTAAGACTTGAACATAGGACTCTGTGTTTATATGACTGTATAAAACCTAAAGCCACATGTATCTAAGAATGGGTTAAATGCTCATAGGAACCCTTACAATTCAGAGTAATGCAGAGTGTTTGGAGGGCAGAGTATGGCTGCAAGACACATATTCTTTTTTTAATATATTTTTTTATTTATTACAATTAATTCACTTTGTATCCCAGCTGTAACCCCTACCCTTGTCCCCTCCCAGTCCCGCCCTCACTCCCTCATCTCCTCCCATGCCCTTTCCCCAGTCCACTGATAGTGGAGGACCTCCTCCCCTTCCATCTGACCCTAGCCTATCAGGTCTCATCAGGACTTTATTTCATAGTTTTTCTCTGTGGCCTGGTAAGGCTGATCCCCCAATCCCCGCTCAGGTGAAGGTGATCAAAGAGCCAGCCGCTGAGTTCATGGCAAGGCAGATATTCTACATTATTGTAAATATTTCTCTTTCGGTGGCTGATGCTTTTTTGGGCATATCATAGTGAATTTATGGGACCACACAAAACAACCGTGAGACTCTAGTCCACTGGTTCTCAGCCTTCCTCATGCTGTGACCCGTTAGTACAGTTCCTCATCTTGTGGTGACCCCAAACCATAAAAATATTTGTTGCCACTTCATAACTGTAATTTTGCTGCTGTTATGAAACATGATGTAAATATCTGATGTGCAGGGCTGCTGACATGCCCCCCCCCCCCCTTTGAGAGGGTCATTCACCCTGCAAAGGGGTTGTGACATGTGACACACGGGGAGGGACCTGCTGCTCCAGTTAATGGGACTTTCATACGTTTATCCTTTCTTCCTCCACCAGTGCTCTGTGAGCTGTGGGGAGGGCACCCAGACTCGAAGTGCCATTTGCCAGAGGGTGCTGAAAACCGGGGTCTCCACGGTTGTCAATTCTACCCTGTGCCCTCCCCTGCCTTTCTCTTCCTCCATCAGACCTTGTATGCCGGCAACCTGTGCAAGTGAGTACGTTGGGGTTCTGGGAGTGGGATATGGAAGCCCATACGTAACAGCAGCCATAGCCATTAGGCAAGGATCTCCCCTGAGCCCCAGAGCAGCGGGCATCGTGGGACAGCAGAGCCTAAGGACAGCTGCGGCTGGAGTGCCTAGATGGAGATGAAAAGGGACTCTTAATCACTCAGTGTCCAGGTGGAGTTCTCCTCTCCCCTGGAACAACAGCTTGCAAGGGTAGAGCAAAGGTCACCCCTCTGGCATCCTGAGGTCTGGAAACCGAAGGCTGCTTATTCCTAATGAGGTCTAATGTTATCCAACCTGGGGTTTAAAACTGCTCTAAACACACTTGCTCTGCGTAACATTAATCCCTAGAGGTATAACACTTCTGAGCTCCCCTCACATTACGGACCTCGTTCTTTGCATAGCCTAGAAGGGTAGACAGTTAACAGGGAAATGCACTTCTCTTTGTCCTCTGCCCGCCTCTCTTTACATGCTTTTTTAAATGCTTTAAGTGAGAACTGCCTTCCTTCTGGGCTCTAAGCACCTCCACCTCTTCAGTTCCTGTGGGGCTGCCCCATACCACAGACCTCATTAGTGCTCTAGGTTTTGAAGGTGGGATAGCCCAGTGATCCACAGTGGTAGCTAGCTCCTTCCGGGTCCACAGGCAGTGGTAAATGACAGTCCTGGCCAAAATTAACAGAAGAGTTCTTGCCCCTTGGTGCTTTTTGCCCCCTAACCTCTCTAGTGGCCCTGTCTGACTCTGGCTTTTCCCTGCTCTTGGTTCTTTCTCCTTCGGTCCTGCATCCCTCTCAAACCAGGGCCTGGAAGGCCTTCCACCAAGCACGGCCCTCACATCGCAGCTGCACGGAATATATACATCCAGACCCGCAGGCAGAGGAAGCTGCATTTCGTGGTGGGAGGATTCGCTTACCTACTTCCCAAGACTACCGTGGTGCTCCGGTGCCCCACTCGCAGATTCCGCAAGCCCCTCATCACCTGGGAGAAGGACGGCCAGCACAGCATTAGCTCGGCTCATGTCACCGTGGCCCCTTTCGGCTACCTGAAGATCCACCGCCTCAAGCCCTCAGATGCAGGCATCTACACCTGTTCTGCAGGGCCCGCCAGGGAGCAGTTTGTGATTAAGCTCATCGGAGGCCACCGCAAGCTGGTGGCCAGGCCGCTGAGCCTTTGGAGTGAGGAGGAGGAGGCCCTGCAGGTGAGGAAGGCCAATCCAAAGGAGGCCTTGCAAACCCACAAACACCAAAATGGCATCTTCTCCAACGGCAGCAAGGCCGAGAAGCGCGGCCTCACTGCAGACCCTGGGAACCGCTATGATGACATTGTGTCTAGGCTGCTGGAGCAGGGCGGCTGGCCAGGAGAGCTCCTGGCCTCCTGGGAGGTGCAGGACTCTGCCGAAAGGAACGCCTCCTCGGAGGAGGATCCCCATGCTGAACAGGCCCTCCTGCACCTCCCCTTCACCATGGTGGCGGAACAGAAGCGCCTGGATGACATTCTCAGGAACCTGTCCCAGCAGCCTGAGGAGCTACGGGACCTCTACAGCAAGCACCTGGTGGCACAGCTGGCCCAGGACATTTTCCGCAGCCACCTGGAGAGCCAGGACATGCTTCACAAGCCCTCTGAGCAGAGGTTCCCTCCCGTGGCCATCCCGCCCCACAAACGTGTTTCAAGCCTCAGCAGCTCCCTAAGGAGCTCTTCCGGGGAGGCCGGGGGCGGCTCCCGCAGGCCTCACCGCAAGCCCACCATCTTGCGGAAGATCTCGGCAGCACAGCAGCTCTCGGCCTCCGAGGTGGTCACCCACCTGGGGCAGACCGTGGCGCTAGCCAGCGGGACCCTGAGTGTGCTTCTGCACTGCGAGGCGGTAGGCAACCCGAGGCCTACCATCCACTGGACCAGGAACGGAGAAGCGGTGCAGTTCAGTGACAGGTGAGCCTCGTAGAGCCCTGGTCTGAGAAGGGTTGGGAAAAGGGAAGGAGGGCCCAGCAATCGCCCCCTAGCTCTCAGACCTGTTTCTACTAGACAGTGTTGAAGTAAAAAACAAAACATTTAATGTCTCTGAACAGAACGCTACCACCCAGAGATGGATGGCTTTGAATGTTGGGTAGAAGGACACCATTCCAAGCCACAGCCTTACTGCTTTTTCTGCCTCATGAGCTGAGCCATGGAAAAGCTTGGACACGGGCAGCATCTCTACATTTATTTAGTCTCCCAGAGACTCCCTGCAGGCAATCCTGTCCTCTGTCTGGGCTGAACCCAGCTGTTGTTCTCAGAAGTTTTTACCCTCTATTTGACCTGTGACCATGTATCCTAACGTCCCACGGGGTCTCCGCTTGGGTATGTTATTGTCGGGATGACAGCATGTCCTATGACTGGGCTCCTTGGACCAAAGCCATTCATGAAACTAAAATTACCAGTGGTAGTAGAAATAACCACCATGGCGTTTTTAGCGCTGCCGATGTACCAAGAACAGCGCTTCATTTTCAAAGCGTTCTCTGCAGTTTTGCAGTGGCTGGAGTACAGTGGGGTCCTGACAAATTGCCAGGCAACCTCCGAGGTCACTGGAACCTCTTTCACTCAGGTATGAGGGACCACAGAAGCTCAAAACCCAAATGCTGTGAAGGCAAGGGGAAAGGCTAGAGCACAGGCGCGCCACTATTGCCTGCACAAGCCACAGCTGGGTGCTCCTCAAATCGAGGTTCGGTGATCACACGAGTCAGAAAAGTGCTCTGTTAAGGCTAAACAGATGTGTTTACCACTGTATTTTATGTCTGTTTTTTTTTAATATATAACTTGATTTTTTATTATTATAAAGGTAATAAAATGGCTATAAAGCAATTCAGATGATATCCAAATCTATAAAGTAAAAAGTGCAACTTTCCCTTGTCCCCAGTCTCCCTCCCCAGAGACCGTCACTTGTAATGATTTGGTATACATCCTTTTAGAGTTTTTCTGTATTTTATTGTGTTATTTAAAGCCATACACGCTTAGGATTTGGGTTTTTAATGGGATGCTAGTTATGCCGAGAACTTTTGACTATCTTTTTATTTCATGTGTTTATAATGGTGTGTAGAGATCCATATCACCCTTTTAACAGCTGATTACTGTTCCTGAATGTGCTTTACAATTCCCCAACTGGAAATTATTTGGGGGTTTTCACTTTTCTTAACTTTTGTAAGCATCTCATTGTGTGTTCTCACTTTCAAAGAAGACAATGTCATGTACAATGCTTCCTGAATACTCCTCTGATCACACACAGAGAGAACAAGAGAAAGAGAGAGAGAGAGAGAGAGGAAAGGAGGGAGGGGGAAAGGAGGAGATGGAGAGGCTTAGTACTTTGAGAAACAATAAGAATTTCTGAACAGGCACTTGGCAAACTCTACCTTAGTGGGTGTTGAGAGTCTAGCTTCAGCAGCTTTAAGATGCAGAAGGATTAGTGGAATCTTGTTAGAAGACTCAACATGGTAGGCAGGTGCTAAGGATACGAAAGCTGGACCTTCGCCAACAGAGAGTAAGGCTTGGAGTCAGTCACCCAGGACAGTGATTGACACATGGTAGTATTGATAGAAATGCACCAGAGACTGTGGACAGACAAGGTGCATTGTTATTTACATATTTTTATATGTATCAGTGTTCGCCTGCATGTATATATGCACACTTGATGCAGTTTTTGCCACCGTGAAGATTTTCTTCCTTAGATCTAGCCTTGAAAATACTTGCATTGTCAATTAATTGCATGCAATTGAGAAAAAAACCTGAGGCTCTGTTTCCGATGTTTGACGTTATGGTGTTTGCAATTTGTTCTGCTAGCTACTAACAAATATGGCTGTAACTTGGCTTTCTATTTGGTGTGCCAAGTTCTAGTTGAGAAAGGAGAATAAATATATCTTCTTAGAGCATGCGTGAGTCATGGGGCCATCATGGGGAACACTTTGCTGTGAACTTTTTGTGACCCCTTTGATGTTGGGTGTCATTACTTGTCTTCATCACTTTGTCGTCATAGTTCAGAAATGCTCATTCAATTTCAGAAAGAGATGTGCTGAAATGTCCAGTGCTAGCGTTAGTTTAGTTAGTCTGTTTTTGCTTAGTGCCCAAATCCACCTTCCTAGGGGTCTGCAAGATCCAGCTGCTAGTTGCTCTGTTAGACTTCCCAAAATATTAAAGTATATAATAAATATCCTGGACGATCAAGAATAAGTCAATCCAGAAAGAGAGCCAAAACTTGACATGAGAGAAATTAGTTTTACCAAAGAATGAATAAAAATTCAGATACTATTAACCCGGTGTTACATGTAAACTTTAGTCCATAAAGTGAATTCACGTGATTCTTAGAAGCACATGTCAACTTCTCAGGCGGTAGTTTCCAAGATGGCCTGAGTGTATACTGTGGCAGCCTGGCTCACCGTGTTCCTCATTTTCCACTTTCCTGTGCGAGATACTGAGGAGAGTGGAAAGAAGACTCATTTCCCATTGATGAAACTCACGGTCTGTTTAGGAAACCAAAGGGATACAGGCAATATTTATCAGGCTAACAGAGCAATACATCCAACTCTTCATATATATCAACGTGCTGGGAATAACTGTGATGAATGGAACAAGAGTCCATGCATTTGTGATTGTATTCCAATAGTACATATCAGAGAGAGCTTTCCTGATCATGACATCTAAAGCAGGTCTCCCGTCCCCAATTCTTCTCTACCTCTTGAATTCCGGTATTTGACTTACAGGATTTTATGATATTTGATACATCATATATTTACTTGTTAATTATCAATCCATGATGGCACAGCTTTCTTTACTACTGTAATTCAAGTGCTTATATGATAATTGACACCAAAAAGATACTAAATAATGTAAAGAAATATACAGGGAGAAGAGGGAAGGGAAAGAAGCTAAACACAAAAAAAGCAAAAAAATAATAATAATAAGTAATAACTGTTTGGGTACAAAAAAATACGACAAATATTTAATAGAAAAAGCCTTGGTGATATTCTGGATATGCACTCTGGGGTGATGTCCTGTAAGCCAAAATTCAAATGATGACCAGTGCTCAGAATGTGTTACCAACAGAAAAGGGCTTTCTGGATGAAAGAAAGTTATACAAAATCTCTAAGGAAAAAAAATGAGTTTGTTGTCTTGTAGAACCCCGAAAGAGATTCCTTTGGCTGCAGTAAAGAATGAAGTCCCAGGGGAGCTTTTCTTTCTAGGGATCGGGGTAACATTTGGGGGAATAGGAGGCAAGTAAGCAAGGAACACAGTCTCATTCCCAATTTTACAGCCTAGTGCAAAGTATGTATGCTGTGGCATAGGAATTGTAGCAAAGTGAGAGCGGGAGCTAGGAGCTGGGTAGGGGGTTCATTGCTACAATCATGTGGATGCCATCAGTACCTGCCGGGCAGTCAAATGATAGGCCTTTGGTGGTGAGATGATACAGAAGACATAGGACATAAGGCTGCTTTCCAGAAATGAGCATGCCAGCTCAGGACTCCATTTGTATGAAATTCCAACAGCCAGGATACTTCCACCTCCTAAGCTTTGAAAAACTAGATGGTCCTTCTGTGATCTGCATGAGTGTGTCCAGCATGTGCACCTTCACACAAGTGCACAAACCACAACACATGAGCAGAGTAAGGCTTATTAAAAGAGCTAATCAAGTTGAGCCCGGGGTTTTAAACTAAGTTAAACAAGATTTCATTCTTAGTATTGGGAGAGCTGGGGCTTGAACACGGGAGATAGATAGATAGATAGATAGATAGATAGATAGATAGATAGATAGATAGATAGATAGA